>NC_090895.1:8891511-8902734 GCF_036669925.1 Montipora capricornis | reverse complement strand
ACGGTGCCATTATGTGCAAATACAACTGATGAAGGAATATAGGATTAGTACTGTGTTTAGAACTTTTAAAATTCTTTAGCTTAAATAATAATACACACACTCGTTTCTCTTATGCTTTCTTCGCTGCGATTCGCAGCGACACAGGCATAAACACGGCTGAGAAAAGCAACTGCACTTGATCTTGTGTTTAGTCTGGTGTGCGTGTTTCATGCTACGTTCTCTTTACGAGAGAGGCGTCACTAGACAATTGGAATCGTTTTTCTTTCCTCTAGAGCTTATGCTTGCTCCTTTTTGCATGCTTTTTTCACTGCTGGCCTGCCCTTGATTGCTAACTTTGATGGATCGAGCTGCTTAGATGACCAACTGACTTGGCCATGTGAAAGAGCCGTGAGACTGTCGCTAGATTAGAATTGCCTCTTTACTAATAAGATACGCTCCAAAAGCAAATAGCAAACTGACACTTACCAAGACTGAATTGTCTTCCCTTCGAAAACAATGTGAGTGAAAGCAGTCAGCCGTTTTTGATTTCGATGTAAGGTGTTTGTCTCAAAAAATACCTTCGTTTCGCTGATGAATGATGAATGCCTGGGCTGCCTAGGGTGATTAGCGTAATTCGATATCCCCAAGAGACGCTTAAACTCTGCACCGCGTTCTTGGAAAAACAGGAAGACGAGTGATTCAGAGAATGTTTGCACATTTATCCAGCGTGATGTTTACATCCAATTTTTACAGACTTTATTCGCCAAAGAGAAATAATAAGCAAAAGCTTGAAATAGAGTAATAATTCACATTTTCTGTGGTCTTTGTTAGTGGAGGCTAGCTTCTGCACTGTTTAATCTGAATGCTGAAATCGGCTCGAGGCATCGCTTCGTTTATACACTCCGACATCATTTGAAACAAGACTGACATTAATACTGGGAAAACACTGGTAAACAAAGCTTATTTGAATATAACAGTAATAGTGAATAGTTCTAATTATTGTAAAAGCAATAATATACTAAATTGTCTTTTTCATATGGGAAATTTCAACCCGGTCGATCGGGATAAAATTCAAGAAAAAAAAACCAAGATGGTGGACATAAACTTGTATCGTTCTCGGTTGTGGTAGCTTTGTGAATTCTTGTAACTTTACTAATAAAGCTAATTTGCATACTCCTAAAGTGGAAATACATACAAGACAAAAAATATGCTATTTGGCTGCTATGTTGCGAAAGCTATTTTGTCTAAAATGTTTCATCCCGGCTACCCGGGCTGGAGTGTTCATATGGGAAAGTTTTCATCCCGTTTATCGAGATCTCGGTCGCAAAAACCGCGATTTCGGTAACCGGGCGAGCCAGGCTTCTCGTATGAACACATGGAACTTTTTAAGAAGGAAAGAGTGGTGGGGCGAGATCTCGGAAACCGAGCCAGCCCGGGCTCATATGAAGAGGACCTTAATTATGATTTGATGGTGTGATTAATCACGTGACTAAGTCCAGATAAGCAATTAATTTTGATATATAAAAGGACACTGGTGTCTTGAAATTAAGAAATCTTTCAAAAAAAAGGATTAATTAAAGAAAATAGACTTTTTTCTTAGCGTGCGACACAAATACACGGATGTGAAAGCAAACGAAGAGCGATCTGACGGCGAGAAGTGCAGTTTTATTCTCCTCTGCTTTCCTTTTCCGATAGAGTGTGTTCATTGTCACGCAATAAAAAATAAAATCAAAAACCATGAACTGGATAAAGTCAACAAACTATTTTAGACGATAAAATACGAAGAAATTTCTCCAGGTTTAAGATATGTGCGCTGCCACAAAGTTAAGATATTCATCGAAATGTTCGGCGCAAAATTATAGAGCCCAGTATGGAGCCGCCATGCCGGAAGGACCGGAGAGTAGTGTAAACATCTGGAAATTCCTTTGGCTACCTAGGCCACTGATTATCTGAACTGAACCAAAAAGTTTTAAAAAAGTAATTTTCTTAATACTTACGCTTCTAAAATGGCTACTAATCACGAGATAAGTGTATATTTTTCGACAAAAGCTATCTTAGCTTAATGTCGTCACGCACCTCCAATTCAAAATGCACTGATTTCCAAACGCAGGATGGTATTGAGCTGGAAAGTTGTAAACCTCTTAAGTCTGTCTGATAAGGATAAAAGCTTTAGTGGCTCTTTAGTTTTAGATTTGAGAATTTGATCGCGCGGAGGATTTTTAAAACAAAAACTGACAACTCATAGTCTAAAATATGAAAGGTACTGCGCCCGACGGTAACCATAAAACGCGAGTCCACAGCTTTTGAATACTCTGTTTTGCTTAATACTACATCGTAGCCGGTTGCAGGCGTTCGGTTCAGTCTGAGCTGTGAGCCGGAGCGAAGAACGAGTGAAAAAAACAAAGCGTTCTCGGGCTCGCCTCGTTCGCTCGCCCTCACAAACCGCGAGAGCCTGGAACAGGCTAAATACCTTGGACTTTTAGGCCGGCACTGGCACACGAGGGGACTAGTCCCTGCGACTAGTCCCCGGAAACAAATCACGGGAACAAGTCCCATCGTGCATGTGAACTGGCTATTTTTACTTCAAAATCTAGTCGCAGGGACCAACTTTGGTCCCTGAAAATACTACCCACGAATTCAAACCACTTTAAGTTTTTGGGAGAAGTCCTTGCGACTTGTCCCTCAGAACGCGTCGTGTGAACTGTTCGTGGGGCAAGTCCCTGCGACCAGTCCCTTCGTGTAAACTCTTCAGAGGACTAATGGCAGGGACTAGTGACAGGGACTAGTGACAGGGACTAGTGACAGGGACTAGTGACAGGGACTAGTCACAGGGACTAGTGACAGGGACTAGTCACAGGGACTAGTGACAGGGACTAGTGACAGGGACTAGTCACAGGGACTAGTCACAGGGACTAGTCACAGGGACTAGTCACAGGGACTAGTCACAGGGACTAGTCCCGGCCCTCGTGTGTGCCGACCTTAAACGTGAGGAGTTGACTAGTGCAGCGGGAGGGTTAGGGAAATCGGGAAAAAGAAAGAGAGGGCGGAGGAGAAAGACCCTCCCTCTCCCTCTCTTTATTTTTTCCCGATTTCCTCAACCCCTTTATGCACCTGCTACGCAGACTAGGAATTGACGGATAACAAGGACATACTATGCTGACCGTCAATGCTATTTTTGCCGGTGTCGGGGCGAATTTACTTGTCGAATTCGGCTCTTTACGCCGTGCAATTTCTGCTTAAAATCAGTGTACCTGAGTGAAGTTCTCCAAAGAAATAAGATACTATGAAACTAAACTTTAATGAACGGACGATAGCCTTTTAAGACTTTTTTGTAGAGAGCCCTCAGTTTACTTTCATAATTTCTTTCGTAATCAGGCAGAAAGTACGGAGCAAGACGCTTTTAGGTGTGTGAAACAATGTACTCCAGTGAGACATTAAGCACCAGTTTTATTACTGATAGAGGTATCTTTTCGTGATGCCCACACTAACTGTTATGCTATGTTCGTTTTAAAATTAAACTGTGCGTTGTCACGAACGTCTCCTTGCCCCCTTAAAACCGCATCTCAAGTTTCTTCCTACAAGTTCCTTCGGATCGTAATCAGTGTTTGTGGCCTGCTTTCTCTTTATTTAAAGTAAAACTATATGTACTCAGCACTTGCGGATCTTAAGACAAAAGAACTTTATATGACTAGCCAAACTGATGCAATGTATTATTTTTGCCAAAACTTCTCCCCACATATTGTTCCGATTTACAAAGCAGCTGAGCTATTCTGTTTACAAACGTCAAATGTTCCGACATTTGCACTGCATGGCATATACATAATGACAATATATAATGACAATATTTGCCAATGTAAGATTACCATAGTACTTTACAGTGACTAGCTGTTGTTGATCAGTATGCTGCGGACTGTAAAAGTGTTAAAAGCGAGCTGAAAATAAATATCTCTATTATGACATTGTTTCAATACATTGAATGATGCTGAGCTGTTTTTAGAAGTAAACTAGAACTAGATGGCAGATTTCAGCAGCATGTAATGTTACAAAAATTCTTTTTCTTTGGCCATCGTAGCTTAATGAGAAATAGCACACAAACTGCAGTTACAAACATGACAATAAAACGCATGTTGGAAAACAAAATTATTTAACTTTAACTTGATATTTCGTATGTTTCTACATACATCTTCAGAAGTGACCGTTAGTAATACAAGTAGCAACTAAGTTTAAATTTTAGATAAGTAACTAAGTAACAATAACAATGACAAAAGCTGAGCACAAACAATATTTGCATACAAAAGATGCAAACTAATAGAGGTAAAGCTTTTCGCTGCTTACGTTATCGTTTAGGGTACGCAAATATTTTTTGTGCTCAGCTTTTGTCATTGTTTTTTTTACTTAGTTACTTATCTAAAATTTAAACTTAGTTGCTACTTGTATTACTAACGGTCACTTCTGAAGATGTATGTAGAAACATACGAAACGTCAAGTTAAAGTTAAATAATTTTGTTTTCCAACATGCGTTTTATTGTCATGTTTGTAACTGCAGTTTGTGTGCTATTTCTCATTATGTAATGTTATATTTTATTTCTGGTTTTCTCCTTGTAATGGCTGTTAACTTTAAGTCCGTGGAAGCTTTCCCATCAGGACAGGCTGTTGTCCCGGATATTGAACTGGCTGCTGTCCCGGAAGTGTAGCCGGTTGGTAAACTTTGGCGCCTTGTGGGACAATAACCACAGCGGGTTGTTGGACGACACCTGGTTGGCCTGCTTGTTGCGGGTGGCCAACCTCCTCTAGCCTTCGCTTCTTGTACAAATTATAAAGAAGGTAGATGTCCACAATGAAAATTATCCAGGAAATGTAACCGAACCCCTATTAAAACAGCAAGAACGAACAAAAATTCTTTAATTCTGAATAACTATCATCAAATAAGTATTTTTCTGTATCAAAGGTTAGTTAAAGTCTGCATACGAGCCAATTGTGGCCCACCAGGCCGGAGCTTATCCGGTCTCTGTAACATGAAGCGACCAGGAATTTTTCTACTCCCCCCTGGATGGGATGCTAGTCCATCGCAGGGTTACCCCCAGCATTAAATTCGCCGGTATCCATTTATACACCTGGGTGGAGAGAGTCACTGTGAGAAAAGAGTTATTGCTCCGACCGATAGTGCAATGTAAGGGAATTAGTTGAGACTGAGGCTTTGATTAATTACCATGCATTTTTCTCCACAAAGTGTACTAGAGCAACCCAGCTAAGGCGAACTGTCTTTGAGGAATTTCCTGCTGAAAACTGGGAAGAATACGTAGTCGACTAACTACGTTCAATAAATAATTTACCTTCAATATATAAATAAATAGGCAAAAATAAGTAAATAAGACTCTTAACGTCAAATAAATAAATCTGATTTTTATATTTTGATATAGGAGAGAGCGTTCCAAGGCTTCTTGACTAATACTGAAGAGGCAAACGTACGACTTACAACAGACCCGTGTAATGACTGAATTCGACCTACCAGCCCAATCAGAAGGGCTAACACATTGGGTTTGTATATCCGGTATACATTTTTGTACGCCTTTCCATAGTCGATAGCGAGTGGTGTCATGGTTCCACAACAGGCGATCAATAAAACGGACAGGAAGAAGTGGATCAGTAGTGTCTGCAAACAACGCAAAAATCGATATTAACTAGAAAGAAAATTGCACGACTGATGAAAAAGGTGAAGACGAGTTTTAGATGTGGCCTTCATAAATAATTCATCAAGTTAAAAAGGGCAGAAAATCACAACCGCGAAGGAGGTTTGGATACCTGGTCTTAGCGCAGGTTTTGACGCTTTTACCTTTCCGTTTACTCCTTAGTTTTTGTTTCGATTGAGAAGAAATATCAAACACTCGAGACAGTGTTTCATCAGCTATCCAAACACCTCGAATTTCGTTAAAAATGCTTCTCTACGAGTCATATTTCCAACTCATTTCTCTGTGTTTGGACATCCCGATGAGACACTGTCTCTCGTGTTTGATATATTACTTCAGCCCATACCTTCTTCTTTAATTCTGGGAGAAACAACCGAGGTGATCATCAAATGATCAAATGATCAAATGCTACTAAAAAATTTTCAGCCAATAATTTTTCGAATTACTCTTTTCCGTTTTCCTGAAACATTTTCCAGGCTTAAAGTTTGGTTGACAATTCAAAGTTTAACCATTTTCCAACTGGTTCTACCATGTTAAATGTGACAAGATCAAGCAGTTCTCAATTGAGTGTTTTTAAACCAACCCCAATACAATTACTTACCAATTAGACTACTCAGCCAATCTCAAACCGTAGCGAAACCAAACCCAGTTATTATCTGATTACGTTAGAAGCACAACTGAAACCCGCTCTGTCACAGAATATCCCATGACTTACCTGCGAAATACACCACTCGGTTTCGGATGTAGCTGTATGAATTTTACTGTGAGAAATAATATTTGTAATGTGTTCGTCTTTTGTATCAAGTCAGTCGGATTAAACTTTTATCGGTGTGATTCGTTATGAGGTTCTCTCATATATTTTACAAGGTTTGGCGCTTTGATTAATTTGCCAGAGTATACAATTCTCACAAGTGTAAATGTGTAATTTTTTCATGTTTGAGGGCGTGCAAGAAAACTATTGAATTTCGAATTATGCCTCTCTGCTCTACGCAAACACTCTTCCAACCGGAGGCATTTGTAAACGCTGTTTTTGCCCCCGTAGGGTTTTGGCCCAGAGGCCAAAACCCGAGGAGGCATTATAGTCTCCCCCGCGTATACGTATAAGAATGTGTGAAATATTGGTGTAGTATGCGAATCAATCCTGATTTGAAGAAACTGCGCGCGCACGGTGGTCTCGGTTAATTTTTCAATCAGCTGAGCTCGCAAGGCAATGCTACATGGGTAATTCTTGCAACCACGAACACGAGAAGGAGATCGAGGAGGATACTATTTGCTGCACGAGGAGGAGAGGAAGATATTTGCCAAAATAAATTTTAGGGCGAGTTTCTGTCGTCACAGTGATCTTCATATCTTGAATTCCAAGGTTATTCAGCAGTACCAGGTTGAACTGTTTGGTACAGAAGTTTATTTCTCGGACACAAATCAGCAACGGGGTCGACAGACTCGACCCAAACACCACACGTGTAAAGATGTGTATAAAGATCACGTTTATTTGGATCGCTTATTTTTACTGAGTAATCTTACGTGGCATAGAGCCCATGTGACGGCTGGGTTGACTGGCAGGGATCCAAATGTAAATGTTTTGCGGCGTTTTCGTTCAGGGGTTGACTGGTAGGGATCCAAACGTAAATGTTTTGCGGCCTTATCGTTGAGGACAAAAAGCTTGACTCTAATTTGCATATATGGCGACTGTAACGCGATACTTCAGTCTACATCTCTGAAAAAAATCTCGACTTCTGTTCTGCTTTCGAGATACGTTTGCTTGTGGAGTCCTCGTATATCAAGACAAACGGTTGTTTTCAGTATCAAACTAAAACAACATAGGCGCACGAGTCGGGGGAGCGAGGGGGGCTGCAGCCCCCCCAGTTACAGAAACTTTTGAAATTTTTCGGGCAAAACGCTGATGATTCGGGCAAAAGTACTCGGGAGAAAATACCCTAAAAGAAAAATATTCTAAAAGGTTGTCGAAGCCAGACTTGAAAGCTACTTTCTCTGGCGTTTGCCTTGTCAAGACCAAGTAATTTGTTTTGGAAAAGCCATATATATTGTTTGCACGTGCAACGTAGAAATCCACGAGATGGATATTACTTCCATGACCAAACAAATGACAGAATCAAAACAAACGAAGACCTAGACTTTTTTATGGTGGCTCTGACCAATGGCTCCACAAAGAGCTACTTTTAAAATTTTCTTGAACTCAACGTACGAGAAATAATTTACTGTTTCTTTTATTAGTTTTGGATTTTACTAGGCAATCTATAGAGTATCCGAGGTTTCAAAATAACTACAGTTTGAATCCCGATCTCTCGAACCCTCATTTTTTTCGAACCACCCGATAACTCGAAACGTAAGTCGTTTCCCTCTCCTCAGTCAAACACTGTAATTTTAGTTACCCCAGATTTCTCGAAAGATGCGATTTTTCGAACCAATTTTCGTTTCCTCTGGATTCTACCAAAATCGGGATTCAACTGTAATTTTGGAATGAAAATACGTTCATTAGACGTCAGAAATGTGAAGATTTTTGTTTTTACTGCGGTTTGAGTGCTTTTGTACAACATACGCTTTCGGGCATTGTGTTATTTTTTGGGGCAATAAGGTCACCGCCCTCCAGGTCCAAAGGTGCCCGTACGCCTATGTAGAACAACAGAGTGGTTTGATAATTTTTTCCAGAATGCACTTCGCGAGAGTATTATGTAAAGAATATCATGTGATAGAATGAGTTTAACAGGATGTGTTGGTTTAGTTACAAACTTAGTTGAATCTTTGGATCATATTTATGATAAGATGCTCAAGTTACTTGAAAAGCATGAGCGATATAGTTAACAAAAAAATATAAATTTTCAGTTCATACAATAATAGTTTCGTTATACGCAGTGGAATTTTATAAGAATTTTATACCCTTAAGGGATAAAATAGAAGCGGGGACAGATTTAGTGAGAACTATTACTAGTTGTATTTTAGTGTGGACGGAAAACAGTTTGAAAACAGAGTTTTTCAAAAACGACGACGTCGCACTTGCATGAGAGTTTCTAACCTCGTTCCCAGGCTCCTCCGGCCTCTAGAGAGAGAACGAGGCTGGAGAGTTCCTCGAACAGAAATCCAAAATGACCGGTGATTGGTGCGTTTTCAAATTTCTCTGGCGTATTAAAGAAGTGGACTTTAATAGGCGTCAACTCGTCACGCGGCAAGTGTTAAATAACCAATCAAAAGAAAGGAAAAGTGTAAACAAGTATGACAACCTTGTGGCACGTGGACTTTTTTATGATTTAACACGAATCTTTCATGGTCCCAAGAAAGTTGAGAGAGTCATTGTTGCCCTGTATAAATGTTCCCTGCCAAGCATTGCTTTAAAAAATACAATAAAGATAGGTCACCATACTCGCAAAAGTAAGATGATGGACCAATCTTGCCCATCGCGCGCGTCATTTTATCGCTTTACGTTACATTTTGCGATAGCTGGAAGCAGTATTTATTGGAGTACTAATGTTTGACAAACTCTTGATAGATAGATAGAAAAACTTGAGCATATGGAGCAATGGTATTTTTGATATATGGAAAAAAATCACAATTTTAGTCGACATGGACTCAAACCGTTTCTCGAATCGTTCTTGTTTTCTAGTAACAGATAGCTCCAGACACTCATATAACAGATAACTTGAAGGCCAAAGCCACACAATGCTTCATTGCAGGATTATCGCAGTCACACTATTGGACCCTACTCTACTCTCTAACACCAAGGAAAATCAACTGCAACATATTGTAATTGTTGCAATACCTTGCGGATAATAACAGGACAGACGCATGAAAAACTGACGTCAGTTTGTTGAGACCACCCATAACACCGAGCCCAGGGTGCACGGAAACACAATCGCACGATTAGCCGTGTAGAGCTAAGCGCCTAAGAAATTACTTTGAGAACTGGAAGAGTCACAAACGCCTGAGTGATAAAAGCATGTCAAGTCGCCCTCGTTTTTCTCTAGAGATAAAAGAAAGTCTCGGTTCGCACGAAGAATGCTGCAAAGTCTTCCTCGAAAAGACCGTTCACCACCGCCTACGAATCCAAAATAACTCCAGGAAACCTTTTTTTAGGAAAACAAGATTTCTTGTTTTAGCTAGAATGCCATTGAAACTGTGAAAAATATACACCTTTTTCTCGATGTCTTCGTGCTCGTCTTGCTTGTGCTCATCCATCTTAACAGGCCAGTCGCGAATTTGGGTGCGAGTTCAGGCTGCGATAGTAACGTGACAGAGATCAAGGCCGTGCTCGTTTCGGTCGTTTCGATTGTGTCGGTTCACGGTTTCGTTTCGGCCGTTTCGTTTCGTTGTTTCGGGTTTTAGTACATGCCCAGTCAATCTTCTTTTTCCTCCTGCTTACTCTCTTCCTCCTTCTCTGTCTTCATTTCTTCCTGCTCCTGTTTTCGTTCTCCTCTCTTAGATCTCTTCCCTACTTTAAAGATTTATTAAAATGGCCATAGCATGTAAACTTATTGCCCATTAATTGTTTCTTCAGGACATGGATCAACATGCAAGTGCTTGGAGCCGTTGTCTTAACAGTTGCCTTTTAACGTTAGCAACAGCTACGTTGGCCATTCAGAAAATGGGCGAGCAATCTGTGAAGCAAGAAGTCCTAGAATCCAAGGAAGGAGCTACATATTTTTCAGGTATGCGTGAACTTGTAATGTCTAGTAAGCTTACCTTCAAACTGCTTCAGAGTGTGCCAGGGGATGAGAAGAACACTACTAACAGGAAAGCAAGAAGTCCTAGAATCCAAGACTTCCACGCCGAACACAAGGCTTTTTAAATTCCCCGCCAACGATCGCGGCTTTGCCACGAAAAAGAACCCTCTTGTAACTCGCTGGGCTCAAATAATCCCAATTTTGTTCGCATTATGCTCAATGGAAATCTTTCGACTAAAACCGATGATATAAGATTATCGTTACAGTATTCAATATGAGATATAGTGGGGGATAAAGAGAAATTTTAAAGAAGCCACGGTTTATCGTGCCAAGTCGCCGTACGTAGTTCAAAGCTTATACGCACGCACCAGCAACTATTAATGTGTACGCCGCTATTCGCCAATCGCACGCCGGTAAGTCGCAACATTTTAAAGGCCACACCGTAGATCTTCGGCGTACCCTACTTTGAATGCACCTTGAGGCTGGAGGTGATCTTGCTTTGATTGATACAGACCTCTCTGCTTTTTCATGTAAATGCCAACTAGTTAGCACGGGAACAACTTGATTTACACAACAAAAGCAGTAAGGTCACAAAACAAGGTTCCCTCCAGCCTCACTGCCAATCAGATGCCAAGTCACTAAGCAGACAACTGTAATTGAAGAAATTATTGAAGGATTGCTAATCCAGTCGTGTCAATTCGTATCTTTTAGCCATAGTGGAAATATACAGAGTTACTCTAAGGATAAAAGCATCCATCACTAAATCAGGTATGCTATGGTCAGTACAGGACTTGAGTAATATTGGTAGAAGTAGTATTTGTCTTTCTGAGGCAAGCTAGCCAAGAAAGCCGAGAGAGCATTTTGATCTGATTTTGATCAAA
>NC_090895.1:8879011-8886511 GCF_036669925.1 Montipora capricornis | reverse complement strand
CCGAGAATCATCAGAAACAGCAGAGAAATTCATCACGGCATTACGAATTCTAGCCCAGGATTGTGATTTTAAAGACCCAGAAGAAATGATTCGAGACCGAATAGTCTTCGGAACGAACTCACTCAAAGTCAGAGAAAAGTTATCTCAAAGGGAGCCAAGCTAACGCTGGATAAAGCTATTGAAATTGCAAGGTCACACGAATCCTCTCAAGCCCAGCTTACAGCCATGGCAGCTAAAACTGCAGATGGGTCCGTACACTTAGTACAGAAGCGAAACCAAGAGAAAGAGACACAGCATGCCCAACACCAAAACGACCCTCCATCACATCAAGTATCTCCACCTTTCAAGCCTCCCAGGGGAATGAGAACTTGCGGGAACTGTGGTCGCGCCCACAACGCATCAGCCAAATGCCCAGCACATGGCAAGACATGCCTCTACAGTAAGAAATTAAACCACTTTGCAGAAGTCTGTCAATCCAAGGCCCGCAGACAACGGATTCGCGCCATAGAAGGTTTAAGAGATTCCACTGCAGAAATATCCTTCGAATCCATTGTTTTCGAATCAGTCACCATAGCAAATTTAACACACGGGTCAGCTGAGTCTAGTCGAGATATAGTATTTGTATCCATTCCGGTAAACCTGGCGCGGGGCAATAAATGGGAGAAAACCTTAAGAGCCAAACTTGACACTGGGGTCCAGGACAACATACTACCCATGAGATTTTACCGTGAGATGTTCCCACATCAAAGAGACAACAATGGTAAACTCAAACCCAATGCACTGCTGTCCTCGAATGTTGTGCTCACTGCCTATGGAGGCTCGCAAATTAAACACCATGGCATAGTCACCATACCCTGCACTTACGGGAAAGAGAGCACACTGGCACCCTTTTACGTCACTGGCATCTCAGGTCCTGCAATCATTAGCCTCCCAACCTCCACTGACCTGAATCTGCTACAGTTTAATTGTGCTATACAGGCACAACATCCCCACACCATCAGTCATGGATGCCTAAAGGACAAGACTCTGGAACAAGCCAAAGAAACCCCCTCGATAAAAGACAAGCAAGGTTTGATTAAACAATACCCTGAGTGTTTCAATAGCATCGGGAAGTTTCAAGGGGAGTACCATATTACAGTCGACCACAATGTTCCACCAGTGATTCATCCTCCACGACGCGTGCTAGTCAGCCTCAAAGACGACATCAAAAGTGAATTGGATGATATGGTCAAGAACGGCATCATCACAAAACTTGAAGAAGGTGATCATAAACCCACACCCTGGGTTAACAGTCTTGTCTACCGACGGAAACAAAATGGGAGGTTGAGACTCCGCTTAGACCCCAAAGATCTCAACGCAGCCATCCAGAGAGAACACCATGTTACCCCCACTTTAGAAGAGATCCTACCCAAATTGACCTGAGCTACAGTTTTCTCCGTTGCTGATGCTAAGTGCGGGTACTGGAACGTTGTTCTTGACAAGGAGTCGAGTTACCTCACCACATTCAACTCCCCTTTCGGTAGATACAGATTCAACCGCATGCCCTTTGGGATGAAAATGTCACAAGACATCTTTCAGACCAAAATTGACCAAACATTTGAGGGGTGCGAAGGCGTGGCGGGAATTGCGGACGACATCGTAGTTTTTGGAAAAACTGGTGAAGAGCATGACCGAAACATGCATGGTATGCTAAGACGATGCCAAGATACAGGCCTGAAACTGAACCCTGACAAATGCTTTGTAAAGCAGGAGAAAATCAGATTTTATGGCGTTGTCTGTAGCCAAGATGGGATCCAGCCAGACCCAAAAAAAAGCTCAGCACTGAAACAAATGTCAGCTCCAACCAGCCGCCAAGAATTACAGACCTTCTTAGGTCTGGCAAACTACATGGGTCCTTTTATCCCAAATTTAAGCACACTAACAGCCCCACTTCGAGAGCTCCTAAAGGACAGCCACCAATTTGCCTGAAGCCTAGCACACCAAAAAGCCTACAACAAGATCAAGGACTCCATCAGTAGTGAAGTCACTCTAACCTACGTTGATCCAAAGAAGGAGATCACCTTAGAAGTTGACGCTTCGCTGAAAGGCCTGGGCGCCGTACTCTTACAGGATAACAAGCCTGTTGCTTTCGCGAGCAAAGCAGGCTCACTGATGTGGAAACAAGATATGCAAACATTGAACGAGAACTGCTTGCTGTGGTGTACGGATGTGAGAAGTTTCACACTTGCCTGTTTGCCCACAGTTTCACAGTCAACACTGACCACAAGCCCCTCGAGAGTATTCACCTAAAACACTTGACAGCTGCACCCCCGCGTTTTCAAAGGATGCTATTGAGACTGCAGCCATATGACCTTGTCATCCGCTACCAACCAGGTAAGAGCATCGAGATCGCAGATGCGCTCTCCAGGTTATCACCAGAAGAAACAAAAGCCATCCCTGGGATGAATGTCCAAGTGCACGACATCCACCCTCAATTCAGTGAGAGCATTTTGCAGAGAATTAGGCAACAAACCGCGTCAGATCCAGAGCTCAACGCACTGAAGGAAACGATCCACTCTGGTTGGCCGCCCACCATCCAGCAAGTCCCAGTGCCCTTAAAACCTTATTGGCCCTTTCGCAATGAGCTCGCTGTAGAAGATGGGATAGCCATGAAGAGTCACCGCATCACTATCCCCACTGTGCTACAGAAGGAAATCTTGACAAAGCTCCATGCAGCACACCAAGGAATTGAGAAGACAAAGCTCAGAGCTAGGACCTCTGTATACTGGAGAGGGCTAAACAAAGACATAGATGAGATAACCAAGACATGTAGCATTTGCCAGGAGTTGCACCCAAGCCAGCAAAAAGAGCCCCTGATCCTCACAGAGGTGCCGCCAAGGGCATGGCACACAAATGGTACAGACCTCTTTACCTTAGAGAGTTCAGAGTACCTAGTAGTTGCTGATTATTACTCAAAGTATCCATTCGTCAGGCAGATACCAAGGGGACAAAATAACAGCCTGTTGCGGGTTCGAATGTTTTTAGTGGTAGGTATAGTTTGTAGTCTACTCAGAACACAGGGATCTTGGAAACACAACAGGATATTTATTCCACACGAACGCACTATTTCCACACAGGACTTCTCAACAAGCACACGCTAGGCTTGTAACTACTCTTGACTTTAAACACACGGCCTCTTGCCAAATATCCACGTAACCTCTGTTACACTTCACAAACACGACCTCTGTCGATTACACGCGACCTTCGTCACACTTCAGTAAACACTACTATAAGACTCCTGGGAAATAAAAACCTCAAACACTCCTGGGATAAAAACCATCTAAACACTACACCGATTCACTTATATGCTTTACAGGAAAGCGTTCCAGAACTTTCCGCCTATACTAAATAAAGTATCATGACAATATAAACTATTTACAGCAGCAGACGTAAACGACTAAAATAAATTGCTTAGTCACCATGACAAGGCTAATTAAATATGCACGAAACTTCTAGATCAAATTAGCATACACTCGAATGTTCCAAGTGACGCAAGTCACGCCATAATTTTTCGTAACACAGCCACACGGTAATCAAAATGCTGAGACAGATTTTCAGCGAGCAGGGCATTCCCAAGGTAGTGAGATCCGATAATGGCCCCCACTACAGTGGGCAAGCATGCCAAGATTTTGCAAGAGAAGTGGGTCTCCAGCATGTGACAAGCTCCCCGCACTATCCGCGTAGCAATGGTTTTATTGAGAGCCAAGTGAAATCAGTTAAAGCTGCTCTTCTCAAAGCGAAAACCAACCACAGCGACCCTGACATGGCCCTCCTGTGCCTTAGAACCACACCCATTGATCACAAGCTGCCATCACCTGCTGAACTAGTTCTTGGTCGAGCAATCCAGGACAACCTCCCGAGGAAAATCCCCAGAGACGCCTTAAATGAAGTAGTCGCCCCCAGACTAGAGGAGAGGCAGGAGATGCAAAAATTCTACCATGACAGGTCCGCGAGGCAACTCCCTACACTAACACCAGGGCAAAGAGTAAGCATCCAGGATCAATCGACACTGAAATGGAAACCAGCCGAAGTGAGGGAAAAGCTTGCAGGAGTCCCCCGGTCATATACTGTGTCAACCCCAACTGGAAGAGAGCTGAGGCGCACTAGAACGCATATACGTCTTGCCCCCCAGAGCAACATAGAAGTCAAACCAGATACAGATGAGCAAACTGTGGTACAAGCTAGCACCAACCCAACTGTTGCGATTTCAGTTCCCTTCGAGAATAAAGCTGCCGCACTCACAGGCCATTATGTAACTCGGAGTGGCAGGATTAGCAAGTCCACGGAAAGGCTAGACATATAACTTGCTCTTTTGTTGAACAATGCTGATCTACTAACAAAGGAACTTTTGTTGTTGACTTATAGTTATGTTCCTTTGTTCAGTTTAGTTGTTATTTTGTTTCCTGTTATAACTCACTTCATCAGGAGGAGAGGGATGTGATGTTACGTAGTTAATGTTCTTCCGATGACGTAGCATCATGTGAACCGTCGTGCCATGCGACCTTTCGTGTGAATTTCCCGCCATGTTGGTTAAGTAATAAAGTACAAGTGCTTTCGCCTCCTCATATAGTTCGCAGCCATTACATCCTGGAATTTGCATCCGCTCTGAAAATAATAGAAGATGGGGTAGGGTTGCGGGTTATACGCGGCAGTGTACAGCTGTTCGAAATAGCAGGGGTTCAATATAACAGATAGTAAATGACTGAAGGACAAGTTTAAAGGAAATGGTTTTGAGTTCGACATAAACGAGTTCGAACTAGCGGGTTAAAACTCTGTCTTTTACCTGCAGTAGATTTTCGGAGTTTATATGAACTAAAAAAGAACGTCCATGAAAACAAGACGTTTCTTAGACTTACCTCAAGTCGAGCTCGCGAGTTTCGGGCTTGGTGAGCTGCCAGGTTTTAGGTCGCAAAGTGAAGAAACAAAACAGAGAATTTTTATGAAAGTATAGAAGTTTTTCAGTAAACTGTTTCTCGATTTACCTTGTTTGATCAGTTTGCATTAGTAATAGCACCCGTTTCATTCACATTTTTTGTAAGCGAAGACATGCTACTTTCACTCTGGAATTTGCATCCACTGTGAAAATAATAGAAGTTTTCATAGGCCTTAACAAGTTCCACTCTATTGTGTTAGAGTTGCAATTTTTTTCCCCGAAAACCCGAAGTCGGATCCTTATAAAGTAATGTTTGTGATCTGGTAACCTGTCTTTTATCCAATGTTTGATATTTTCCCATCAGAAATCGGCGGCGACCCTCATTTTATGGCTAGTTCAAAAACAGGGAACCGGTAGAATGGAACAACGGGGAATGAGGAACGGGGAACAAGAAATCTCTAGAATGGGGAATCTCTAAAAGGGGAATCTCTAAAACGGGGAATCTTTCAAAGGGGCAATCTTTAAAAGGGGTAATCCCTGAAACGGGGAATCTCTGAAAGGGGGTATCTCTAAAATGGGGAATCTCTAAAACGGGGAATCTCTAAAACGGGGAATCTCTAAAACGGGGGAATCTCTAAAATGGGGAATCTCTGAAACGGAGGAATCTCCCAAACGGGGAATCTCTAAAATGGGGAATCTCACGACCCTCAGTTTATGGCTAGTTCAAAAACAGGGAATGCAAAATAAAGCAACGGGGAACGGGAATGAGGAACGGGGAACAAGAAATCTCTGAAATGGGGAATCTTTAAAAGGGGGAATCTCTAAAACGGGGAATATCTAAAATCTCTAAAAGAGGGAATCAAAGTCTTATCAAACGATTCTGCGGTAAGTAACTGGAGGTAATGGTAACTACTGAAATGACCAGATCACGGTATGTGAGGTAATTCTGTTTCTTCGCGTTATTTATGAGCTGTAAATTTGTTCACAGTAACAGCCTTTGATATTGACTAAACTGGCAAAATCACTTGTGACCAGGTAACAAAGAAAGATGATTTCCTAGCACTGGAAATGACGCTTTCAGTTTCAAACAAACAAAAATATCCTTGACAAGTGTGGCCAAAGTTTTTCGAGTTTACTTGGATCTAATCTGTGTTCAAATTCTCTAATTTTGCTCATCGAAGTCTTTTTTGGCTTTTTTGTGTTGGATTTGAGCTTGTAAGCCTTAACAACCATTTCAGATAATTCTATGAGCAGTAGGTCATTTTTAAACTGTTGGCGAAATGCTTATCTCATAAAAGAGAAAAATAACACGAGTCTTCTTATTCACAAACATTATCTGTCAAGTTTCCTGCCAATGTTAACTGCATAAAACTATGACCAGTATGCTCCAAAAAAAAAAAAAATGCACAGAAAACTCCTTACAAAGCACCATGGCGTAAGTCAAATTGCTAAGAATGTGAATACTAGAGGCATAAGCTACTTCCTCCAGCGAATATTTTAGGTCGTAGTACATTTCTGACTACAGACCTTTTGCATAAATGTCGCCTACATTTGAATAACTACACTTGGTACATCCTTAGCCTCACATTCATGTTTCAAGACAAAGGAAATTTTGCATGAAATGTGAGGCTATGGATGTACCAAGTATTGTTATTCAAATTTACGCGCCATTTATGCAAAGGGTCTATGCGGCTATGAGAATGGTGATATGTAACTGAAGGGAAGAAAATCTACTGCCTTGATGTTCCCCACTTAACCATGCCGCAGGTCACGCCAATATGTCAGCCATCAGTTGGTCAATATTAAGGTCATCACTTAGTCGATATGACGGTTCTCATTTGTTCAATATGTTAGTCATCACTTGGTTGATGATACGACAGCCTAAAAATGTAAGATGTAAATCTTATTTCTGGTGGTCATGCGCTTATCTATACAAGCACAAAACTTACCTTAGTAGTTTACAGGCATGCCACTGAAACAAATGAAACGAATATTTCAAATAAAAGTAACAAAGTTCAAAATCCCGACTGGCAGGAGGCAAACCAGTTGGCTATTTACAAAGCGTGCCTAAGGATTTAAACGCGGGACTAACGAGAAACATATCCAGCTGGTGGCAGGGTGAAGGCCTTGAACCCAGGACCTCCGGATTACGACACCATCGCCCTAGACCACTCGACTTCGCTGCTTCCTTGGAGTAAGGCTTCTACTTTACAGTGCGTTCACTGAAACCGGGGCCACCCAGACAATGAAAACCAATCAGATGGCAGAACCGAAACAATAGATTCAAACATTTTCAAATCCAGCCAATCAAATGCCTTATTTTCAAATCCGGCCAATCAAACGCCCGGTACAAAACAATGAAATCTCAACTTGTTCGTTGAGATGCTCTCGACTACGATGTCTGCGCAGTAAGTTGTCAAATCGTTAGAAAATTTTATGTCACTTTACTTAAGATTTTACATTTAACGATGGTAAGTTCATTACATTGACCGTTTCCAATTGTGAACGTACGGCCAAAACAATTCTTCTTTACGGTTTTTTGTTTCGCAGTTTCGCTCCTGTTTTCTGTGCGTGTTTCTATTTATACT
>NC_090895.1:8851511-8874011 GCF_036669925.1 Montipora capricornis | reverse complement strand
TCGTTCCCAGGCTCCTCCCTCTAGAGAGAGAACGAGGCTGGAGAGTTCCTCGAACAGAAATCAAAAATGACCGGTGATTGGTGCGTTTTCAAATTTCTCCGGCGTATTAAAGAAGTGGACTTTAATAGGCGTCAATTCGTCACGCAGCAAGTGTTAAATAACCAATCAAAAGAAAGGAAAAGTGTAAACAAGTATGACAACTTGTGGCACGTGGACTTTTTTATGATTTAACACGAATCTTTCATGGTCCCAAGAAAGTTGAGAGAGTCATTGTTGCCCTGTTTAAATGTTCCCTGCCAAGCATTGCTTCAAAAAATACAATAAAGATAGGCCACCATGCTCGCAAAAGAGAGATGATGGACCAATCTTGCCCATCGCGCGCGTCATTTTATCGCTTTACGTTACATTTTGCGATAGCTGGAAGCAGTGTTTATTGGAGTACTAATACTTGACAAACTCTTGATAGATAGATAGAAAAACTTGTCAATGAGCATATGGAGCAATGGTATTTTTGATATATGGAAAAAATCACACAATTTTAGTCGACATGGACTCAAACCGTTTCTCGAATCGTTCTTGTTTTCTAGTAACAGATAGTTCCAGACACTCATATAACAGATAACTTGAAGGCCAAAGCCACACAATGCTTCATTGCAGGATTATCGCAGTCACACTATTGGACCCTTCTCTACTCTCTAACACCAAGGAAAATCAACTGCAACATATTGTAATTGCTGCAATACGTTGCGGATAATAACAGGAGAGACGCATGAAAAACTGACGTCAGTTTGTTGAGACCACCCATAACGCCGAGCGCAGGGTGCACGGAAACACAATCGCACGATTAGCCGTGTAGAGCTAAGCGTCTAAGAAATTACTTTGAGAACTGGAAGAGTCACGAACGCCTGAGTGATAAAAGCATGTCAAGTCGCCCTCGTTTTTCTCTAGAGATAAAAGAAAGTCTCGGTCCGCACAAAGAATGCTGCAAAGTCTTTCTCGAAAAGACCGTTCGCCACCGCCTACGAATCCACGATAACTCCAGGAAACCTTTTTTAGGAAAACAAGATTTCTTGTTTTAGCTAGAATGCCATTCAAACTGTGAAAAATATACACCTTTTTCTCGATGTCTTCGTGCTCGTCTTGCTTGTGCTCATCCATCTTAACAGGCCAGTCGCAAATTTGGGTGCGAGTTCAGGCTGCGATAGTAACGTGACAGAGATCAAGGCCGTGCTCGTTTCGGTCGTTTCGATTGTGTCGGTTGTTTCGTTTTGGCCGTTTCGTTTCGTTGTCTCGGGTTTTAGTACATGCCCAGTCAATCTGCTTTTTCCTCCTGCTTACTCTCTTCCCCCTTCTCTGTCTTCATTTCTTCCTACTCCTGTTTTCGTTCTCCTCTCTTAGATCTCTCCCCTACTTCAAAGATTTATTAAAATGGCCATAGCATGTAAACTTGTCGCCCATTATTGTTTCTTCAGGACATGGATCAACATGCAAGTGCTCGGAGCCGTTGTCTTAACAGTTGCCTTTTAACGTTAGCAACAGCTACGTTGGCCATTCAGAAAATGGTCGAGCAATCTGTGAAGCAAGAAGTCCTAGAATCCAAGGAAGGAGCTACATATTTTTCAGGTATGCGTGAACTTGTAATGTCTAGTAAGCTTACCTTCAAACTGCTTCAGAGTGTGCCAGGGTATGGGAAGAGCACAACTAATAGGACAGCAAGAAGTCCTAGAATCCAAGACTCCCACGCCGAACACAAGACTTTTTAAATTCCGCGCCAACGATCGCGGCTTTGCCACGAAAAAGAACCCTCTTGTAACTCGCTGGGCTCAAATAATCCCAAATTTGTTCGCATTATGCTCAATGGAAAACTTTCGACTCTAACCAATCCTATAAGATTATCGTTACAGTATTCAATATGAGATCAGTATAGTGGGGGATAAAGAGAAATTTTAAAGAAGCCACGGTTATCATGCCAAGTCACCGTAAGTAAATTCAAAGCTTATACGCACGCACCAGCAACTATTAATGTGTACGCCGCTATTCGCCAATAATTTCAATCGCACGCCGGTAAGTCGCAACATTTTAAAGGCCACGCCGTAGATCTTCGGCGTACCCTACTCTGAATGCACCTTGAGGCTGGAGGTGACCTTGCTTTGATTGATACGGACCCCTCTGCTTTTTCATGTAAATGCCAACTGGTTAGCACGGGAACAACGTGATTTACACAACAAAAGCAGTAAGGTCACAAAACAAGGTTCCCTCCAGCCTCACTGCCAATCAGATGCCAAGTCACTAAACAGACAACTGTAATTAAAGAAATTATTGAAGGATTGCTAATCCAGTCGTGTCAATTCGTATCTTTTAGCCATAGTGGAAATATACAGAGTTACTCTAAGGATAAGAGCATCCATCACTAAATCAGGTATGCTATGGTCAGTACAGGACTTAAGTAATATTGGTAGAAGTAGTATTTGTGTTTCTAAGGCAAGCTAGTCAAGAAAGCCAAGAGAGCGTTTTGATCTGATTTTGATTAAATACAAATTTTGAGAAATTTTACAATATCACCCTCTCACAGTGTCAGAGCTCAACGTTGCAACTACTGGGGTCAGCAATGGAACCCAAGCTTTTTTCAGTATCGACTCATTGTCCATGCTTTTCACTGAAATAGTTTTGCTGGAGACTAAATCTGAAAAAGTAGGGGCTAGGTGACCCCAAGATTCAGTTTTCCTGAAAGTTGAAGAAAGCCTGTAGCTTTCCAAACAGCGTTTGTGATTGGCTCAGCAAACAATAGATAAATGAATCAAACAATGCCCCCAGCGCTTTAAACAATAGGAGCTACAGGATGAGAGAACGAATCAAAATACAGGTCTGGAAGAGGTACGGGACTACTCGAGAGAGAGAAAGTTGAGCCTTGAGTGTAAATCCTTTATAACTGTATTTGTAATCACACAATAAATTACATAATTGGTGACCTCAATAGACTATTCAGCAGTTATGGCTTAGGAACAGTTTAATCCCTAGTTAATGTTAATCATAACACTTCATCACTAACTACTGCAATGGATATGTCTTGTGAGTTGTTATCTTTCAAATATGTGACATTTTGCTCAAATACTCAATTTTTTACATTTGCCCACTTTCCAGCGCCAAATAACACAAAACTCATAAATATCCAACAAGAAATAGAGAGCACATGGAAAAACATTGCAAATTTTCTATCTGGATCAGCTATTATGGTAAGTTTAATCTCTAAATTGAGGAAACAACAGACTTGGCTTTTAACCATCAGAGCCGGTGTGCTTAATAATGTCTTACTCCAGAGACTTTTGCTATAAACTTTTCTGTCCTCATTTATAATGAGGTTTTCTTTGTTCACAAAATTTAGGGAAGCAAAAAGGGGAAGTTACTTTCATTGAAAAGACGGGGAAGATCGAGTGTCCAAAATCTTCAAATCCTTGCGTAGTCATCCCGGGGGGGGGGGGGGGGGAGGGAAACACCCTATAATGGCCTATACGAGGAGGCTCCGCCCGAAAGGGGTACCTTTTTCAGGCTTCAGGTACATAGAAGGGTAGGGATTTCACAAGTTGAGGTATATAAGAGGGCAGGGAAATCGGTCATTTAGGTATTTAAAAGGGCCTTTAATTATAATATTTCGAATAGATGCCCCTTAATAGCTGTATCTGTTTATTTATTAAGTACTACATGAAATTGAGAACAAGACTTCCAAAAGTAGGTACTTGTGTGAAAGGGGTACCTTTTTGTAATAAATGGTATATAAAAGGGGTACCTTTTTGTAATAAATGGTATATAAAAGGGTAAGGGGTTGGACCTCGAGGCAGAGCCTCCCCGTATAAAGCTTTCTTAAGTACCCCCCCCCCCCCCGAGTAGTCATAGTATTTCCCACGAGTACTGTCATAGTTGTGCACGTACAATTGATGCATGTCGATGCCCGACACTGCAGCAGTACTTTTGCAGTAAAACACGCACAAATAACAATTACAGCATTAGCTCAAACATCCTAAGGGGTTCCGTCCATCGCAGGTCACCTATTGCCGTATTTCTGAGTTTGTCTCCAGTTCTATGTACACTGTAATTCCAGACTAACTTTATGATTTCTGTCTTCCTCTCCGGTTCATTTGTTAGCCATCACAGAGAAGTCTGGACTTCACGACACATCACGTGTCAGCCACTGAAGATGGTAGTGTAGCGTGCGGAATTTGTTTGTTGAACGTTGACAAGAGTACATCAGGGACATCAAAACAGGCTGATGGCAAACTCATGTATGGTGGCCGACAGTATCACAGCACCTGCGCAAACTTCTGGTGTAACAGAGTGGACTCTGTACTCCCTTCCTTGTTGCCAATTGACAGTTTAATATAACGAATACTTACTCCAAATTTTTTTTAAACTACATAGCGTCAGTGCGCAACAAAATAAATTTGTATACTTGCATAATAAACTAAATGCGTCAAAAGGGTATTGTTATCACCAGTGAAGCTGCATCTGTCATTCCTGTGTTAACCTGAGTTTTGGGTTTACCTCAGTGTAAAAAGCTGTGACATTTTTGTTTGTCTTGTAGCTATTGTTAGGGTTAGGGTTTGTTATATTGATTTCTTTATTTTCTTTGTTTTACGTCATTTGTGAGTGTCACAGGTTTTTAGACCGGGAATGAGCCGACTTCGCACACTGAGTAGTGAAAGATGGCAAGACGGAGTGAAGCAGGGAAATAAATAAAAAAAAGATTTGGCAGAGATTTAAAACAATGTTTATCAAAAATGTATTAAAAAAACGTTCACCGGCTATATAAAGTTAAAGACTTTAGAGCTTTCGTTTGTCAGACTTCAGCTTCGACGGCCGACAACTCTTAACGATATTGGCCTGTGAACGTTTTTTTAATAGATTTTTAATCTTTTGTTCTTGTTATGGTACTTTAATTTTTAAAATATTACTATCAAATATAATTAGTTTAGTTTAGTTAAGTTTAGTTAAAATGACTGCTCTAATATAATACAAACTGTTCGACTTAATCAATAATATATATTTGGAAAGATACAACTTATAAATAGTTTAACCACGAATTTATCATTTGTTGTCGAACTTCTATCCTCTATAGAGTCGTTACGACACTAAACAGGCAAAACACTATCTATTCTATAAGAAGACTAGATGTCTGACTAGCTTCTGGCTATTTTTCCTTGGTATACTTTTCGAGATTCCTTTGTATGTATTTAGTTTCTCCTGTTATTCAAGTTTGTTTCCATACAGTTGCTAATTATTTCTCGAAAACAATGAAGAACAGAGCAAACTACAAAAACTGCTGGGAGATATTTTCATTCTTGTTACTGCTTTTTTCTTCTGGTCTTTTTAAAATTGATAATGGTAAACTAACAATTTAACTCCAACAACCAGCTCTGCTGTTTCACCATGTAGAGATACGTACCCCACCAAGTTTGAATAAAATTAGAGAGTGCGGCTTTCCAGCCAATACGAGTGTGTATTATTGGCAGAGAAGTGATATAAGAGAAGGGAAGATGAAGTTCGCATGTGATGTAGGGTAGCTTATGGTCGCTTACAGCGAACTCACAGTGACCAGCTCCCAGTTTGCTTGATATATCAGTTGTTAGTATACAGCTGTTTCGAGAAAGGTTGTCCAAAAGAAGCATAAAAGCGTACGCGACAATGCCGAAAGGCATTGTGGTAAACTGTCAGTTTGAGTCAACGAAAACATGACCGCAATGCTATCGAAAACGTCAGCTACATGCTCACGCTTTGTTACTGACATCGAGATACAAGTGAGTTTCAAAATTCAGTCAAATGATCCAGACCATGAATTAGTAACAGTGGGTTAGGATTCACAGAGAAAGTATGATTCTGACGACTTTAAACTTACTTATTTTATGTCATACTTTGCAGAGAAAGTCGGAGAACTGTACCAGAAATCGTGATGCACGTGCAGAGCCATCGCTAATGAACCCTTTGTTTTGGTAGCGTGATAGCGAGAGAGAGAGAGTTTCATTTTATAACCCTGTGCGTGCTGCCACTTCATCTACGCTATATCCTAAGAACTCTTTAATCCAAATAGTTCGCTACCGTAGGTCTTCACTAGACGGTCGTGGCATCTTCGATTCTGGGCGTTCACTACAAATTGAGTTTATTTTATTGAATATCTCCCATACTACCTTTCGGCATTGTCGCGAACGCTCTTACCCTTCTTTTGGACAACCTTTCCCGAAAAAGCTGTATATTTAATAGGTATATACTAAAACAGTGGATAGTGTTAAACGCTCGCGCTGATTGGCTCGTCAAACTCCGAATATCCTGTGCTATTTACCTCCGAGCAACTCAAGAGAAAATGGCGTCCCGTTTCCGGCCGTGACAAGTGAACAAATCATCCAAATTATTTTTTTTGTGGTGTATATTATCTCACTGTTTTAGTATATACTCAAACAACTATTCACCTCAGTGTCGGTGGCAGTGTCCACCGCTAGCCACCTCCACTTCGGCGAATAGTTGTTAAAAATCTACTAGCGTTCTATCACGAATGCCGTTCTCTGATTGGCTACGCTACCCACCATCTATTTAACAATTAGACTACGAGCCCGAGTTTTCTACGAGCAGATAGTCAACGATGCGCAGCCAAGTTGACTATCGCTCGTAGAAAACGAGGGCGAGTAGTCTAAATTGTTTTAGTATAAATTTAACGTAGTCTCATTGCAGAAAAAGAAAAAAAAGTCAAGTATCGCGTAGAAAAGAACTGTTTTATTATGTTACATCAGGTTCAAACGTGACGCGCGATGTGCACTGATGCGTAACTGTTGACTATCAGCAAATAGTCGACGGTAAAATAGCCAATCAAATTCACAGATTCACAATAGACTACGGTAAATTTATACTAATATGTGATGGACAGTGAGTAGCGTAGCTGTGCGCTAGAGGCCGCTTCTTGGCGTTTTCGAGGTGTCCTAAGAGGATTTAGATAAAGTTTTGAACGATTAGATTTATACTAAAACAATTAAATTATTCGCTCTCGATTTCTATGCGTGATAGTTGACTCGGGCCGCGCCCTCTTCAACTATCAAGCGATAGAAATCTCGAGCTCATAATCTAATTGTTTAGTAGAGCACTGCACTGGTACCGCAGAATCACGGGCTCAAATCCCGTTTAAGCCTGAAATTTTGCCAGGCTTTAATTTTGCAACTGCTTCATTAAGTTTTGTGTTGTGAAGTATATATGAAATAATTCATATTTGTACTGCGGTTGTAGATGAAAGTGAAGAGTGATCATCGCAGTAAATTTTCTGCGATGATCGCTCTTTACTTTTATCTACAACCGCAGTACAAATATAAATAATTTTATATATACTTCACATCACTTCACTGCACGGGAAAATATGAGCTCAATAAATTGACCTCCCTCCCGATGTGTGGCTTCATAGCTCAGTTGGTAGAGCATCGCACCGGTATCGCGTAGGTCACCGGTTCGAATCGCGTTGAAGCCCTGATTTTTTTCAGGCTTCTCCTTTCCAATTGCTTAAATTGGAAATCTGCTGCGATGATAACTCTTCACTTTTAAGTTCTGTGTATTACTGCGATGATTAATCATGTCGTCATTTGTTCTTTTTGTCTTTAGTTCTCAAGATTTTAAACTTGTGCTATCTAAAACCTGTGTGTATGTACAATGAATGAGGAGATTTAACAATACGAAACTCAATGCTACTGTGATCAAAGTTCTAGGTCCAACTCGAAAAACACTCGTGCCAACTTTGATTGAGAAAATAAGTGCTTAATTTATGGGGAAGAGGTTATGTTTTTATACTGTCAGTTCTGCGTTCTTGTTAATTGTCCATTCGGTTGGAAGTCTTTTATTAAGGTTTTCTTTTTTTTGCAATCAGTTTGCTGTCGTGTGGTATTGAACTGACACTCTTCATTCTTTTTGCACCTGCGGACACCAAGACATAAGTGCCGCTTTCATTCTTTAAGTCCTGTGTGATGATACGTAGTTGATGTTCTTCCGATGACGTAGCGTCATGTGAACCGTCGTGCCATGCGACCTTTCGTGTGAATTTCCCGCCATTTTGGTTAAGTAATAAAGTACAAGAAGTGCTTTCGCCTCCTCATATAGTTCGCGGTCATTACATGGTGTCAGAAGTAAACCAAAAACCTCGGAAACATGGCTCTAAGCGGCATCGAATGCCCAGTTATGTAGTGGGACGGCGACAACCCGAAAGAAAACTGGCGGCGTTTCAAGCAACACGTCGAGTTAATGTTTACAGGACCTAATAAATCCAGAACAGAACAGGAGAAATGCAGCTATTTACTCATCTGTGTCGGTCAGAAAGGAAGGGATATCTACAACACGTGGTCTGACATTTCTGACGATGACCGTAAGAAATTAGGAACATACTATAAACGTTTTGAGAATCACGTAAGTCCCAAAGCAAATCCTGTTTTCGCCAGATTCAAATTCTACAGTCGCGTCCAAGAATCATCGGAAACAGCAGAGAAATTCATCACGGCATTACGAATTCTAGCCCAGGATTATGATTTCAAAGACCCAGAAGAAATGATTCGAGACCGAATAGTCTTCGGAACGAACTCACTCAAAGTCAGAGAAAAGTTATCTCAAAGGGAGCCAAGCTAACGCTGGATAAAGCTATTGAAATTGCAAGGTCACACGAATCCTCTCAAGCCCAGCTCACAGCCATGGCAGCGGAAACTGCAGATGGGTCCATGCACTTAGTACAGAAGCGAAACCAAGAGAAAGAGACACAGCATGCCCAACACCCAAACCACCCTCCATCACATCAAGTATCTCCACCTTTCAAGCCTCCCAGGAGAATGAGAACTTGCGGGAACTGTGGTCGCGCCCACAACGCATCAGCCAAATGCCCAGCACATGGCAAGACATGCCTCTACAGTAAGAAATTAAACCACTTTGCAGAAGTCTGTCAATCCAAGGCCCGCAGACAACGGACTCACGCCATAGAAGATTTAAGAGATTCCACTGCAGAAATATCCAACGAATCCATTGTATTCGAATCAGTCACCATAGCAAATTTAACACACGGGTCAGCTGAGTCTAGTCGAGATGAAGTATTTGTATCCATTCAGGTAAACCTGGCGCGGGGCAATAACAGGAAGAACACCCTAAGAGCCAAACTTGACACTGGGGCCCAGGGCAACATACTACCCATGAGACTTTACAGTGAGATGTTCCCACATCAAATAGACAACAATGGTAAACTCAAACCCAATGCACTGCTGTCCTCGAATGTTGTGGTCACTGCCTATAGAGGCTCGCAAATTAAACACCATGGCATAGTCACCATACCCTGCACTTACGGGAAAGAGAGCACACTGGCACCCTTTTACGTCGCTGGCATCTCAGTTCCTGCAATCATTGGCCTCCCAACCTCCACTGACCTGAATCTGCTACAGTTTAATTGTGCTATACAGGCACAACATCCCCACACCAGCAGTCATGGATGCCTAAAGGACAAGACTCTGGAACAAGCCAAAGAAACCCCCTCGATAAAAGACAAGCAAGATTTGATTAAACAATACCCTGAGTGTTTCAATGGCATCGGGAAGTTTCAAGGGGAGTACCATATTACAGTCGACCACAATGTTCCACCAGTGATTCATCCTCCACGACGCGTGCCAGTCAGCCTCAAAGACGACATCAAAAGTGAATTGGATGATATGGTCAAGAACGACATCATCACAAAACTTGAAGAAGGTGAACCCACACCCTGGGTTAACAGTCTTGTCTACCGACGGAAACAAAATGGGAGGTTGAGACTTCGCTTAGACCCCAAATATCTCAACGCAGCAATCCAGAGAGAACACCATGTTACCCCCACGTTAGAAGAGATCCTACTCAAATTGACCTGAGCTACAGTTTTCTCCGTTGTTGATGCTAAGTGCGGGTACTGGAACGTTGTTCTTGACAAGGAGTCGAGTTACCTCGCCACGTTACACTCCCCTTTCGGTAGATACACATTCAACTGCATGCCCTTTGGGATGAAAATGTGTCATCTTTCAGACCAAAATTGACCAAACATTTGAGGGGTGCGAAGGCGTGGCAGGAATTGCAGACGACATCGTAGTTTTTGGAAAAACTGGTGAAGAGCATGACCGAAACATGCATGGTATGCTAAGACGTTGCCTGAAACTGAACCCTGATAAATTTTTGTAAAGCAGGAGAAAATCAGATTTTATGGCGTTGTCTGTAGCCAAGATGGGATCCAGCCAGACCCAAAAAAAATCTCAGCACTGAAACAAATGTCAGCTCCAACCAGCCGCCAAGAACTACAGACCTTCTTAGGTCTGGCAAACTACATGGGTCAATTTGCCTGGAGCCTAGCACACCAAGAAGCCTACAACAAGATCAAGGACTCCATCAGTAGTGAAGTCACTCTAACCTACGTTGATCCAAAGAAGGAGATCACCTTACAAGTTGACGCTTCGCTGATAGGTCTGGGCGCCGTACTCTTACAGGATAACAAGCCTGTTGCTTTCGCGAGCAAAGCAGGCTCACTGATGTGGAAACAAGATATGCAAAAATTGAACGAAAACTGCTTGCTGTGGTGTACGGGTGTGAGAAGTTTCACACTTACCTGTTTGGCCACAGTTTCACAGTCAACACTGACCACAAGCCCCTCTAGAGTATTCACCTAAAACACTAGACAGCTGCACCCCCGCGTCTTCAAAGGATGCTATTGAGACTGCAGCCATATGACCTTGTCATCCGTTACCAACCAGGTAAGAGCATCGAGATCGCAGATGCGCTCTCCAGGTTATCACCAGAAGAAACAAAAGCCATCCCTGGGATGAATGTCCAAGTGCACGACATCCACCCTCAATTCAGTGAGAGCATTTTGCAGAGAATTAGGCAACAAACCGCGTCAGATCCAGAGCTCAATGCACTGAAGGAAGCGATCCACTCTGGTTGGCCGCCGACCATCCAGCAAGTCCCAGTGCCCTTAAAACCTTATTGGCCCTTTCGCAATGAGTTCGCTGTAGAAGATGGGATAGCCATGAAGAGTCACCGCATCATTATCCCCACTGTGCTACAGAAGGAAATCTTGACAAAGTTCCATGCAGCACACCAAGGAATTGAGAAGACAAAGCTCAGAGCTAGGACCTCTGTATACTGGAGAGGGCTAAACAAAGACATAGATGAGATAACCAAGACATGTAGCATTTGCCAGGAGTTGCACCCAAGCCAGCAAAAAGAGCCCCTGATCCTCACAGAGGTGCCGCCAAGGGCATGGCACACCATTGGTACAGACCTCTTTACCTTAGAGAGTTCAGAGTACCTAGTAGTTTCTGATTATTACTCAAAGTATCCATTCGTCAGGCAGATACCAAGGGGACAAAATAACAGCCTGTTGCGGGTTCGAATGTTTTTAGTGGTAGGTATAGTTTGTAGTCTACTCAGAACACAGGGATCTTGGAAACACAACAGGATATTTATTCCACACTAACGCAGTATTTCCACACAGGACTTCTCAACAAGCACACGCTAGGCTTGTAACTACTCTTGACTTTAAACACACGGCCTCTTGCCAAATATCCACGTAACCTCTGTTACACTTCAGAAACACGACCTCTGTCGATTACACGCGACCTTCGTCACATTTCAGTAAACACTACTATAAGACTCCTGGGAAATAAAAACCTCAAACACTCCTGGGATAAAAACCATCTAAACACTACACCGATTTACTTATATACTTTACAGCAAAGCGTTCTAGAACCTTCCGGCTATACTAAATAAAGCATCATTACAATATAAACTATTTACAGCAGCAGACGTAAACGACTAAAATAAATTGCTTAGTCACCGTGACAAGGCTAATTAAATATGCACGAAACTTCTAGATCAAATTAGCATACACTCGAATGTTCCAAGTGACGCAAGTCACGCCACAATTTTTCGTAACACAGCCACACAGTAATCAAAATGCTGAGACAGATTTTCAGCGAGCAGGGCATTCCCAAGGTAGTAATATCCGATAATGGGCCCCACTACAGTGGGCAAGCATGCCATGATTTTGCAAGAGAAGTGGGTTTCCAGCATGTGGCAAGCTCCCCACACTATCCGCGTAGCAATGGTTTTATTGAGAGCCAAGTGAAATCAGTTAAAGCTGCTCTTCTCAAAGCGAAAACCACCCACAGCGACCCTGACATGGCCCTCCTGTGCCTTAGAACCACACCCATTGATCACAGGCTACCATCACCTGCTGAACTACTTCTTGGTCGAGCAATCCAGGACAACCTCCCGAAGAAAATCCCCAGAGACGCCTTAAATGAAGTAGTCGCCCCCAGACTAGAGGAGAGGCAGGAGATGCAAAAATTCTACCATGAAAGGTCCGCGAGGCAACTCCCTACACTAACACCAGGGCAAAGAGTAAGCATCCGGGATCAATCGACACTGAAATGGAAACCAGCCGAATTGAGGGAAAAGCTTGCAGGAGTCCTCCGGTCATATACTGTGTCAACCCCAACTGGAAGAGAGCTGAGGCGCACTAGAACCCATATACGTCTTGCCCCCCGCACCCCCCCCCCCCCCCCTCCCCAGAGCAACATAGAAGTCAAACCAGATACAGAAGAGCAAACTGTGGTACAAGCTAGCACCAACCCAACTGTTGTGATTTCAGTTCCCTTTGAGAATAAAGCTGCCGCACTCACAGGCCATTATGTAACTCGGAGTGGCAGGATTAGCAAGTCCCTGGAAAGGCTAGACATATAACTTGCTCTTTTGTTGAACAATGCTGATCTACTAACAAAGAACTTTTGTTGTTGACTTATAGTTATGTTCCTTTGTTCAGTTTGGTTCTTATTTTGTTTGCTGTTGTAACTCACTTCACCAGGAGGAGAGGGATGTGATGATACGCAGTTAATGTTCTTCCGATGACGTAACATCATGTGAACCGTCGTGCCATGCGACCTTTCGTGTGAATTTCCCGCCATGTTGGTTAAGTAATAAAGTACGAGTGCTTTCGCCTCCTCATATAGTTCGCAGCCATTACATCCTGGAATTTGTATCCGCTCTGAAAGTAATAGAAGATGGGGGAGGGTTGTGGGTTATACGCGGCAGTGTACAGCTGTTCGAAATAGCAGGGGTTCAATATAACAAATAGTAAATGACTGAAGGAGAAGTTTAAAGGAAATGGTTTTGAGTTCGACATAAACGAGTTCGAACTAGCGGGTTAGAACTCTGTCTTTTACCTGCAGTAGATTTTCGGAGTTTATATGAACTAAAAAAAAACGTCCATGAAAACAAGACGTTTCTTAGACTTACCTCAAGTCGAGCTCGCGAGTTTCGGGCTTGGTGAGCTGCCAGGTTTTAGGTCGCGAAGTGAAGAAACAAAACGAGGATTTTTATGAAAGTATAGAAGTTTTTCAGTAAACTGTTTCTCGATTTACCTTGTTTGATCAGTTTGCATTAGTAATAGCACCCGTTTCATTCACATTTTTTGAAAGCGAAGACATGCTACTTTCACTCTGGAATTTGCATCCACAGTGAAAATAATAGAAGTTTTCATAGGCCTTAAGAAGTTCCTCTCTATTGTGTTAGAGTTGCAATTTTTTTCCCCGAAAACCCAAAGTCGGATCCTTATAAAGTAATGTTTGTGATCTGGTTACCTGTCTTTTATCCAATGTTTGATATTTTCCCATCAGAAATCGGCGGCGACCCTCATTTTATGGCTAGTTCAAAAACAGGGAACTGGAGGAATGGAACAACGGGGAATGAGGAACGGGGAACAAGAAATCTCTAAAATGGAGAATCTCTAAAAGGGGAATCTCTAAAACGGGGAATCTTTAAAAGGGGCAATCTTTAAAAGGGGGATTCTCTAAAATGAAGAATCTCTAAAATGGGAAACTCTAAAACGGGGAATCTCTAAAAGGGGAAATCTCTAAAATAGGGAATCTCTAAAACGGTTAATCTCTAAAACGGGGAATCTCTGAAATGAGTAATCTCCAAAACGGGGAATCTCACGACCCTCAGTTTATGGCTAGTTCAAAAACAGGGAATGGAAAATGGAGCAACGGAGAACGGGGAATGAGGAACGGGGAACAAGAAATCTCTGAAATGGGGAATCTTTAAAAGGGGGAATCTCTAAAACGGGGAATATCTAAAATCTCTAAAAGAGGGAATCAAAGTCTTATCAAATGATTCTGCGGTAAGTAACTGGAGGTAATGGTAACTACTGAAATGACCAGATCACGGTATGTGAGGTAATCCTTAATAGAACTGCATATGACAATGGTTTATTTAGTATAATCAGCATTCTTATACTAGTCAGTCTTTGACGCCCATTTTCTCCTCGAACCTAACCCTAATAAGTTACTAATCGCAGAGCATTAACAGGGTAGCATTATTGAAATTATCCCTTTATTTTGACAATAATTTGCTAAATCACTTTTTCAGTGATTTTTTCATAAATTCTTAAATTGCTTCTGGATCACCACAGTGAGATTAAATTGATTAAATTTTAAAAGAAAAAGGAACCACACTTAACTATTACGAAGTTCTTTTAAGATACAAGAGGAGAACTTGAAAATGTCGGCCTGACATTTTCAAGTTAGCATTCATTTTAATCTTAAACACTCTCAAGAATATCTTTTTTCTGATTTTTCTGGTTCTTATTTTTTATTTGCTATAGGTAAACAGGTCAATTAATGTTTAGCTGACATAGTTTTGAAAGCCATGCAAAGAAAAACAAGACTTGCTTTTTTTGATAGATAATAATTAATTAATACATTGTGTTTAATTTTCTAGATGTACTGTATTTTACAATGAAATTTCAAAAGTTGTTGCAATGTTGAAATATCACTTTAAATTAGCATTACCATACTCACCCTGGACAAATAACCAACCATGGTCATTCTTCGTGTTGAAAGGTAGCAGTGGGATAATCTGACAGCAACAAGATCATGAATGGTAAAGATAACCAAGCCATTGAACGACTTCCAGTAACTAAGGGAACAAAGGTCGCTTATCATGTGACTTCAAGAACCAATGAAAGCGAGCGTTTTGATAGGTGATGTCATTTTACAATCTGGCATGACGCGACATCGTTCACGTGGATATTTATGATAGAGTGAAAACACATTTTTTTTCCATTTCTCTGACCATTGTGTTGTGTACATTTGCTTTGAGTTTTTGAACCAGGGTGTTCGTTGCAAAAGGCAAAAAGTTGTTGTCTAATCGATCGGACAGACCAGAAAATAAACTCGCGTCGTTAGAATTTCACTTACGCCTTGTGAAGTTCCTTGAGAATGCTCACACTTAGTGTGTGGCGTATTGTTTTACGATAGTGTATGTTCTGTAGAAGCAACTTGAGCTACTAACGAAATCTTTTTCTTGTGTGACCGTTCATAACTGCCGCTCAACATCAAAGGTCTTATTGGTCGCAAATGTTCTTGTTTTTAGCTTTGACCGCTTTTTTGGGAATCTGCTGTGGGAATATAACATTAACTTTTCGAAACGTACTTTGTAAGGCGAAGTAGTATAGGAGTTGGAGGTATGAGATCATTTTTGCAAAAATGCTCTCATACCAATCCAACTTCATACTACTTTACATTTAATGGCTTCCAACTTTCGGTCTCATATTCTTGGAAATCTGTATGTTTTATATTTCTGCGAATCTATGCCGTGGCGAGGCAGAATGGATCCAACGCAAAATTTATTTTGAAACTATATGTTATTTAAAATGCGTGACTATGATTGTGTTACTTCAGGCTGGTATTACTTGTAAGATGTAGACCGGCACTGCTGTGCCGTGACGTCATATAGACTGTGCTTGCGGTAATTGTATGTAGACCGGCGCAGCAGTGCCGTGACGTCAGCAGCCAACTTTTTAGATTTTATAATGTCCGTATGCATAACTTGTCACACCATTGCTGCGAATGTAGCGCTTATCATCAAAGCAAGATAATGACACTTTATTAAGCTCATAGCTTCCAAGTTGATGTAAGTTGCTTCTGATTGTTTTCATGGTGTGATGCATTTGTTTATTATTAAACAGTACGTTTTTATAATTTTCATGAGTGATGTTCTTCTTAATAATATTTTTCTTGATTCCCTTTGCTGTCTTTCCGCCTTTGTCATTGTCTTTCATATATGAATACATTTTTGATCTCAATCCGATGAATTAACGAATTGGAACTCCTGATACTTCGTCTTTGAATTTGCCTATAACTTTTTTATTCTCTTTGTTGAAATATGGACTGTCTTCTGGATAGTCACTGTTGTCGAATTTGTCTTTATCATTCCAAAAGTCTTGGTACACATCACTGGTTTCAATTTCATAGGTAAAGCTGTCTGTGTCTGTGAATAATAATTTCGCTTTGCTGCCGTATTTTTGTTTGATATAATTGTAGTGGAAATCATACATTAGTGTCTTACTAAGATCTAGGATACACATACCCACATATGCCGGCCTGTTTAGGGTTAGTGTTTCTTTGATTTTATGCACTGCCACTAGATTTTCATTAAAGATCTTGCTACTAACATATGTTGGTTTGGCAGCCATTTTTGACAGTCTGTTTTCATCAGTTACTAATCTGACATCTACGCGCTTTCTGATATTTTCCATTGTTTTCCCAAATACACTGTTATTCATAAGCTTGAAGAAGTCTTTCTCAAAAGCATTTTTGGCATTGGTTCTCTTCTGTGTGTTGAAATCAATGTATTCTTTCAACCATGGTGACTGATTGAACTTTAGAACTCGATGGATTTTGGTTATTTTCAAACCGAGATCAGTGTATAATTGCAGGTTTCTGTAATGAATGACATACTTTTCTTTGTTGCATAATGTGGGTATCAGTTTATGAACTAAGCCAGTTGACACTTTGAATTTATTAGCTATTTCTTGGCAATAATTAGAAAGCATATCTTTGTCGACTTTGACCTTTTCGGCTGCTAGCGGATAATCATTATGAAGGTCATGTAGTTCTTTGGGGTATTCTAAGTCTACTTCCAGTATTAAACCTTCATTGCTGTCTTCTTTGTACTTGGCTAGGTCTATCTTATTAATCTGTTTTTCTGTCATCCATTTAAAACCACCATTTGGTAGGTATTGTGACATAGCCCAACCATACAGATTGTTAGCATCTAGATACATTATATACTTTGAGGGCGCCTTCTCATCATACGTTTTCATGTATCTATTATTAGCTTTGCCGTATCGATTTGCTATGTATGATGTACCACCACGCATGCCCTTTTCGATGAATTGAAACATATCAATGTCAGTCATAAGCTCCAATTTAATGTCAGTCATCTTTAACATAGTATCCCAGGAAAGCCCAGGACTGGTAAAATAATGACATGGGTCTAATTTGTAGTATTGCAGGCAGGTCTTTCGGAAGTTTTCAAATACATCTGCTAATAGAAGGATGTCAGACTTGAGATATAAGTCATGGTATTCACCCATATTTTCAAGAGAAAATGCATCCCATACAGTCTGAGCATGTTGATAATCTTTGTCAGTTATATGTTCATCATTCAAGATGCTGTAGAAGTCTTCTTTCGATGGCAGCTTTTCATTGAATTTTTCAAAACTGTCCATAAAGTCATATGGGTATACTCCCTTTTTGCTCATCAAATCAAGTTTTTCGTTTTTGAACGTTTGAGAGGTATATTTTAGATTGTCATAGTTTGGAGTTATGCAGGCTTTATTTATATTTTTACAATTTATGCACTCACCGCACGGAAAGCTGGTTTTATGCTGTATTATCTTGCCTTTATTATTAATATGTCGTTTTATGCACTTGCCAGGGTTACATGTATCGCATTTACCGCATTTAGTAATGTTCTTAACAAGATTTTCTAGACTGGAACTCATAAACTGGAAACTATCAATGAAGGTAAGATGATTGCCAAGCATGAAAGCCATGTATTTCTCCATGTTATTAGGAATTGCATTTATATTCATTTGGCACTTTTCGCCTTTCTTATTCGTGTATGTATGCTTTTTCACTGTCTCACCACGTGGGTATGACTGTCATACCCACGAAGATTGTGAAACATGACTGGTATTTTCTCAGTTATTCGAAAGTTAAGATTGCAATCTTGGTGAGCTGATCCTCTGTATTTACCTGTGATATGGCAATGGTCTCTGACTCTCACATCATTTTCATTGTATTTTTTGTTGCAGATATGACATTCATTAGCTTTTTGAAATTCTTTTTCATCATCTTCAGTCATTCTCAATGGTTTATTGAAATGTTTTTTCATAATCTTCTTGCAGTATTTGACTTCATCCAGCATGGCTTCCATGAATTTGTAAACAGCTTTTTCACCTCTAAAAATTTGTACTGGTTTTGTGTATTTATCATCATATCAACACACAACCTTATATCCATAACCACAGTCTGTGTGTCTCTGATAAGCCTCTGTGTATGATTTATCATCATTGGGTTGGCATCCATGTATTTTTTCAGTTATGGCTTCAAAATCTGCATATATTACAAATGGAACTGGTATTTGTTTGTGGGTATTATTGAATTTTAGTATGTTGTCATCTTTTGTTGGCATTTTAATTGCTTGTGCTCCATTTAATTGGATACAGTTTTCTTTATGATTATTCAACACCCTTTCAGAAGTGAAATGCTGAAGACAATACATGCAAAAATGTTTTCTCTCTTTGTGCTTTGTTATATCATACATGTATTTGTTGAAATCTTTGATTAATACATAGTGCTTGTTTTCATTTTCTGTTATAAGAAGCAGATTCATACAATCTTCATACTTTTCTTTTGATACATAAATGGGATATTTTTGTTTTTCTTCATAACCAAATACATTGATGTTAATTTCATTCTGCTTTTCTATTTTGTTGTACTGTTTGGTAGTCACTGGAAATTCAATTCCTGAATAATTCAAATTTTCAATGAATGCTTTATCTGATTTTTTGATTCTCTGTGGGTATTTGTCTTGAGGATTAAGATGTCTGATGTGGCACCACCTGAAGCATTCATTATCCTTATTTTTAATGTTGATCAATCCTTTTGCACTGTGTTTGAGTTCATTTGGTAATTTGATGTAAGAAGATCCTTTCATTGGCTCGTATTTTACCACATTGATATAATGATTTTCAACAGATTGAATAGTCCAACCAGATCCCTCTGAAATCCAAACTGCAATCTTGTTTAGTATGACTTGTTTTGACAAAGATAAAGCTAGTTCAATTTGTGTGTCATTTGTTATTGTTTGGGGTTGACTGTTGAAATACGCTGTTTTCATAATTTTTTCTTCTCGCCCTAGTTGTTTTTCAAATGTGACCCTCAGTGTTTCAACAAACTTTAGACCTTTCATTGATTTTAATATTTTTTTGATATGGATGGCAACAGCCTTTCTTGTATTTTGCAGTTGCATAAGTGGGTCTTTGCTGTTTTTAATGTTGATTTCATAAGACTTTGTGAACCCTTTTAAAGCTTTGTTCGTTTCTTGTATTATAGTCCTTGGTGCTGGCACTGGTGGTTTGTGACTTTTTAGAACCCGTGCGGGTACTCGTGGCGCGGCCACAGGTTTTCTGGTTCTTGGTGCCGGTACTGGTACGACCTTTTGTTCGTAATCCTGAACCATTTGCCTTACAGTACGACGAGGAGTCGGTATTGGTCTGCGGCGACCAGGTGTTGTACCGTCGTTGGTAATTAATTTTTTTATAATATTTATTAATTCTTGTTTGCTTAGATTTTGAAGTGAACTTCGGTTCATAATATTTATCATATTATTTGCCATTATAATATATGTATAGGAAATAATTCTTTAAGTGAAAATATGGTGCGTTTATAGTTCAACACATACTAGTGTATGTATTTAACTGTCAAAAGAGAAGTGATTATGAATAAATTAATTGCTGCTGTTTTCATGTTTGTCATAAATATAACCCGTACTATATGTGAACGAGTTTTTGAAATGTTTCTTTGTTTTGAGATGATTATGTTTTCCCGCAAGAGTGTAGTTGTGATTATTGTCGCATATTTTGCAATACCATTCTTTGTGCAACATGTAATCGTTTTTTTTTTCGTCTTCTTTCTTCTGCAGTGTAGAATCTTGGATGGCCAACTGGTCTTCGATCTTCCATATTATATTACTATATATTTTTTATTTAAATGTTTTCGTAGTCAGGAAAGAATATTTTGGTTTGTTCGCTGGTTTCATCCAACAGACATTTTTTGACTTTTTCGTCGTCAGTTACACCAGGAAAGAATATTATGGTTTGTTTGCTGATTTCTACAAGAAGTGCCCATGGATCGTCCTTTTTCCAATTTTTGATATCATCGATTCCTCTCATAATAGTTATTTTATGATGTGGTTTGATAAGTTTAAACAAACCTGATTTTTCTAAGTCAGTCAGGAAGCGATGTAATTTTACCAACAAAAATTTTTGTCTTTCTGTCAATTTCTTCATATAACATGACTATATATTTTTTATTTATGTATTATTTCCTGGCCATCTTCTTGGGATTTAAAATACGTTCGTATATTTTGAACTCATACATCAACCATGACATATCCGCATTTATTTGATTGAATGCCTGCTTGATTACCCATCTTTCTTGAATTTTATCGTCCAAAATTTTGCAGTCCAAAAGACGTTTCAAATATGGTAAATCTCTTGTACGAATTTCATGAACGCGTTTAGCATTCTAGCTTATTATGTCGCAAATTTCTTCTGTCGCTAAACGTCTTAGGTCTAATGATTTTACAATCTCGACACCTTTGAAGGTCATATATTTATACATTAAACAGATTCTTCACTGTCTTGTGACGAAACAGATTCTTGCGAACTCTGCCAACTAGAATCTGTTTCTTGACTTTCTTCCGAACATGACCAATCGGAATCTGATGAATGTGAATCTTGAGAGCTCTCATAATAAAACCCAAACTTTTCTTCATTTTCAAACTTGTCCATATAATATAAGTATATATTTTTATTTTTTTATAAGGATTTATACGCGTTTGTTTAACCACAATTCATATGTTTTCAATGTCTTTCAATGGTATCCAACTGTTGAATTCATCACTGTATCCCTTCCATTTTACCAAAGCTTGTTTCTTCTTATAGTCCCTCCGAATTACTTTATCAATACGAAAAATATCCTGTTTAGCTTTCAATAATTCAGGTTCATAAAAACTGCCTTGTATCTCTTCACCTCTGAGATCTTTTAGTTTGTATGTTATTGGATTAGTGTATTGGATCTTATCAACTGTAAACACTTCTTCTGTCCAATTTGGTGTATATCCTTTATCGAACACATTCCGTTTATACTTGGATATTCGAACCTTGTCAACAACCTTAAATTTTGGTTTTTGTTTTAATGTTTCTGCATCACCATATAGATTGAAGTAAACTATACCTTCATTCCTCTTATTAGATGCTTCTGCAGGTGTCATCTTTATGCTTGAATGTTTTGTATTATTATACTGTTTCACTAGTTTGGGTAGCATATTGAGATACATTGTATTACCTTGAACAGTGAACTGTTTCCACATTTTGGATTTAATTGTTCTATTCCACCTTTCGACCACTGAGGATTTCTCCTCATTTTCAGTGGAGTACATATGTATTCCATTTTTCTCTAATAAGTCTTTCAAGTGTTTGTTATAGAACTCTTTACCCTTATCAACCCATAAATACTGTGGTTTTCTACCTTCCTTGAATATTGTTTTAAATGCTTCAGTGACAGATTCGCCTTTTTTATCCTTTAATGGTACAATCCAACCGTATTTGCTGAAAACATCAATAACCATAAGAAGATACCGATAACCTTTATTCCATTTGCTAAACTGTTGCATTTCAACTAGATCACTTGCCCATATTTCATCGATATGGTTACGATTACACGCCGCCAAGTAAAGTTGCGTCTTATGGATGCATGTAATTCATCTGCTAATTTTTCTTGCCAGTTACCCGACGGCTTTTTTCCGTTTTTTGAAACTCCTAGACCTAGTTTCTGCTTTGTATTGATAACATTTCTTGCCAACCAATGCCCCCATTGTCTTTCATTATACGGTACGTTGTCTAAAGCTTGAACCATTTTCCTATCTGCTTTGTTTTTACATTTCCTGTCATCCTTGCAGACGGAATAATCAACATCGTTTTGCATTGCTATTGCATCAGTTTTTCCAGTGGGCATATCATATATTTCCAATATTTGACCAGTTTTTGGGTCATACTTCAGTTGATTTTTCAAATCATTATAAGGTCCTGTGTAATGATGCCCAGGTAGTGTCCATCCGCTTTTTGGTTTTGGCAATTTACCAATAGCTTTGTGAATATCAAGAGCACCACCATCAAGATCTTTTCTGTTTGTTGTGTATTTTTTATTCGGTCTTATCTTCGTCGACAATTGATCGAGAGCTTCAGATCCAACTTTATGTATGAGAGGATTCAATTTTTCTCAAACCATAATCAATTGCTTTTTTTCTGCATTTTGGGTCTCTCATTAATTCGGAACCATAATATCTACCCATTTCAAC
>NC_090895.1:8788615-8841115 GCF_036669925.1 Montipora capricornis | reverse complement strand
CAGCATATGTTGGGCGAGTAACTGGAACGTTTATCAATAGGTTGGTTATGTTTACTATCCACGATCTTAAAACAGACGATACAGGATATTATTGCTGTGAGATGATCCCACCACCACCTTCTAACAGGAAAACTGATCACGTCTGGTTATTTGTTCAGGGTGAGTATGGTAAAGCTACTTTAAAACTGATAATTTAACATTTAATTGTAATTGTAATTTAATTGTAATTTAATATTATTATAGTACACCTAGAAAATTAAATTCAATGTGTTAATCAATTGTTATCTATCACATCTGGAAATTACAAATACAGCACATTTAAGTGCTACTATCACCAAAAAATCAATTCTTGTTTTTCTTTGCCTTAAAAAAAGTACATGTGTATCTGTTTTAACTAAACATTAATTGGCCCAAGTTTTAAGCTTCATTTAAAAAACACACCAGCCTGTTTATTTTCACTGCAATTTTCCTATTTGAAAGGGCAGTGTCATGGACTGTTAGTAAAACCCTTGAAAGCAAAGGAGACCTGTTTACCCATGGGAAACAAGAATTAATGCCCAAATTTTCTTCAAAACGGCTACTTTAGCTCACAAAAGCCATTCTTAACTGTTTTGGTAACAAAAAATCAAGATTAAAATGGATGCCAACAAATGTCGGCCTGTTGTTTTCAAGTTCTCGTCTTGTATCTTACACTACTGACCACAGATATAGGAGCACTTTCAAGCACCTAAAATGCGCGCAAGATGGCAGATTTACCAAAATAGGCGCGCGAAAAATTTTACATGAATTATTAGACGCGCCCAAATTACACACACTCTGCTTGTACTTTGACCTAAGTGAAAATTGCCATTGCCATAACACTGGCTTACGTGTATTTTCCATTTAGCAGTACGTGAATCTGCACCGCACCGCACCGCACCACACCGGTTGCTCAGTTGGTTGACCACCGGGCTGTCACGCGGGAGGTCGTGAGTTCAACTCCAGCCGGACCAACACTTAAGGTCTTTAAATAACTGAGAAGAAAGTGCTGCCTTTGTAATTGCATCTGCAAATGATTAGACTTTCTAGTCTTCTCGGATAAGGACGATAAACCGGAGTTCTCGTCTCACAACCCTTCAATGTTCATAATCCTGTGGGACGTAAAGGTTTCCTTGCTAACTTTTTTCGGATGATCTTCAGTTGCAGTGTATTTCTAGGATTGCGCGCAGTAACGTCATGATAAGTAAAACGGTTTTTTTTTTATGAAGTACAAATAGTAAGATGGACTCACAAAGTTTCGTTTATTTTTGTACAGTTGGTCTCTCTGGAAACATGCCATTTTAGTTTCTCGAATGCGAGTTTTAAGTCAACTCAACTCGGAATCGCTACTTTCACTCTTTCCAGAGATTCAAAGCCGATTTTGTAGAAGCTATGAGAGGTCCCAAATGGCATATCTCCATTTATGCAAATGAAATCATGTTGCACCGTCCACGTCATTTTAAGAAAAAAGGGCAGCAAATTTCTTAGTGCGTCATTGGCGGATCAGTTTCGAGGACTTCACGAGAGCTGCGCCCAATCACGATGGCGTTTTCACTTCCGGCGTTTTAACAGCCAATCAGATCAGGAGTTTGGTCGACCAAAATTTGGCCGACCGTCCGGAATTCTTGTGAGACGTTTGGTCAGGCCAAATTTTAGCGAGCGACGACATAAAAGAACATATGGGCGAAGCTAAAAATGGACCTGATCGCAAGTTACAATATTATTGAAAGTGCAGCTGTAATTTTTGAACGGCCGTAATTTTAACAGGTATATACAATAATTAACGTAGATAAAGTTAATGCCATGCGCAAAATCGCTAAAGCGTTTTCATTATGAAACATGTCATGGGGAATCAAACTCTGTTGCAACCTCGTTCCCAGGGTCTCTCTTCTCTGCCTCCCAGAGACCCTGGTTGGATTTTCTTTATATTTTGATTCTGCAACTCCTATTCGTTTGACGAGGCATTCTTAAAATTTATTCTTAATCTTCGCCTTACAAAGTAAGTTTCGAAAAGGTTAATGTTATATTCCCACAGCAGATTCCCAAAAAAAGCGGTCAAAGCTAAAAACAAGAACATTTGCGACCAATAAGACCTTTGATGTTGAGCGGCGGTTATGAACGGTCACACAAGAAAAAGATTTCGTTAGTAGCTCAAGTTGCTTCTACAGAACATACACTATCGTAAAACAATACGCCACACACTAAGTGTGAGCTTTCTCAAGGAACTTCACAAGGCGTAAGTGAAATTCTAACGACGCGAGTTTATTTTCTGGTCCGTCCGATCGATTAGACAACAACTTTTTGCCTTTTGCAACGAACACCCTGGTTCAAAAACTCAAAGCAAATGTACACGACACAATGGTCAGAGAAATGGAAAAAAAATATGTGTTTTCACTCGATATTCACGTGAACGATGTCGCGTCATGCCAGATTGTAAAATGACATCACCTACCAAAACACTCGCTTTCATTGGTTCTTGAAGTCACATGATAAGCGACCTTTGTTCCCTTAGTGACTGGAAGTCGTTCAATGGCTTGGTTATCTTTACCATTCATGATCTTGTTGCTGTCAGATGATCCCACTACTACCTTTCAACACGAAGAATGACCATGGTTGGTTATTTGTCCAGGGTGAGTATGGTAATGCTAATTTAAACTGATATTTCAACATCGCAACAACTCTTGAAATTTCATTGTAAAATACAGTACATGTAGAAAATTAAACGCAATGTATTAATTGTTTTTCTTTGCATGGCTTTCAAAACTATGTCAGCTAAACATTAATTGACCTGTTTACCTATAGCAAATAAAAAATAAGAACCAATTTTCTTCAAAACGGCTAGTTTAGCTCATAAAAAAAAATATTCTTGAGAGTGTTTAAGATTAAAATGAATGCCAACTTGAAAATGTCAGGCCGACATTTTCAAGTTCTCCTCTTGTATCTTAAAAGAACTTCGTAATAGTTAAGTGTGGTTCCTTTTTCTTTTAAAATTTAATCAAATTAATCTCACTGCGGTGATCCAGAAGCAATTTAAAAATTTATGAAAAAATCACTGAAAAAGTGATTTAGCAAATTACTGTCAAAATAAAGGGATAATTTCAATAATGCTACCCTGTTAATGGTCTGCGATTAGTAACTTATTAATCTTGAGAGTTCTTAGGTTCGAGGAGAAAATGGGCGTCAAAGACTGACTAGTATAAGAATGCCATTAATAAAGAGAAAGGCACTTTAAGGCTTTCAGACTTTGAAATTTGTGTTTTGCGTAATGTTTACATAATACGCTGCATTTACAAGCTGAAATTTTAAGCTAGTGAGTAAATGACGTTGGCCACTTTTCCCTACCATGGCTTTGTGGTCCAATCGGTCAGTTTTGAATGTGAGTAATAGCAGATAATAACATCTAAAAGTTGAACCCAAAGTAACTATCCTTTGGGTAAAAATCAAATTTCAATAGTTTGATAACAGAACGAGCAATTCCTTTCAATTTTTCGTAATTTTCGCAAAAGTTTCCAGGTTTGTTACTGGGTGCGCAATTTTCTGACATTCTTGCATAATTGAACTTCCATGGGCTCACCCAAATCCGCTGCTCGGGTTTTCTTGAAAAGTGGAGTTATGACAACATTGCCTCATTTACAGGCTGACTTGGTCCTGGGTCTATTTGTTGCCTTAGCTATCTATTTTCCTAATTTAAGCAGTTGCTTTTCGAATACATAAAAATTCACTGTGACAAAAGGCATCTTCTTGATGCTTCGGAAAATTAAAAACAAACAAGCAAATGAAACGGGAAAACTTATTCAAATACATTGATTTTCCTCAGAGCATCTATATTAGGTTAGGGGTGGCGAATGGTAAATGCGAGACTTCGCGAGACGGCGAGACCAGCGTTTTTCTTTGCGAGCCCGAGACATTTTGACGTTTTAGATTGCGAGACCGAGACTTCAAAGTGCTTGACACCTTCATATAAAAAAACAAGACTGCGAGACGCACATAACCGCTCAAAAAACGAGACTGCGAGACCCGTGAAATTCGACTAAAATTTTGCGAGACCCAGAGTTTTTTAAGAACCATTCGCCACCCCTTAGGTTCGTTTCGTGAAGTTCAATTTTAACATATCGAAATTAGTTTACATAACGTACTTGAAAATGCCTTTTGGCCTTTTTTTTTAGATTGTAATTCACCGAAAAGCATGAAGATCCCATGATTTTAAATGCAATGGAATGTCGCAGTAATTTGTGAGATCATCAAACCTGTCATTTGATGACATTGTTTTTGAGGGAAGTTTTTTGAAGTAAAGTGATAACTTAATTTGATTGCTAGCGGTCCCATCTACATGTAAGTCGATCGTCTCGTCACGCAAGTTTTGTTGACATTCCCCTGCCTTTTCTCTCGATTGCGTAACAAAACGCCATTAGGGACTTTCGATATAAGACGGCGACGTCGACGAAAACGTTGCGTAAATGTTAAATGTTATGACTGCATTAAAGTAAACTTCTTATCTTACTACGTTTCATTCCGTTTTATCCAATATAAAATTTTAAACTTTGCACGCGACTTGTAAAAATCTACCCAGCGACATTTGCTCCATTGTACCATACGGGTGACCTTAATAAGAGACAACTATATTAACAAACTTCTTTCAGCACAATTTCGTTACAAACGGGTCAAAAGAATGTTCACGGCGGTTACTGCAAAATACTTTTAGACTTAACAATTGAAGTCTCTGATACACATGCTAGATCAACTCTTTTGTAGTGTCATCAAAACATTAATTGATAAAAAAAGTTGTTAATGTGGAGAAGTACTCAGAATTTTCCGTATTCATGACACAAATGTGACTGGATATAAAATTTGTTCGTTATCAGCTTTCCAGATGATTCCACGATAAAAGTAGGACTGAAAAAAAGGCAAACATTTTGACAATTTCGCTGCAGCTGCTTTAAAAGGAAGGACTGAATTCCATTGATTCTTAATTTACGTACTTTGGTATTGACGGCGTGACACATTAAAGGACACTCAAGGCCATATAAATCAAGCAGCTTCCTCAATGCATAACGGAACTTCCGATTTATTTGGAGAAACCGGGATTACGAGTAAGATGACTAGGCAGTGGGTTTTCCGAATACTTCTTTGTGTCCTTCAAGTGGCAGGTAGGACCATTTAGCAATGTACTCATAAAAATGACGATGGTTGTTTGCATCCTGTTTGGCTAAAGTTCAAAACATTGACTCCCCTGTCCTTGACCGACTTATGGTCGATTCACTCGAAAGCCTATTCGCCACACGGCGATTCACCCGAACCAAAGATGATTCGCTCGATGGCAGTACATAAGCAGAAAAAAACAGCCACTTTATTTGCCAGTTTGTGAGTTGCTATCACTAATTAATTCGCAGATACTGCCCGAACTTGCTTGCTGATTTTGAGTCTTGTTGAGCAATAGGAAAGAGTCAAATTTCAGTAATACGCAGATTTGCGTGAATATTTGCTTTTATTAGACAGAATGAAACTATCACTGATTTTAGAAATATTTACATCCCTTGCTGTTGTACTTCGCTTTTTCCGTTTGCGGTTTAATAAGACAGATCGTTTTACTACGGTTTGTAAAGAAATACAACCAGCTAATTTTACACCAAAGTAGGCGTCCGTCACCACAGGCAGACAACCCTAAGGATGCGGGAAAGCGTGACGTCACGTTCTTTTGAAAATTTCAAAAATAGAAACAGAAACAGTTGTAACACCTGATTCAACTGATCGAGGAAAATGTTCCATACCTTTTCTTTTTGAAAATCCATTTTATGGACAGCCACGTAAATGGAGTTCATTCACCCAGTATTTTTTGCATAGTCCTGAGTGACTTACGTGATGGGGTTTTTGGGGTGCAGGGATGGCGCAGTAGTGAGGGCATTCTTGTCCCACCAATGTGACCAGAAGTTCGATCCTCAGACTCGGCGTCATATGTGGGTTGATTTTATTTATTGGTCCTCTACTTTGCACTGCGAGGTTTTCTTCCGTGAACTCCGGTTTTCCCCTGTTTTCAAAAGCCAGCATTTGACTCCGTTTTCGTTAATTGCTGATTTTAGTTTACAGTGTCCCCAATTAGTGCTCCACCGCTGGAACGACTAGACACTTAAATAAAATTCCTTTCCTTTTCCTAGTTCTTCTTCAGATCCGAAGCGTTTTCAAAAAAAAAAAAATAAATAAATAATAATATGTATTATTATTCAACACATTGTGACAATGTCAAAATATGGTCAGAGAGCGCGCAATATTCGCCGTGCGTACTCAACAAATATCTTGCGATATAAGTCATTTTGTGTGGCGTGGAGAAAAATGGAAGTTTCTCCAGCTTTTTTTGTTTTGTTTTTTTTCTTTTTTTTCCAGTAAACGTACCATTATCCTGCTCTATCTTGCGGAATGTCACCTGAATATCACCTGATCATGGCCAACTCTGTCAACGCGATTTTGCATGATAATGGTTAAATAATATAATTAGTATTATACAATATATTGTGACGACGCGTCGGATCTGAAGAGGAAATCAAAGCTTCCCAAAAACCCATCAAATCACTCAGAACAACGTAGAAAATAGTGGGTGAGTGAACTTTTTTATGTGGCTGTCCATAAAATGAATTTTCGAAAAGAAACGTCGTGATTTGAAGTTTTTATTGAACATTTTTCTCGATCAGTTGGATCCGCAGTTACAACTGTTCTAAAATAACGTGACGTCAAGCGCTCTCAGACGTGACTACATCGCGGGACACACGAAAGTAAACTATATTATTTAATTTTTTACAGTAGAGGTCGACTCATCAACGCTTAGTTCCAGTAATTTGTAGGATTTGTTTTCGTTCAGATAGATGTCGCCCCGGTTGGGCGAAGCGGACGATATGTGGTTTATTAAGACATTTGTACCGTAACGGCTGAGTTCAGATATGGTCTGAACACTAGATGAGCTCAGTTATGATTCCATGATCTTTATCACAAGTGACTACGTAGCGAAGCAAACAATAATTCCTTTTCTAGTTCACTCAATGACATAAAATGCACTTAATTAATTACAGTCAATTATAGAACTTAGCAACGACTGAGGTGACGGCAACGAGAGCAGTAGTATCGAAAACGAAGCACTCGAAAACGAAGAGCGAAGCACGAAGCACCCAAAAGATTGAAAAGGAAACACCCCAGGTCGAAAACAAAGCACTCACAACTCGAAAATTAAGCATGTTATTATATTGGAAGATCGCTTTGAACAGAGGCAAAACCAAATTTCTTAACGTTGAGTAAAATAATAACTAAAGAAGCGTTTTGTTCTTCATCAGATAATTCTTAAACTTCATCGTTTTTCGGCAGCTTCTTACATTCGTGGCTTTCGACTTTCGTAAATTATTTACAACACCAGTAATATTTCCGAGCTACACTCATACTGTGATGGTTCCATATCTCGACTATGAGTACCGGGAGTAAGATTTAAGAGGGTCATGAAGGAGGGGGAGGAAATGTCGCAGTCCAAATTAGGACAAACTCCCAGTCCCTGCTTCTAAAATCCCACTCGAAACTATGATACGGAAAATATAATTTATCCATATATTGTAAGAAGCAGTTAATGATAAGTCTCAAAACAAACATGAGATTACTGGAGAACGCCGGCAATAAAGACAGTGCAAATTATAATTTGTAGCTGCATGTGATTGCTTACCCAGGTGTCCGCCAAAAAAGGCCTGCTGTCACCTGGCACGTGAAAGTATTCTGAATGGTGCAGTCTCCCGTTTCTCTACGTCACCTTCAGAGTCACTGTCATCATCATCATTTCTAAATTCATCAACAAAATTATCCTCACCAGTATTCTCCTCGGACGTTCCATTTCCTGGGCCTGACACAATGACATTTACCAGGGCGCCTTGCCCAATACCCCATCCGAGATTCTTCTTTTCGAGTGATTGCATTGGTTGCAGTGGGTTTAGGGAAGTCGATCCGTCGTAGGGAAGCTGTATTAGAGGTAGGGATGTTGGAGATAGGGAGCTTTGAGGTTCAAAAACAAGTCTATCAGCATCAGGAAGGTCCTCATTCTCACACGGCAGGAACGAAAGAAGACCGCATGAAATATTTGATATCAGCAGAATTTTGAGCAGAACTGATACTTGATAACCTCTTATAATGCAAATCCTATTTGCACCAAGGACTCTTTATCTGCCATTTCCTGTAACAAAATCCCAGTTCCCAGTGATCAAATCTTATTTCACCACCGAAAAATTAGGTCAATCCCAGCTCCCATTTACACCTCCATTACCCTCGTTTAATACAACACAGAGACAACTTTGTGCGGGATTGGTACGCAACGTTTCCCCAGGGGAGGACAGTCGTTACAATATAACTTAGTTCAACTTGCACACGTGCAGTCAGGGGTCAGGGTGTCTTTTTCAAAATTCTTTTGTTTCAGTTTTTGTCGTAATTCTACCGTACTGTTATCATTAAATGATCGGGATCTGCCCTTCATTTATAATGGAAATTAGTCAAAAAATTAACGTACCTACGGAAACTACGAAAGCTTAAGCTTAAGGGGCATCATAGTTTTTAAAATCGAATTAGTTAATTTTTGCGAACATTGGAGTTTGGCCCCGCGTTTTGGCTACTACCATTTATTTTCGTTTTATTCACTTGCGCTTAGTTTCAGCCTTTTTGAATTTGCCGATGGATTTTTCCCACTAAAAAAAAAAATTATCGGTTGGAATGCACGAAAAATGTAACCGTGGTGAAATGTCTCAGTGCATTCATTTAAGTTAGTTGCCGGCTTCATGTGCTGAAAGCAGAGTTGTGGGTTATTCTACAGGTTCCGGAAAGCATTGAGTTTTTGGTAACTTGGGATTAGTCTTTTTTTGGAGTTGTTTGGTTTTCTGTCTTTTTTAAATTTTGTGTTACGGAATTTCCGCTCCGATACTTGCAGAAGCTGCAAGAGTTGTGCTGACAAGATGCTCTAAGTTTTGTTCTGTGGTTGTTTAATATTGCGTTTAAGGGGTCTTTTGTGAAACCCAAACCTTTGGATTGCTCTGGTTAAATCAATTTTCGCGGGGAAAATTAGGTGCTTCGTTTTCGAGTTGTGAGAGCTTCGTTTTCAACTCAGGGTGCTTCCTCTTCGATCTTTTGGGCGCTTCGTTCTTTGTTTTGAGTGCTTCGTTTTCGATACTACCAACAAAAACGTCATCCCCAAATATAAATCTGCGTTACTGTAATCACTTCGTGACTATTTCAATCTTTTTAATATGACAAAGTTTTTTGTTTTAAAGATATTATCGTCATCTGAAACAAAGGAAAGTCAAAATCAACAAACTACAATGTAGTTTGAAAGTTTTTAACTCCAAAATATACATGTATTTATATTAAGATACTTTGGTTTTTTTTTTTTCTGGCAACGATTGAATTGTATTGTGTTACCACTCAATCAATCAATCAATCAGTAATTCAATAATAATTATATTGAATCATTAATTGTTGCTGTTGATGGGCTGTTTGTAAGATATATTAAGATACTTTGTTCTTTTGCTGGCAACTGTTGATTTGTATTGTGTTACCAATCAATCAATTAATAATTCAATAATATTATATTGAATCATTAATTGTTGCTGTTGATGGGCAGTTTGCAACTTTGGTCTCGCAACACTTTTTTAGAAACTCTGCGGTACATTGTGATTTGTTCTGTGCAGAGTAACTGTAACTGGATCACCACCCCGTTTGTGGCCCCCAACATCATGATGAAACTTAAAATATAAATTTCTTATTAACATTAACAGTACATGTATTTTTATAGTTGTCTAACTCTGTTGTCAGATTGCTGTTACTCTTGAAAATTTTCCATAAACCTTTCTTGACTAGTGTCTTAACAAAGTCCAAAAATATAAACCTTCCTGAATAATACCGGTAATATCATTAATGACTGATAAAACTCATAAAGTAGAGATACTGTTTATTTCAAATACAGTAGCCCAATTTAAGGATTTCCATTTATTTCTCTTTCAGGTGGGGTGGAGTTGATTTTTCCTTATAAGGGAAAGGCTGTAAGAGGACTTGTTGGCTTTTCTTTGCAGTTCAATTGGAGTTTCACTGGGGATGTTGATACGATTCGGTGGGGTCTCGCACGAGCAGATGATCCAAGTGTGCTTGATTCTAGTCAAGTTCTATTTTCACTTAGGAAGACTGGGTCAGACTCATCTACAACCCCAGCAGCATATGTCGGACGAGTAAATGGAAGTCTTATCAATGGCTTGGTTATCTTTACTATTCATGATCTTAAAATAGATGATACAGGATATTATTGCTGTACGATGATCCCACTACCACCTAATAACAGGAAAACTGATTATGTTTGGTTAGTTGTTGAGGGTGAGTATGGCAACGCTAATTTAAACTGGTACTTCAACATTGCAACAACTCTTGAAATTTAATTGTAAAATGCTATTATAGTACACCTAGGAAATTAAATTCAATATGTTAATCAATTATATCGATCAGATCTGGAAATTACAAATACAGAACATTAAAGTGCTACTAATGACCAAAAAATCGATTCTTGTTTTTCTTTGCCGTTCAGAACTGCATGCACATCTGTTTTAACTAACCATTAATTGACCCAAGTTTTAAGCTTGATTTAAAAAAAACACACCGGCCTGTTTATTTTCACTAGAATTTTCCTATTTGAAAGAGCAGTGTCATGGATAGTTAGTAAAAGCCTTGAAAGCAGAGGAAACCTGTTTACCCATGGGAAACAAGAATTAATGCCCATTTTTTCTTCAAAACGGCTAGTTTAGCTTGCAAAAACCATTCTTAAGTGTTTTTGATTACGCATGGCCAAGATTAAAATGAATGCCAACTTGAAAATGTCGGCCTGTTGTTTTCAAGTTCTCCTCTTGTCATACAGTACTGGCCACAGATATAGCAGCACTTTCAGGCACGTGAAATGCGCGCAAGATGGCCGATTTTCGCCCAAAATACGCGCACTATTACACGCGCCTTAATTACACTCAGTCTGCTTGTAATTTGACATAAGTGAAAATTGCCATTGCCATTACACTGGCTTGTGTGTATTTTCCACTTAGCAGTGTTCGTGAATCTGACATTGAAATTTGGAATCTCAGAGTCCGTATTTCAGTGTTTGAAAAATTCAGCCTTGTTTGCGTGTTCTTAGAATAAGGTTTTATCTTCGGATTGCTGTTGTAATCCATCAAGATAATATGTGAATCTTCAGCTCTCATTTCACAAAAGTGAAATTTCCTTTACCCGGTATCCCCTAATTAATCAATTAAGAATCAAAAGTTTTAACTGTGACGAGCGAACGATCGATGGAAGTGCTTGACATCATAAGATATTAACAAAAGACAATTAAACTCAAAACTTGTGCTGCATTTATTTTCTCGCTGGGCGGATTGAGTGATCGCACGCGAAAGAAAGGAGAAAACTTTAATTGCGAAGGGAAACTTAAACTTGTACATTTGTTTTGATTTGCACAGTCAAGCTGTTACAATAGCGAAAGTAACATGAAAATTCAAAACATGTCTTCCTCTGATTACCATTTTTGAAACATATTTCAGAATAAAAACTAATGATAATAAACGACGTTACGATCTTCCTGAGATCATTTCCAAGTTGTAGGAAAAGCGAATGAAATATGCATATACTAGTAGTAGCTATCGCTAAGTGCCAACAAGACAGTCAATAATATACATAGTTTGCAGATTTGTATCAGATTGCTATGTTTGGAACCCAATAGTAGTTGTAGTTTTTTGTTTTGTTTTTCTTTTTTCTTGCAAAGTACTGCAACTCAACTTATCTAAGTTAACAATAACACAATAACAATAGAAATGTAAGGAAAACCCTTGCACACTTTGTATTTAGAACAACGATGAAAATGTCAACGTGTTTTGCAATAACAAAAAACGATCAGGGTCTATTTTAGGTTCGCGTGTAGGTACTTTGGAGTTGGCAAAACGAAAAATAGAGCCTGCCCAAATTCCACTTAGAGAATCTTTCCGTCCACTTTTTTGGATTGATTGACATGTCCTTCATCGGCCAATCAGATTTAAGCACCGCACCGCACCGCACCGCACCGGTTGCTCAGTTGGGTGAGCACCGGGCTGTCACGCGGGAGATCGTGAGTTCAACTCCGGCCGGACCAACAATCAGGGTCTTTAAATAACTGAGCAGAAAGTGCTGCCTTTGCAATTGCATCTGCAAATGGTTAGACTCTCTAGTCTTCTCGGATAAGGACGATAAGCCGGAGGTTTTTCGCCTAGTTTCGTGACTTTAGGACTTTGAATTCTGTCACGCGGACTGTCATGTTTTTGAGCATGTGATCTGTATTGAACATGTGATTTTGTGTTTTTGAGATCGATCAGAATTTTGAGATTGAGAAATTATATGTCGGGCGGCTTGGAGTTCCGCATATATTTAGCTGGATTTGTCTGATATTCGTTGGAATTTGAGTTCCATTAAAGGAGAAGACAAAAAAATCTATTACACCCTTCAATGTTCATAATCCTGTGGGACGTAAAGGTTTCTTTGGTGACTTTTTTCGGATGATCTTCAGTTGCAGTGTATTTCTAGGATTGCGTGCAGTAAAGTCATGATAAGTAAAACGGCTTTTTTTTTTATGATGAAGTACGAACGGTAAGATGGACTCACAAAGTTTCGTTTATGTTTGTACAGTTGGTCTCTCTGGAAACATGCCATTTTAGTTTCTCGAATGCGAGTTTTAAGTCAACTCAACTCGGAATCGCTCCTTTCACTCTTTCCAGAGATTCAAAGCCGATTCTGTAGAAGCTATGAGATGTCTCAAATGGCATATCGCCATTTATGCAAATGAAATCAAGTTGCACCGTCCACGTCATTGTAAGAAAAAAGGGCAGCAAATTTCTTAGTACGTCAGTGGCGGACCAGTCTCGAGGACTTCGCGAGAGCTGCGCGCAATCACGATGGCGTTTTCACTTCCGGCGTTTTAACAGCCAATCAGATCAGGAGTTTGGTTGACCAAAATTTGGCCGACCGTCCGGAATTCTTGTGAGACGTTTGGTCAGGCCAAATTTTAGCGAGCGACGACATAAGAGAACATATGGGCGAAGCTAAAAATGGACCTGATCGCAAGTTACAATATTATTGAAAGTGCAGCTGTAATTTTTGAACGACCGTAATTTTAAAAGGAATATACAATAATTAACTTAGATAAAGTTAATGCCATGCGCAAAATCGCAAAAGCGTTTTCAGTGTGAAACATGTCATGGGGAATCAAACTCTGTTGCAACCTCGTTCCCAGGGTCTCTCTTCTCTGCCTCTCAGAGACCCTGGCTGGATTTTCTTTATATTTTGTTTCCGCAACTCGTATTCGTTTGACAAGGCATTTTTTAAATTGATTATTAATCTCCGCCTTACAAAGTAAGTTTCGAAAAGGTTAATGTTATATTCCCACAGCAGATTCCCAAAAAAGCGGTCAAAGCTAAAAACAAGAATATTTGCGACCAATAAGACCTTTGATGTCGAGCGGCGGTTATGAACGGTCACACAAGAAAGAGATTTCGTTAGTAGCTCAAGTTGGTTCTACAGAGCATACTTTATCGTAAAACAATACGCCACACACTAAGTTTGCTTGATAAAATGTATGTTTTATTTTACCGACGCTAACCAGCAAGCTGTGTACAGTAAAAGGAAAAAACAGAACGACAAATTACGCGAAGATGTTAAACATAAATAAGTTAAAACTGTCTACTCGCTGTACAAGCTTCCTACTTAGGAATAACGTATTTTTACATTTAAAAGAAAAACGAAAATCAAAGAACAAAATAAAATACCTGCACATGATGCAGAATCGATCCCAAACCATGTTTGTTTCCGATATTTAAACGTTTCACTTGCTTTCTTGCACGACAAAACCTTTTCTCTGCAAATTATTAGGCATTCTTCTCTATCTTTCAATTCGACTGTTCTTGAGCTTTCTCTAGGAACTTCACGAGGCGTAAGTGAAATTCTAACGACGCGAGTTTATTTTCTGGTCCGTCCGATCGATTAGACAACAACTTTTTGCCTTTCGCAACGAACACCCTGGTTCAAAAACTCAAAGCAAATGTACACAACACAATGGTCAGAGAAATGGAACAAAAAATGTGTTTTCACTCGATCATAAATATCCACGTGAGCGATGTCGCGTCATGCCAGATTGTAAAATGACATCACCTATCAAAACACTCGCTTTCATTGGTTACTGAAGTCACATGATAAGCGACCTTTGTTCCCTTAGTGACTGGAGGTCGTTCAATGGCTTGGTTATCTTTACCATTCAAGATCTTGTTGCTGTCAGATGATCCCACTACTACCTTTCAACACGAAGAATGACCATGGTTGGTTATTTGTCCAGGGTGAGTATGGTAATGCTAATTTAAACTGATATTTCAACATTGCAACAACTCTTGAAATTTCTTTGTAAAATACAGTACACCTAGAAAATTAAACACAATGTATTATATAATTAATTATTATCTATCAAAGCATGGCTTTCAAAACTATATCAGTTAACATTAATTGATCTGTTTACCTATAGCAAATAAAAAAATAAGAACCAATTTTCTTCAAAACGGCTAGTTTAGCTCAGAAAAAAAGAGAGAGTGTTTAAGATTAAAATGAATGCCGACTTGAAAATGTCAGGCCGACATTTTCAAGTTCTCCTCTTGTATCTTAAAAGAACTTCGTAATAGTTAAGTGTGGTTCCTTTTTCTTTTAAAATTTAATCAATTTTATCTCACTGCGGTGATCCAGAAGCAATTTAAGAATTTATGAAAAAATCACTGAAAAAATGATTTAGCAAATTATTGTCAAAATAAAGAGATAATTTCAATAATGCTACCCTGTTAATGGTCTGGGATTAGTAACTTATTAATCTTGAGAGTCCTTAGGTTCGAGGAGAAAATGGGCGTCAAAGACTGACTAGAATAAGAATGCCATTAATAAAGAGAATGGCACTTTAAGGCTTTCAGACTTTGAAATTTGTGTTTTGCGTAATGTTTACATAGTACGCTGCATTTACAAGCGGAAATTTTAAGCTAGTGAGTAAATGACGTTGGCCACTTTTCCCTACCGTGCCTTTGTGGTCCAATCGTTCAGTTTTGAACGTGAGTAATAGCAGATAATAACATCTAAAAGTTGAAGCACAGTAACTATCCTTTGGGTAAAAATCAAATTTCAAAAGTTTGATAACAGAACGAGCAATTCCTTTCAATTTTTCGTAATTTTGGCAAAAGTTTCCAGGTTTGTTACTGGGTGCGCAATTTTCTGACATTCTTGCTTCATTGAACTTCCATGGGCTCACCCAAATCCGCTGCTCGGGTTTTCTTGAAAAGTGGAGTCATAACAACATTGCCTCATTTACAGGCTGACTTGACCTTGGGTCTATTTGTTGCCTTAGTTATCTATTTTCTTAATTTAAGCAGTTGCCTTTCGAATACATTAAAATTCACTTTGACAAAAGGCATCTTCTTGATGCTTCGGAAAATTAGATTGTAATTCACCGAAATTTTAGATGCAATGGAATGTCGCAGTAATTTGTGAGATCATCAAACCTGTCATTTGATGACATTGTTTTTGAGGGAGGTTTTTTGAAGTAAAGTGATAACTTATTTGATTTCTAGCGGTCCCATCTACATGTAAGTCGATCGTCTCGTCACGCAAGTTGGGGATATTCGATATAAGACGGCGACGTCGTCGAAAATGTTGCGTAAATGTTAAATGTTATGACCGCATTAAAGTAAACTTCTTATCTTACTACGTCTCATTCCGTTTTATCCAATATAAAATTTTAAACTTTGCACGCGACTTGTAAAAACCTACGGAGCGACATTTGCTCCATTGTAACATACGGGTGACCTTAATTAGAGACAACTATATCAACAAACCTCTTTCAGCACAATTTCGTTACAAACGGGTCAAAAGAATGTCCGCGGCGGTTACTGCAAAATACTTTTAGACTTAACAATTGAAGCCTCTGATACACATGCTAGATCAACTCTTTTGTAGTGTCATCAAAACATTAATTGATAAAAAAAGTTGTTAATGTGGAGAAGTACTCACCATTTTCCTTATTCATGACAAAAATGTGACTGGATATAAAATTTGTTCGTTATCAGCTTTCCAGATGATTCCACAATAAAAGTAGGACTGAAAAGAAGGCAAACATTTTGACAATTTCGCTGCAGCTGCTTTAAAAGGAAGGACCGAATTCCATTGATTCTTAATTTACGTACTTTGGTATTGACGGCGTGACACATTAAAGGACACTCAAGGCCATATAAATCAAGCAACTTCCTCAATGCATAACGGAACTTCCGATTTATTTGGAGAAACCGGGATTACGAGTAAGATGACTAGGCAGTGGGTTTTCCTAATACTTCTTTGTGTCCTTCAAGTGGCAGGTAGGACCATTTAGCAATGTACTCATAAAAATGACGGTGGTTGTTTGCATCCTGTTTGGATAAAGTTCAAAACATTGACACCCCTGTCCTTGACCGATTTATGGTCGATTCACTCGAAAGCCTGTTCGCTACACAGTGATTCACCCGAACCAAAGATGATTTGCTCGATGGCAGTACATAAGCAGAAAAAAAAAACAGCCACTTTATTTGCCAGTTTGTGAGTTGCTATCACTAATTAATTTGCAGATATTGCCCGAACTTGCTTGTTGATTTTGCGTCTCGTTGAGCAATCGGAAAGAGTCAAATTTCAGTAATGCGCAGATTTGCGTGAATATTTGCTTTTATTAGACAGAATGAAACTATCACTGATTTTAGAAATATTTACATCCCTTGCTGTTGTACTTCGCTTTTTCTGTTTGTGGTTTAATAAAACAGATCGTTTTACTACGGTTTGTAAAGAAATACAACCAGCTAATTTTACACCAAAGTAGGCGTCCGTCACCACAGGCAGACAACCCTAAGGATGCGGGAGAGCGTGACGTCACTTTCTTTTGAAAGTTTCAAAAATAGAAACAGAAACAGTTGTAACACCTGATTCAACTGATCGAGGAAAATGTTCCATAAAAACTTTAAATCGCGACCTTTTCTTTTTAAAAATCCATTTTATGGACAGCTACGTAAATGGAGTTCATTCACCCAGTATTTTTTGCATAGTCCTGAGTGACTTACGTGATGGGGTTTTTGGGGTGCAGGGATGGCGCAGTAGTGAGGGCATTCTTGTCCCACCAATGTGACCAGACGTTCGATCCTCAGACTCGGCGTCATATGTGGGTTGATTTTATTTATTGGTTCTCTACTTTGCACTGCGAGGTTTTCTTCCGTGAACTCCGGTTTTCCCCTGTTTTCAAATGCCAGCATTTGACTTCGTTTTCGTTAATTGTTGATTTTAGTTTACAGTGTCCCCAATTAGTGCTCCACCGCTGGAACGACTGGACACTTAAATAAAATTCCTTTTCTTTTTCCTTTTCTTCTTCAGATCCGAAGCGTTGTCAAAAAAAAGATAATAATAATAATAATATGTATTATTATTCAACACATCGTGACAATGTCAAAATATGGTCAGCGAGCGCGCAATATTCGCGGTGCGTACTCAACAAATATCTTGCGATATACGTCATTTTGTTTGACGTGGAGAAAAATGGAAGTTTCTCTAGCTTTTTCTGTTTTTTTTTTCCAGTAAACGTACCATTATCCCGTTCTATCTTGCGAAATATCACCTGAATATCACCTGATCATAGCCAACTCTGTCAACGCGATTTTGCATGATAATGGTTAAATAATATATGTAATTAGTATTATACAATATATTGTGACGACGCGTCGAATCTGAAGAGGAAATCAAAGCTTCCCAAAAACCCATCAAATCACTCAGGACAACGTAGAAATAGTGAGTGAGTAAACTTTTTTATGCGGCTGTCCATAAAATGAATTTTCAAAAAGAAACGTCGTGATTTGAAGTTTCTATTGAACAGTTTTCTCGATCAGTTGGATCCGCAGTTACAACTGTTCTGAAAAAAACGTGACGTCAAGCGCTCTCAGCCGTGACTACATCGCGGGACAGAGGAAAGTAAACTATATCATTTAATTTTTTAAGGTAGAGGTCGACTCATCAGCGCTTAGTTCCAGTAACTTGTAGGACTTGTTTTCGTTCAGATAGATGTCGCCCCGGTTGGGCAAAGCGGACAATACGTGGTTAATTAAGACTTTTGTACCGTAACGGCTGAGTTCAGATATGGTCTGAACACTAGATGAGCTCAGTTATGATTCCATGATCTTTATCACAAGTGACTACGTAGCGGAGCAAACAATAATTCCTTTTCTAGTTCATTCAAGGACATAAAATGCACTTAATTAATTACAGTCAATTATAGAACTTAGCAACGACGGAGGTGACGGCAACGAGAGCAGTAGCATCGAAAACGAAGCACTCGAAAACGAAGAGCGAATCACAAAGCGCCCAAAAGATCGAAAAGAAAGCACCCCAGGAAGAAACCAAAGCACTCACAACTCGAAAAAGTAGCATCTTATTTTGTATTGGAAGATCGCTTTGAACAGAGGCAAAAACCAAATTTCTTAATATTGAATAAAATAATCACTAAAGAAGCGTTTTGTTCCTCGTCAGATAATTCTTAAACTTGATCGTTTTTCGGCAGGTTCTTACTATATCCTTTTGCAATGGGAACTTTCGTGGTTTGCGACTTTCGTAAATTATTTACAACACCAGTAATATTTCCGAGCTACACTCATACTGTGATGGTTCAATATCTCGACTATGAGTACCGGGAGTAAGATTTAAGAGGGTCATGAAGGAGGGGGAGGAAATGTCGCAGTCCAAATTAGGACAAACTCCCAGTCCCTGCTACTAAAATCTCACTCGAAACTATGATACGGAAAATATAATTTATCCATATATTGTAAGAAGGAGTTAATGATAAATCTCAAAACAAACATGAGATTACTGGAGAACGCCGGCAATACTGAAAGACAGTGCAAAGTATAATTTGTAGCTGCATGTGGTTGCTTACCCAGGTGTCCGCCAAAAAAGGCCTGCTGTCACCTAGCTTCACCTGGCACGTGAAAGTATTCTGAATGGTAGAGTCTCCCGTTTCTCGACGTCACCTTCAGAGTCACTGTTATCATCATTACAAAATTCATCAACAAAATTATCCTCACCAGTATCCTCCTCGGACGTTCCATTTCCTGTGCCTGACACAATGACATTTACCAGGGCGCCTTGCCCAATACCCCATGCGAGATTCTTCTTTTCGAGTGATTGCATTGGTTGCAGTGGGTTTAGGGAAGTCAATCCGTCCTAGGGAAGCTGTATTAGAGGTAGGCATGTTGTAGGTAGGGAGCTTTTGAGGTTCAAAAACAAGTCTATCAGCATCAGGAGGGTCCTCACTCTCGCACAGGGAAGTGGCCAGGAACGCAAGAAGACCGCACAAAATATTTTATATCAGGAGCATTTTGAGCAGAACTGATACCTGATAACCTCTTATAATGCAAAAATCTTACTTGCACAAGACTAATACCATCTCTTTTCGTTTTATTCACTTGCGGTTAGCTTTAGCCGATTTGAATTTGCCGATGGATTTTTCCCACTGAAAAGGAATTTTCGGTTGGAAACTACGAAAAAAATTACCGTGGTGAAAAGTCTCATTCATTTAAGTTAGTCGCCGGCTTCATGTACTGAAGGCAGAGTTGTGGGTCTTTCTGTAGGTACCGGAAAGCATTGTGTTTTTGGTCACTTGGGATTAGTCTTTGTCTGGAGTTGTTTTGTTTTGTGCCTTTGGTTTCTTTTGCTTTGCGTAATTTCTGCTCCGGTACTTGCAGAAGCTGCCAGAGTTGTGGTGGCAAGATGCGTTAAGTTTTTGTTCTGTGGGTGTTTAATATGGCGTTTAAGGGGCCTTTTGTTAAACCCAAACCTTTGGATTGCTCTGGTCAAAGCTATCTACCAAAAATAAAATGGAGTGGTTTGTTTTCAAGCTGTGAGAGCTTCCTCTTCGATCTTTTGGGTGCTTCGTTCTTTGTTTTTGAGTGTTTCGTTTTCGATACTACCAGCAAAAATATCATCCCCAAATATAAATCTGCGTTATTGTAATCGCTTCCTGACTATTTCATTCTTTTTAATATTACCAAGTTGTGGATATTTCACGATGTTATTCTGCAGGCAACGGTAAAGAAATAGAAAAAAAATAAGTAAAAAAAAAAAAAACGTGCGTGCAGAGCGTAAAAGGCTATTATTTTTTCCCACTGAATATGCAAATTTGTGACGTTAAGTTCTCGTTGCCGTTGCCATTGCCGTTGCTCAAGTTCTCTATTGTTTCAAGAGATGATCTTAAACGGGTTTGCAAAATGCTACAAATTACGACTTAAATATGAAACATGACATATGTTTAATAAGATCATTTTTCTGCACCAGTTCAGTCAGACAACTAGGAGGGTTGGACGTTTATTGTACTTTTTGCATCTAATTTACATGTAAGTAAACTCTTTTTCAGACTTTGTGTAAAAATGATTTAAATAACTGAATGCCATGATAAGATTTTATTAAGGAACATACCAAATGTTCAACTGTTTGTAAATTATGTTTTCCATAAAGTGTGTGGAAATGTAAGATTCCACCCACCCACATAATTGTTTACTTATTGTTACACAAAATTAATGGTTTACATATTTCCATTTCAGACGGATTGAAGTTCACATCCAAATATGCAGGGACTTTGGTCAAAGGAGTTGTTGGCTCTTCTTTCAAGTTTAATTGGAGCTTCACTGGGGATGTCCGTTTGATATCGTGGGGTTTGACACGACCAGATTCCTTTTACGTCTTTGACCAAATACTGTATAAACTTCTTGCAAATGGTAATCCAGGGTCAGTTTCAACCCCGGCGCGATATGTGGGACGAGTGGATGGAATGTCTTTCAATAGTTCTGTTATATTTACTCTTCATAACCTTAAACTGGATGACACAAGAGTTTATGGTTGCATGATTAATGCAAGAACTCCTGGTGTCTCTGCATTTGATAATGTAAAGCTAGTTGTTGAAAGTGAGTAAGGTGATATTAATTAATATTAAAATTATTATTAACACTATGTTTATTCTAGACTGTGTGTTTCAAGAAAATAAAAAGACAATTCTAAACTCGTGAGGCATAATTATAAAATCCTCAATGCATGTTAATGAATTACTACATATTGATTACCAGTAGAAAAAAAAACATATTTAGCCTTGTATTAAATTTGTTAAGGAAATTCCATTAACAACAAAACGTATTTATGTGAATTAAAATACGTTATTAGAGAAGAGCAATTAATGGAAAATGGAAAGTGCCAATGCAAGAAATGGTAAAACTCTTTATTGCAAGAAAGGCTTGCATTATACATTTAGCATGTGTGTAACAGAGCAACACAAATATAAAAAAAAAAACAATAATAACAAAAATAATTAGGAAATGTTCCTAGCTCTCTGACACCACCATGAAAAATGAAACTGAAATAACAATCCCTTGTGCTTCATCTTGGAAAAAACACTTCAGAAGCACCTGCGGACAATGATTTTATCCTACCTAATTTGGGCTCCTTGTTTGAATATCGTTTGCATTTCACTTACACTTATTATATGTTTGCATTTGTATTACACTGCACCTATGAATGCATCCCCTTTTGAGCTGAGACTCGGTCATTATCCTCTCCATATGTTGCATACAGTGGATCCAGCTTTCGCCCTACTTCCCATGCTGGTTAATTTCTTGTGGAGTTGTTCCTCTCATATTTACTTTACACAGGTCCACCAAACATCACTGATATCTCTGCTGATCAAACTGTTAATGAGGGAAACGACTTGACCCTCAACTGCACAGCAAGTGGTAACCCTGCTCCCAACACCACTTGGATAAAACTTACTGATAACAGTATTGTCACAATGCCACTGACAAACATCAGAAGGACAGATGAAGGGGGATACAGATGCTCTGCGTCTAATGGTGTTGGAAACCTAGCTACAAAAGATGTCTTCATCACTGTATACTGTAAGTGCCTAGTATCACCAACTTTTACTAATTGTAATTACTGTCATGTTACACAAGATATATTTTTTTGCAGCAACACTGGGCTTTACCTTGTAGGAAAGGTTAAGTGAAGTAATTTTCTTGAGGAAAGCCGGCCCCGTCTTTGAGTGGACTTGTGGAAATGTACTTTTTTCGATCTCTCTTTAGACAATTGATTCAGTGTTGTCCCCTCACCTACTTTTCCCAAAGATTGTATGAAAAGATCTTATTTTAAATGTGATTTTGAGCAATTACTAGAATGAATGCTGTGCTAGTGTCACAACTAGCAGAAGAAACAGTTTAGTTTCAATTGCGAGAGTGGATTATAAATATTAATGCCACTCACCATCGTACAAGTGTATTCTTGATTGAACCAAACAATGGAGTCTGGTTAATGGCTGTAGACAATTACAGATCAGGGTTGGAAGTAATATATTTTTCCCACGTGCAACAAAGACAAGCCCATTGGTGAGCATTCTCCCTGTTTGTTACCTTTTAACAAGTGAACAACCTTTGCTTTCCACATAACTTATTGTGCATTCAAATTGAACTCCTGCACGTTGCTGTTAGGAAGTAAATGTATAAGGGGCTCTTGACTAGGAGCGAACAACTCCAATAAAAACCCTAGGAAGGGCATTTTTCTTCGATCTATTTTTAGCCCTTTCCGCGAAAAAAAAAACAAACAAAACAAAACAAACAAACAAACAAAGAAAGGCAGTTTTTGCTCATTGGCGCCATGACGTGAAGTTAGTTTGTTGTAACAGGCTCCTATGGAAGTCTCGGGACACTAAGTAAATCGGTCTGTGGAAACGCCGTGACAGGAATATAGGGTTGTTGTTCGCACTTAATCATGGGCTCCTGTATGCGCCTAAGGTTTTTAATTCGCAATATTGCATGGTTACTATAACTACACAACTAGATCATATGATCTTTCATTAAAGGAGTAAGGCCAAGTCGCAGGCCATTATTGCAATACCAAGTGTAAGAACCGTGACATTGGTGATATTGCAGGGATGTATCCCGCTTTTGAAGTTTGGGTGTCCTCTGGACCCCTTCTTGAAAATTTTGGGGTCCTTTGCAAAATTTTGGGAGTCCAGGTTATTTATTTTCAAGAATTAATATTCGATCTGTTGCCCGTTAATTGCTGCTGCAGCACACTTTAAGATTTCTAATTGTCATCCAGAAGATAATGTATAGATCGATACACTATCTACTAAACCAAGGTGTCTTTCTTTGTACTTTTGCCATCTCATTTTTGTCATGTCCCTCGAGAACACTATAATAATTAACCCGTCACAAGTGGAATCAAAACACAAATATGCAATGAGCAAATCACCAATCACCTGAGCCGTATAGAAATCCAAATTACTACATTCCTTCCCTCTAAATCACAATTTATGGGTTCATTGAAAAACTGATAAGTTAATTTAAAGTTCAACTTCAACAGAAGCACAACATTTTTATTCAATTCCATTTAGGATTCCTTCGTTGAAAAGTGTTCCTTTAGTTTTGACTCAACTCAAAGGTCAGCAAACATACTATTTTAGATAACCAGGCCCAGCCCATTTCCGCTTTGGGCATCACCTCTGAGGACTGGTCTGAACAGGTTTCTAAACAGAGACTGCTGATGATGACTTGACTTTTCCCGAAACGGACCTCCCGGCCAGTGAATAACATATATTTACGGTGCCCAAATTCAATGCACTGTGATGATTTTTCACCTATTAATTACAACTTCTTCATCAGTTTGAAAGTATTTAAAGTTATACAAAACTCTTTTGTTAATTTCATTTTTTTTTCTCCAGATCAACCAAGCATAACCTCAGTAACTCCCTTTACAAAACAGTCTTGGATTGGACAGAACGTCTTACTATCATGCGAGGCAGATGGTTCTCCTACCCCATCGATCACATGGAAAAAACCAGACGGAACTGAGCTAAGAAAAGTAACATCCACAGAGAAAAAAGTGGATGCACAGATGAAGGCTGATCAAGATTTTGGAAATTATACTTGTGAAGCCAGAAACGTAGTTGGTGCTGCTGCTACACGCCTAGTGCAACTGAACCAAATAAGTAAGCAATTAGAAAAATACACACATTAGGTCACTTAAAGTATTACCAGTATGTTTACGCAATTTAAAATGTGATGCTACTTAACCAGGTAAAAAAACAAAAGAGTATTTTTTGCTTGGTTCACGTTTGTTTGTATTGTTGTTAATCAACTTCCTCTAGTCCATCCATTTAGAGATGATTATGCAGAGGGCAGGAAGAATATGTTGCAGTGGCTAGACTATTCTGCACTGGAGCATCTGTAAACTCTTATTGAATGCAACAAGGAGTTTATTATCGACAACGCTCTTAGGGTTCTCTATAGTGATATTCTGTATATTATTTTTTTTTTGTTAAAGAGGCACCAGGATCTATAAGCCTCACGACAAATGACAACGATATCCGTGCGTCTTCATTGGCAATAAAATGGACTGCACCAGTTGATGATGGGGGGAGTGTTATTACAGGGTACAAGTTGATTATACTACATGATGACAATGTCATTCTGAACGAAACCACAAGTGCTGGCTTTAGGCAATACCTTGTTGACGGTCTCAACAGAAGCACAACTTATACTCTGAGGGTGTCGGCGATGAATAGGGTGTTTGAAGGAGCTGCAAGTGAAAAGAAAGCGACGACCAAGTACGAAGGTAATTCCGAACGACTACTTTGACCAGGTGATTTACATTGCTGAAAGCAAAAGAAAGTGGAGAGCATGTTTCAAAATGTGTTGAAACATATAAATAGAGTTTTTATTATATTTTATTATTTTCGGAAATGTAGAACATAGTGAAGAATACCTACTTAAACACCGCGTTTAACAACAGTTGTTCCTAGTTCCTATCTGTGTACCCAATTAGTTCCTCTACATCCTTTTTGGCCTCATGAAGCAATTACGCTATTGGCACCGTTTGAATGGACTCTGCCCAAATGAATTTGCATCGGTCGCTCCAATACTTTTGTCAGCATGTGCTTAAGCTTTGTTGAACAAATATTGCAAAAAAAATAAAACACATTAAATTGGCCTTACAAAACAACACAATACAATACATATTTAATTGACCACTCCCCATAGGTGATTTTCAGAGTTAAAGACTCTATGTCAAACGGCATGCTTTGCGCGCGTTTGTTTATGTTTTTATCCTGCTCGATGTAGCCACTCGGGAGAAAATAAACGATAACTGTGTCCTTTACTACTAGCAAACAAAGGATACGTTGGCTTGCAGAATAGAGATGAATGTTTCCAATAAACAAAGCAAAGCGCTTCTCTAACACTGATGAAAGATAATCGGGTTTCCTCACTTAACGCAGCTCGCATCGCAACACCGATTCAAATATAAATCAGAAAACGATAAAGTCAGAGCCCAAGAGTAGGAGCTTGCCTACAAGCCCTATGAGTCAGCCTTTGCGCGCGTCTTTCTATTTTTAGAACGACACGAGTTCGTCGGCCCTGCACGCGCTGTTTAAAGGGCCAATCAGAATAAAGTCAGTGTCTAACGGAGAAAAAAATAGCAAAAGCAATGAATGCAAATTGTGCAAATTGTTGTAAATGTGAATGGTCTGCTGAAGGGTTAGTTTTGAAAATCGAAGGATACGCGCAGAGGTTGACTCAAAGATATGGTGCACATGGAGGCTGGGCTCCTGATAAAGCACTTATTTCGGGTGCGTTCGATTGACCGTATTCCGGAATAGGAATACATGGAATAGAGATTTAAAATCCTTCGTTTCTATGGAGATTCACATTAGAATTGTCAAACACTTGCTAAAATGCTATATTAAACACATCTTTACTATGCTTGTTGCTGCAAAACACCAGACATACCTTCAAAACTCATCATTCCACGTATTCTTATTCCGAAATAGAGTCAATCGAATGCAACCTTATTGTATTTGATTCTTCGTTCTTGTAAAAGGGCTGCACGTTTTGTTTTATAGAAATATGAAAATGAAATACTATTATTTTGTTTGATACGATACAATTTGTTGGAAATCAGTTATTCATAAAGTCTCTGCTACAACCGTTGTAATCAGCACAAGCCGACAGAATCTTCATAAGACAAAATCGTTTCAACCATAGGTGGTCTGATACAATGAGATCAAGATTTCCAGGACAGGTTACGTTACGGTCCAACTGCTCAGTTGTTCACTGCTTTTTTTCACCGTTGATATGGGAAATTATCGGCCGATATATCCAGATATTCCAACCCCTTTTAAAGGCCAATAGTGAGTATTTTTAGCGCCCAAGGCCATCACACGAGCGCCCTGTAAAGGGAATCTGGGAGTTATTTCCCCCCTCCTACCCCCCCCCCCCCCCTTTCAAGGAAATTCTGCAATTTAGTTTCTATCAAGTGGCACCTCTGCAATTTGACATCATTCTTGTGGTATTCTATAAGGTACTGGAGTCACTGCAATGCTTAGCTTGTACGCCATCTTTGGAACTGCAGAATGGTGTACGACTGCTGCCCTTATGAGTCTGCACAAAACGGGGTGTTCAATGGAGAGACTGGGCGAGACATTATAGGACAAGGAAATGCATTTTTCCCTTGTTTTTAGAATTTCATGATAAATCGGGAGAACCTGGCAATAGTTTTAAATATAGTTTTTAAAAGAGCACCAAGATATTTACGCTAGGTGAGTTCAGTTCAGCACTTTATGATGTTGATAGATGGTGGTAAACTCTCACGGTCGTGATACTTTCACAGAAACACAAGGCTTATTACAAGGGAGATTTCCTTTCGACAATCATCGGCATTCTGTCTTAACATCAACCCGTAATATTCTTATTCTTTAAAGGAATTATACTTACCATTGTTTAAGGCTCTTGTGTGTATCTGTTTATTTTCAAGGAGCGCCAGCCACCGTGGAAATTATAGATTTTCTTCCTGAAACAAAGAACGTTAGCGCGATAATAAAGTGGAATGAACCGGAAAGCAATGGAGCACCCATCACGCAGTACACAGTCTATCAGTGCATTGTAAATAACAATAATACAGTAGGAGAGTGGAACAAAATAGTAATAAAGGACCTATCACGACGTCAAGTAATTGTGGAATTAAAGAGGAACGAGGTGTATGAGTTTGCTGTGACTGCCACAAACAAATATGGAGATAGTTTATACGAGGGAAAAAAACTTGTTGTATTGGGAGGTAGGTAAAAATGGCATTATATTTGCGCGGTGTTGTTACGTATTGGACTCACTTTTTTTTCAAACGAAAGCAAAGGGACTATAGGCTCTTGCATTGCGAAGCTCTTTTGCACTGTTTATGAAAATGTTAGCCTTTTTGAAACAAAAATGATCTTGAAAGGATAAACATTTTAGGATTGCCCTAATAATAATAATAATAATAATAATAATACCAGTGACTTGGATCTTGCGTGAGGTAAAGGCATGTTATGAATGGGATCGTCAACGGTATAAGGTCAATCATCTATTGTTCATGGATGACTTGAAGCTGTTTGCCAAGAGTATTGACCAAACCGATTCACTTGTGCAGAACGTTTATGTGTTTAGCGAGGATATCGGGATGGAATTTGGATTGAAGAAGTGTGGTGTACTTGTTCTCAAGAGAGGGAACGTGGGGAACAAGAATGGTATAACCCTTCCAGATGGACACGCAGAGAAACAAATAGACGAGGATGGATACAGATATTTGGGGATTCTAGAATAAGACAGTGTAAAAGAAGGGGAGATGAAGATTCAGTGTCAGAAGGAATATAAGAGGAGACTGAAGATTGTGCTGAAGAAGTGAAAATTGAATGGCAAGAGGTCGAGACATCAGAAAGCAAATCGTTATCTTTAATTAATTAAGAAAAGTACGACATTTGTTAATGTCCACGACATGTTTTGATATTACGAACATCACCGTCAGTTACAGAATATTACATAGAATTACATATTTGGATGAATGGCAAGAATAAGATACAAGCAATTACCACGAGGGCTGTGGCGGTCATGACATATGGAGCTGGTATCATCAAATGGACAGACAATGAGTTGAGAACTCTGGACAGAAAGCCTAGACAGATCCTGACCATGTATGGAGCATTTCATCTCAAGAGTGATGTTGACAGGTAGAATCTGGCGAGGGCGAAAGGTAGGCGTGCATTAATCAGCTGCGAAGTGACAAATTATATTGGGATGGTATGTGAAGAATTCAGAGGAGGATCTATTTGGAGGCGTCAAAGCCACTGATGTCCTTGAGTACGAAAAAAGAGTAGAAAGCAAGGAGTTCAAGTAGGCTTGGCATGAGGAGAAGTTAAGGAATTGGAAGGGGAAGAATATGTACGGCCAGTATTTGAGAGACGTGCTAGACACACAGATTTTGTGGAAACATGGTAATAGTTGAGAAAGGCGGATTTGAAAGTGTAGACCGAGGCTCTATTATGTGCTGCGCTTAAGCAAGCTCTTACGACCAACAGCGTTAAATATCATAAGACGGCGGAGTTCTGCTTGTGTAGGTTGTGTGGTGTGAAGGTCGAGAAAGTCGATCACGATGTGAGTGAGTGTAAGACGTTAGGCCAGAAAGAATAAAAAAAGAAGACGATGTTGCGAAGGCGGTCCACTGGAAATGAAATATGGATTAGAGCGGAGCGAAAAGCTGTATGAGCACACACCTGAGATTGTAGTGGAGAATGACAGAATCAAGATCTTGTGGGGTGTCAGTATCCAATGTGACCATCTTATTGAAGCAAGAAGGCCTGAAATTGTAATCATTGATAAGGAAGACAAGAACTTGTTTGTTGTTGTTGCTGTACCCGGAGATTCAAGACTCAGTGAAAAAAGAGGGTGAAAAGAGTGAAAAATACAAAGACCTAAAGAGAGAAATTATGAGGATATGGAATTGGAAAAAGTGCTCAGGTAATACTTATGATTGTTGGCGCCCTAGGTGGAGTAACAACAAAGTGCAAATAAGGAGACCGCGTGCCAAAAGCTTTCGTCTAACGCTATTGTTTCGCTGTCGAAAAGTTGTTTTTTCACCTCGAGATCTCTGATCGAGACCCTGGAAAAAAAATCTTTAATCTAGAACATCGAGCCTCAAGACTCGATCCTCGATTCTCGAAAACATCGAGGATCGCCTTGTTAGCCTGCTTTATAAAAACAAATGTTGATGCAAAAGTAAATAAATGTTGATATATACTTTTTAGGAAGAGCAGAAGGAAGTTTTCAGGAAGTGTCGATACACAATGAAATATTTTGCCATCAGCAACAAAATTTGCGACATAAAAACAACATAAATTTTGAACCGCGAATGTAAAAAGTTACCATCAGGGAAAAACATTTTGGGAGATTTTTGCTACGTTTAATTTTTCTATTGCACTTTTGGCTGCACAAGTAAATCGCAAAATCGAAAGTGGCGTTGATTTCAGCGGCCGCTATGATCAAGTTATCTAGCGTGTTTACTAACACCTCGCGAAAAAAAAGGGTACATCTGTGTAAAAATGGTGGCAAAACACCTGGTTTTTGTTTTTGTTAGTTTGCTTTTTTCTTTCAAGTGTTATAAAGTTTGACAAGAAATGTGCAAATTAAACACAAAGATCACAATCGCCCAACTCTTGAAGTTGACTATTGTTTCTGCAAGGTCAAAAGTTCACTCTCCTAGACGAGGTTATTTGTCACCAGTTAATTACATCGTTTTGGAGATAGCAGCTGCTTTATTGTTCGTCAGCGTCACAAATTCTTGCCAATGTTGGAACTCATTTCTTGAAACTCAAGCACGCTTCCAACAGACCTGTTTATTTTGATGAGTTGTGCACGCGCTGCGGGTCTATTGTCACCACGGACTCACAGTCTTACACTGTTACAAACCGGTGACATAGTGTGTACTGCACTTACAGTGCACTACCACAAAAAGACTGCACTATTAGGAACAGCAAGGATTTTGAGAAAGGTGCTTAATGCATAATCTAAGGAAACGAGATCCTGTGGAACCGTTGGTCATAGCTTATGACCCGTTTCTTCAGGTTTTTATAGCGGCAAAAATCAGCCTGTGAATGTGGAAATCATATTATTATAGGTCTTCGAATTGTATCCCTTTCATGAAATTGCAGAATAAAATTATTATTATAGTGATAACAATAAACTTAATAACCGCAGCAATACAACTTATAATTTAAAATTAATAATTTAAAGAACAATCCAATATATGCGCGTATGATTACATCTGTAAGCACGTGTAGAAAGATAAGTTTTAACCTTAGATTTAAAAGTGTCAAGAGACGTACAGTTTCTTAAATCATCAGGCAGGGCATTTTATAGTTTTGGGGCTATGTAAGAGAAAGCCCTGCAGTCATAGGTCTTAAGACTGCACGTGGGCTGTACGAGAAGCTCCTTACTAGCTCAAAGTAGTATTCGTTGTGGTACGTAGGGGATTAAAAGTTCCTTGAAGTAGATTGGTGTCTAGTCATACAGTGATTTAAAAGTCAAAAGCAGAATTTGAATTCAATCCTTGCGGCTACAAGGAGTCAGTGTAATTCTTCTAATACAGGTGTAATGCGTTCGTATCTACGTGTGCCTGTTAACGAGCGTTCAGCGGAATTTTGTACATATTGGAGTTTGCTTATCTGATTCTGGTTAAGGCCTGATAATATTAATAGTAGATTACAACGATCTGACTTAGAAGATATAAAAGTATGTATCAGAATCTCACAATGTTTGAAGGAAATAGATTTTCTTATCTTGGCAATGATGCGCGGGTGAAGATTTACTCATGTTCCTATATTTTTTTGTTCATTGCTAACACTATCAAGAAAAAAAAAACCAATGTTCTTCACCGACTCTGATGGCTGAATTACATCTAATCCAGCAAGGATGGAATCTAGAGCAGGTGATGGGTGGTGGCGGGCATTGAACATAAGGCCCAAAGTTTTGCAGTTGTCAAGTTTCAACTTTTTGGTAGTCATCCATTGAGTGATATCTTGAATGCATAATTATTTTAATACACGATTTGAAATTGGCTAGTTCTCCGGAGTTGTGACTTGAACGACATATAGATTTGTCCGTCGTCAGCACAAAAATGAAATATCATGTCGTGACACCTAATAGTAATAAAAAGGTTGCTGAGTAAGACACAGTTTTAAATGTTACTCGGCTACACTCAAAAGGTGGTCTTTTTTAGTATTTCTTGCGTTTAACTCTCAATAGGCCTAGTACACGATGACGTCATATGCTCAAAATTCACCACCAAGCCTCGCTTGCACAAAATTATTCACATCATTTGCACATGCAATACTGTTCGCACGTTAAAGCTTATGCTAAATTTTATACCTTTGATTTTCGAATTCGAGGCTTGGTGGTGAAATAGTCAGACGGCATCACGCAAAAGGGCAATTGAAATTTGGAACGCCATTGAAAAAGCATTTGACAGTGAACCAAAAAGCAACGAAGTACATTGCTATAGGACCAACAAGTTATAAATGAGAATGACATGAAAGAAAACTAAAACAGAGCATAGGAAATCGAGGACCTCGCAAGGTGTCAAGTCGCGTATTTGGCAAAATAGTGTATGATTTTCTTTTTTTTTCTTTTTTGATGACTGTCACGTAGCAAGCATTGAGATAGTTTGCGGAGAGGGAAAGAATACCAGAAAACTTGTGGTTTTGGAAGGTTGGTGAAACGGCGCAATGTTTCGGTTTCAATTATACGCAGCTGCGTGTTAGTCAACCTCGTTCCCAGGGTCTCTCTTCTCTGCCTCCTTGTTCGTTTTCGTTTTGTCTTTCTAATGTTTAACAAAGTGATTCCTAAGCTAAGTAGCAAGCTTGTACAACGAGTAGACAATATTGACTTCTTTCTGTATCAACAGCCTTGTTTATTAAAATTGTCGTTGTCAAGATATTTGTACAACTGCACGCAGCAAACAGTAGTATACCTGGCATATTTTAGCCAGTAAAATAAAAGATACATTTTATCAGGCAACCATAGTGTTTGGTGTATTTTTTTATTATAGTGTATGTTCTATAGAAGCAAATTCAGCTTTTTTTTGTGAACGTTAATCGCCACCCGGCATCGAGGGTGTTATCAGTCACAAAAGCTTAAACGCTTTGTGGGAATTCATTTGTCGTGGGAATATAACATCAGCTCTTTGAGCTTTTAATTGATTTTAGTCTTACATTGTAAGGTAAAGATTAGTTATTTTAAAACAGCATTGTCAAACGAGTACGCCTTCGCCCAGCTGTGGGATCAAAATATAACAAAAAGTCTACCCCAGTGAGAAAGTGTTTTTTTTGCATGAGTGCCACGTGACCTGCCTGAACCAGGGTCTTTCTTCTCAACGACAAAGGCGGCAGAGAAGACCCTGGGGACGAGGTTGTGTTTTACCACCAACAAAGTCTGTCAGTTCTTAGCTACCAACCCTCTGCATGGATTTTCTCACAGGCACATTTCCACTAGTTTTAAAACCAAATCCGCCTGAAGAAATCACGTTAGAAGAATTATGAATTTCCTGACATCCTTTTCGATCTCTTGTGTATTGGATTATTCAAGTTGATTAATCCTTACGGGGACCTCACAACAAGAAACAGAAAGCATTGTCTCTCCTTCCGAAAGCGTTTAATTCCTGGATTGTCGGTCATATGTAGCGGCTAACTAACTCAAGGGTACTTTGGAATTTGAGGTACTCCACCGCTCGATAATCACACCAATATATGGAAATTTGATGATCGGGGTGAATAGGGTTACTTACCAGCAACGATACTCAACTTAACATCACGGGGATTTTTGATGAGGTGCAGGCTACGTCGTGATGCTTGGGTTAAATATGTTTTCTTTTCATTTTCATACTAGTTATGAACAGTTTCTTGAGATCCAGCTTATTCTTCCAAGCCAAGAAGAGATTATGCTTATTTGTTTTCCTTTTTCCGGGTAACTTTCCCTTTGTATACTTTAATCGACAGGTGTTCCGGAACCTGTAACTATTGTCAAAGATGAGATAGATAATAACAAAATAACCCTTACTTGGAACAAACCCGAAGAGAATGGAGCGGCCATCACCCAATACACCATCTACAAAAGAATTGCGAGTGAAAAGAAGTGGACAAACGTTGGAGAAGTAAAGGACATCTCTAATCGTGCGTTTGTTGTCAAAATGGAAGATAACAAAAAGCATGAATTGGTTGTTACCGCATCAAACAAATACGGCGAGAGTGTGGTGACTACAGAAAACATCAAGATAGTGGAGATGCCATATGGTGGAGGTAAGTATAACTATTAAAATAAACATTTGCCTTTAGCAGGTGTAACTGTATTGAAAAAAATATATATTTAATTTAAAGTCCAATAGAGTCATAAGGCGATGACTTTTTAAAGGTGCTCCTCTCCTGTAATTTTCCAGGAAGAACGTAAAGTCAGCTTATTTAACGTCGGTACTTCCTTCAGGTACGAGGCTGGTATCAATGGAAGTCTCCCTCCCTCTGTCAGTGCTCCATTTTACGGTGTTTAATGCTATATCTGTACGTATCAGAGAAAAAGTGCAAGCAGACGTCTGAGTCTCCTAGGATCGAACTTTGGACCTCTCGCTCGGAAAGCCGCGCACTAGCCAACTGTGCTACGCCTGCTCCTCCAAGGAGGACTTGCCATCCGTTCCGTCAAACACTGGCACTAACTACGATCATGTATTTTTCCCATTAGCAACTCCAAGGCCTCTGGAAAGTCAGAAAGGTAGGTCCGCTTTTGAGATACAAACCAAAGGTAGATCATTGCTTAATTCCGAGCGTACGGTTCCTCATTAAACTGGATAGTAAATGTAAGATTCAACTGTGCTCAATAACCCTTATTCATTTAACGTACAAAATCATCTGGTCGTCTTAATAGGTAAAGTAAACATCAACGATGAAAAGCCAAAGAATTCTCTGAAAAATATATACCTACAAATGTTGAGCTAAGGCTAGGTGAAGATTAATAACTGCGAAACAACAGCAGTACTTGCAGGTTATTGTGCATGACTATACGATCCAAAACGAATTGACAAAGAAAACATGCATGCTCTTTTTCTTTCAGTTTTCTTTAGTTGACTAAAATCACTCTCTCTCACTGCGAAGCATGAGAAAACGAGCCTTAGGTAGACTAGTCAGCGTCTCAACTATGTTTATGAAATCGTCACGCATCTTACTGCAAGTGTATCAAAAAGATTATTTTCCTGCTCTGCGAGCATACCCGAATCCAAAAAAAAAAAAAAAGAAGAAGAAGACAAAGAAATAGTCGTGCTAAATACGCATTGCCCTCAGTAGAAACTTCGTGGCCCTGCATTACAAGTCTTTTTGTGCTTTCTTTGTGTTAGGTTCTTGTTCTGTTTTGCATATCTTTTACAACTTATTCATCGCCTTTCTGGTGATCACAATTATTGTTCTCTCCGTGGTGATATGGAAAATGCGCCGTCGTCCTTGTCCAAAATGTGGAGATCTTATACCGATGGTAAGTTGTTAATGAGATCTTGCCAGAAGAAAAGATGAGTGTAATATGAACCCGGGATTAAGAAAGTTTGATTATCGCTTCTTCAAAGCCAAAGCATTCAGTCTATTAAAGATCGTTGTAAGCTCTCCACACTCTCTCTTTGTAGGCTTAAGGTTGCTATCCTGTTGTTCCATTATATAGTGTATTTGCTACACATCTCTCTTGAAGTAAGTTTATAATTACGTGGATACTGGTAGAATTTAGTTCAAGGCCGCTACACTTACCACTGCCCTAACTGTCCCCTCCTGGAATACTCGTTACAATGGTTGTCTGTTTTTTGAATCATGTTCAAAGCAAATCTTGGGGAGAAGGATGGACGATACTGGAAACAGAAGCTAGCATTGCAGTTGCCCTGAGAGATACAATTAGATCTTTACTTTCATTTTTTTGTGGATTAATTATCACCAGAATCCAGTATCTTTGCAAGTTAAAGAAAACTTAGAACTTCCCAGCGATCTAAATACGAAGGAATCAGCGAGCTATGCATCTCAAGCTGCAGGAAGTGGATCTTACATGCCACTTCATCCGTCTGGAAGGAGCTGGGAAGTGAGTCAAGAAGATGTTCATGTTATCAAAATCATCGGTAAAGGAGCCTTTTCTCAGGTTGCCCAGGCAACAGTGAAAAATGTAAGAGAACATCAGGAGGAAACGACAGTGGCAGTAAAAATGCTGAAAGGTTGGTTTCCGCTTATCCTTGACATGCGCTTTCACTCATTTGTTTATACTGCTTTTAAAAGCGCACAATGGAAGCGGTAAACTGGCTTGATAAGGTTTATAAAGTCAGCTTGCTTTGAGACATTGATCAAAGGATATCAGCACTATATATGGAAAAGTACATGTCTTTTACTGCTGGCCATGCAGTTTCTCGCTAAATTAATTTAAAAAAATGGCGTTAATAACTACAATCCTTCATAACTCTATCGTCGCGAGACATTATTTGTTCTGTTTCACAATTGGATTATTTTGCTCGTAGCTAAAATAATTCAAAGTATTTACACTTCAACGATTATCTGTTGTAGTACTACTTTAGCCATCCCGAGTCAACTGCCATCAAGAATTTCTATTCCTTACTTCCTAGCCAATGCTCCTCCGTCAGATAGAAAGGATCTGTTGTCAGAATTGGAGCTGATGAAAAAAATGAAACCTCATCCTCATGTTATCAAGCTCATCGGATGCGTCACTGAAAGCGGTAAAACTGACGTCTTCATAATTTGTTGAGCTTTTAAATTTGTTTTCTTTTGTTTTGTTTTCTCTCATTTAAGAAATGAATCAAGCCTATTCTGGTGTAGCTCGAGGCGGGCTAGGGATGGAACGTGGTTCAAAGAATAAGCAAAAGTACACTCAAGAATCGTGAGTCAAGTTAATGAAGAAGTTAATTTCTTTTTGCAACATGGATCAGCTTTATTCTTCATGGTGTAAAACGTGACTAACTTGGATTGGGAATTGTGTAAATAGAGTGTTGAAAGAAGCTAGTAATTCCTAGGATGAATATGAACACACCAGATTTCAGGAACCTTGTTTTCCACAGAACCACTGATGGTCTTGATCGAGTATGTTCCATTTGGAGACCTCTTGGGATACTTAAGAAAGAGCCGAGGACTGAACGACACTTACTATAAGGACCCGGATGTACAACCGGAGACCAATCTGACTTCGGAACAGCTGATAAAATTCGCTTGGCAGATTGCTGATGGGATGTGTTACTTGTGTTCGAAAAAGGTTTGCTCACCAAGGGAAGATCGCCATCAGTCCGCATCCATAAATAGGATATAAATGTTTAGAATGCCATGAAAATACATTTGCAGGATATTCATTATTACATTGATACAGGCTGACAATGAGACATATAACTGAGCTATGGAAGTTCAGTTAACGTTTAGTTTAGACAGCTGTGAATGTAACTTAAGAGGTTACAGGTCTTTGAATTGCATCCTTTTATGCTGCCTTCATGATTCTCCAATTCAGAGTAGCATCAAACTATGGCTGTTGTGAAACATGTCCGTGCACGTAAATTAACACGAATTTAATTGAAAAGAATGTTTGGGTGGGTGATTAAAGCTAAAGGTTTCCCTTCGGACGCCAGAGGTGCAATTTCTACTCTTATTACTTACTAGTGGATTTTTCTTCGGTGTTAAAATAGAACAACTTGATTATCTCCTACCGGTTAGCGTTTTCTAATGTCGTGTGTGATTAAAAATCTTTCTTCTATTCGCTGTTGATTGATGAGACCGCATTACAGGACTCAAACTATGGTCAATTATTAGAAATTGTAGATTCATATGGATGTGTTCCCTCGATAATGAGGCCCACTTAGAATACTTTGACATTTACTGAAGATGGGACGCTTCTGATAGAGTTAATTTTGTCGTTAAATTTACCACTCTTCTTAATACATATTCATACTCAATTTCTGTTAGATTGTCCATCGCGACTTGGCGGCGAGAAATGTTCTTGTTGGTGAAGGAGAGAGATGCAAGGTGACAGATTTTGGGATGGCGAGGAATGTGGGCCAGGACGATATTTATACCAAAAAAAGTCGGGTAAAGCTACAACTAAACTTTGCTTTGCGAAAATGCTTTATTTGCTGCGATCAAGTACCAGATGTATTCGTTTTCTCTAAGAGTATTCTGTAACTGTCTTCGTACGTAGGGTCGTTTACCTGTTAAGTGGACTGCATGTGAGGCGTTGCTTTACGGAGTGTACACAACACAAAGTGATGTGTAAGTATATCCGTGTCAGTAAAAAGTTTAAATTATTTTCCTTTTTGAAAGTGATTGTTGTCCATTCCCTTTTCATTTTGCAGCAGACGTAAATATATTCCTCCTAAGAGTTGTTGTTACTTCTTTTCACTAATGATTGTTCCATTTTTGAAATGCATGCTTCCTTACTTCCAGTCTCATTTCCTGCATCTTATTTTTCTCACTCCTTTTTGCAGGTGGAGTTATGGCATCCTTCTCTATGAAATTCTAACAATTGGTACGCTTCAATTTAGAAACGATTTGACCTAATTACAAAAATGTGCACACTTATAACTGAAAATAGTTCTGCAATCAGTATCGCTTACTTAACTGGGCAGATTTCACGTTTTCGTATCAAGTGTTATTGAGGCTGGATCTTTATACCCATAGGTGGATCACCATATCCGGACACAAACGCCAGGCTTATTGCGAATAAACTTCAACAAGGATACAGAATGCCAAAGCCAAGACATGTGGACAGCAAACTGTAAAATACTTACTTCTCAATTGTGATATTGAGTAATAAGTAGACGAGTTAATGCTTGCATAAACAACCTCCCAATAGTGAAGTAAGAACCTTTTAATTCTAGGTATGAAATCATGATGAAGTGTTGGGAAGAAGACCCAAGTGATCGACCGACATTTGAAAAGCTGAGGAGAACAATGAAGGATATGGAGAAGAATCACAAGGTAAAGAAATCAAGGGAGAATTTGGGAAAAGGAAAGGAAAGGAAAAGAAAGGAAATAAAATGAACTTTATTTGAGTGTCTAGTCTTCTAGTGCATTAATTGGGGACACCGTAAACTGAAATAAGCAAATTAACCAACTCAAACCAAACGCTGGTTTTTTTAAGGAGAGGGGAAAACGGTATTACCAGGAGGAAAACCTTTCGGAGATGAGTAAAACCAATAAACTCAACCCACATATGACGCCAATCTGGGAATTAAACCCAGGCCACACTGGTGGGAAACAAGTGCTCTCACCACTACGCCAGGGCTGGGATTAATGAAGGGGGTTTCTCTTGACGTTCTGGTCTGCACGAAAATTTGATTAATTCAAACCTACCTTCGCCGAAAAGCCTAGTCTTCCACTGTCATCTATGTTCCATTTTTAATCCTTTTATTCTCACAACCACTTGTTAATTACCGTATTCCCTTGTTCTCGGCCTTCTTCAATATTTAAATCAACTAGGGTATGAACTTCTTGGCTTAAACAATTAAGTAAAACTGAGCTTAACACATTTCAAATCTTCTTTTGCAGACATATGTAAACCTCAGTCAGTACGACACAAGAATGTACGCCAATGTCACTGATCTGACAGCCGAGTAGAATTTTTTTAAAATGTATTTTTATTATTAGTATTTTTTTATTCCTCCAAACCCTTACCGGATACATAATCAAGTAGATAAAGCTTAAAAAAAGTAGTAAACGCACGATACAAAATTACAACACTTAAATTAATTTACATAGTATAGCGGAAGGAAAGGAGAGGGCCACTTCTACAACTATTGCTGTACCCCTTAAAGTTACGTATAACAAAATGCGAAATTTTCAATGAAAAAGTGAAGGAAAATAGATGATGAAATAGCTCAGTAAGGTATGAAAAAGATAATGTTTCATTAGTATTGAGCAAGGAACCAGTTTGTCCCTGATAAATTGCGGAATATTATTCCAAAAAGACACTTCCAAAAATGCTGGGGCAAAATCTCTCAAGATTAGTTCGAAATGAGAGTATGAAAACTTGATTGAATGATGCACTGCGGGTATTGTAATTATGTGCGCAGATACTAATGAAACAGGTATATTATGAAACTTTTCATGGTAGAAATAATCAGAAAAAAAGCAAACATGCATGCTGACATTATATAGGTTTTCTTTAGTTGTTTTAATTAAGAATGGATTTTTAGGTTTTTCACAGTCTAGTCAGATGAGAGACCCTGCTCGCAGACTGGTAAATTTGAATGCTTTCCCTCCTGGTATAAGAGAACCTGGCGACTTTATCGAGTTCAAGAATTTACGAAATTAATGTCCTCATGGCTTAAGTTAAGGGACACGTTATTTCCTGTTGTAAAATCTGTATTTACTCTTATGACAGTAAATTGAAACATATCGTATTTCTACTATTATTTTTGGTAACAAAGTTCTTAAGAGGCTTTGTTTTATAAACATATGCTTCAACAGTTCTTCCCTTTCATAAAATGTTCTGAACGATTGATTGTGGTTAAAGAACTTTACTCATCCACTTTACATTGCGCGCCCACATTAGTTCAGTCGCCATTTTTACGGCGCCCAAAACCCTGAATGCTGTGACTGTATAAAGTGATCGGTGTCCATCGGACATCAAATGGGCTTTATAATTCTGTTTTCCATTGAAAAATAAGCTATGTTTATTAGAATTTGAGTTTCTAATATTATTTATGTATGACTTGCTCTTCGCAACATGTACATGTTATCGAGTGGAAACGGAATGGTTAGCAAAGCATCTGCTCTTGGAATGGAAGCGCAGAGAACCAAAATTGGGAATTCCACGATTAACGGCTGGAACGATCAGAATTAGTGTATTATCATTTCGGGAAAATGAAGAAATACGTTCTTGGACTACATTGTAAGGAATCACAAACATCCCCATCGTTGTGCGTGTCTTCCGCTCAGGTTGCCGGCACTGAACAAAAAGGCAAGACAAGTCGTCGGCAATCATCATGTTGAATACTGATCTCCATCACAATCAGTAAAAAGCCTTTATCCATTGCTGTTCATTTCATTTTCTCGCTGATAATAAAACTGCGTTTTGTGGAAGCAACCTTGTGTGTGACTCTGGAAAAGTTGAAAACTAGAGGTCAGAAGGTCAGCTTGTGTTTATTTACAGGAAGACGAAGTTGTTGGATTTAACACCCGTTTGAAGACTAGGTAAACTTGAAAACGTAGGAACGTAAAGTAAGAGCATTTTATCTAATGCTACAACTAAGTATTTCGCGCGTCACACTGAAACCTTCTTTAATTTACTTTATACTCGCTTATCGCTAACCCCGTGCACCGTGCACCAAGTACTTTGCTAGAAGCGAAATTACCTATCCCGCCTTGTTGTTTCCATTGCTGCGAACTGCTTGGATGCAAAATAAATATGAGTTGCTTGCTTATTAACTAAGGTCCAGTTAAAAGTTAAAACAGTTACCATGCGTAGAAATTTTATTTCCCTCTTGAATTCACTGCAGAGTTAGCTCCACCTTTCTTAGAAAGGCGCTTGAAATGAAGGTATTCTGCTGTTTTTCTGATCGAAATCCATCTAATTTCGCAGAATAATCCTCCTCGAGGATATTTAAAGTGTTTTCTATTTCCAAATTTGTTCTAATTATCCTCTCGAGTGAAAGATAACTCATCGATACTTGTCTATATATTGAAGTAGACGCTCCAAATTCCCGGATAACAACAACATCAACAAAGCGTGCGATGTAAAGTGGGTGAATAAGGTTCTTTAAGATCAGTATGTGTTTGGCATGGCAATCTAGAGATCGATGGAGGCTAGCTTCAGAAAAATCTGCCACAATTACCTCGGAATTACCAACTGAAAAGAAAAGGTTTTCGAGAAATGGAATTTAAAAATCACTATTTATGCGTTGTCTGTCAAATCCGGGCTCAGGTTGAAACCGTTTTTACTTAGGTTAAATTGGTGATCCTCATTTTCTGCACTTCCCAGAAGTTAATAGAAAAACAAGAAACGAAAAAGCCAGCAAATCTTGGAGAATATTGGATATATGGACTAAGAGTAACGCCATAACCCAAAACCCCGTAGGGAAAAAGGTATTTCGCAAGCATTCAATTCGTGTCTCAGATGTTCTCTTCACAAACACAAATAAAGACAAGAGACGTTTATAAGGAATACCTACATTTCGACCGACTTGTCGGTCTTCCTTAAGGTGAACGAAAAAAAAATCGTTACAAACAAATTTCTACACAACTGAAATACAAAAGTGCGCGCTACGTCTATAACCGCAAATATCTGTAAGGGTTGCGTTAAGTAGCCTTAACTTGCCTGATATTTTAGGCATTTCAATGTTTTGCTTAAGTCGTCTTAATTTGCTTTAAGCCGCCTTACGTTACGGCGAGAGTAGGCCTAAATGAGTACTGCTTCATGATAAATTTTCTCCAAATAGTAAGTAAACATTCTTTAAATTAAGGTATGAAATCATGATGAAGTGTTACGAAAAACTGAGATCCAAGTGATTGACCTACATTTGAAAAGCTGAGGAGAACAATGAAGGATATAGAAGGGAATCAAAAGGTAAAGAAATAAAGTTAAGATTTTGGGGATTAATGAAGTAGTATGCTGCTGACGTACTTGCCTGCAAAGCGCACTTGATTTAACCTACCTGCGACGAAGAACAAAGCCTGTCTTCCTCTTCTATGTTCCTTTTTGAATCGTATTACTCCCAGAGCCACTTGCGAATTGCTATATTCGCTCGTTCTTGGATTTCTTCAGTGTTCGAAATAGTTTGAATATTCTATGGTATGAGGTGGTTGGCTCACTTAATCAAGTAACCTAAACAAAGGTTGTTCTTTTGCAGACGTATGTAAACCTCAGTCAGTACGACACAACAATGTATGCCAATGTCACTGATCTGACTGCCGAGTAGATGAAGTAGAAGATCTTAGTATGGTTGGACTATTAAAGAATTAGGATTAAACAGCCAATCACTATGCCTTTAGTTGGTTTAAGAAGTGGTTTATAGATTATTCACGTTCGAGTCAGTAGATTGTTGATGCCTTTCCTCGAGGTATAAGAGAACCAAGCCACACTATCACATTCAAGAATCTGCTTAATAAATCGTTCTCGTGGCTTAAAAGCCCACGTTCACCCTACAAGTATTGCGTGCCGAAGAACATTTTTTATATATGAAAATCCCTGCATAAATAGTATTAGAAACTCAAATTGTAATAAACATAGCTTATTTTTCAATGGAAAACAGAATTATAAAGCCCATTTGATGTCCGATGGACACCGATTACTTTATACAGTCACAGCATTCAGAGTTTTTATTTTATTATTATTATTATTATATATTTTTTTTTGGGGGGGGGGGAGGGGGGGGATGGGGTTATTACGGGAGGCGGGAGATAAAAGAGCGAGAAGCGGAAGAGAAAAGTAAAAGGCTACTTCATGTCATTTCTTAAAGCGTTACAGTACCTTTGAAAAATAAGAGCGCAAAGTGATATTTGACTTGCATTAGCGTCTTCAAAGCAATCAAGCAAACAAAATTCACGCTTGGGCTAAAAACAGGCTTCTTCCGGTGAAATTATCAACCTTTTGACAGCGGTTACGTATGTACGTCATAGGTCCTGAAATGTCAAGCGGCTATCGCGTAACTGACTAGTAACTGCTGGAAGACGAGCAAATCGACACAGGAAACAGCTATTAATTATGCAGCTAAAAAAAACAAGCGTGTTTTAAGCCTTCTATTTTATAGAAGATGGGCGCCGGACTGAAAAGAGCATCATCCAGGATACAAAGTTGTGGGAGGTTCTGCCCCCTTGGAGTTTCGACTTGTTTCACCGTCACTTGTTTCACGTTTCTGCAAATTCAAACCACTGAAAATTTACACGTAATTTACTAGGGGTAATCGAAGCTTAGGCGAGTGCGTTCGATGTTTGTAGGACGGTACAGGTTTGGTACAGGTAGCAACTGAGAGGGGAGGGTGGATGGTTCGTGCGATAGGGAAATGTTATTACAGTGGAACCCCGATACAACGATCCTCGATATAACGATATCCCCGGTAAAAAGATAAACATGCTATGTCCCGGCAAAAGTTACAGTAAAATGTATGGGTCAGAACCCCGATATAACGATCTTCAGTATAACGATATTCCCGATATAACGCTGAGTTCTTAGCGTACCGAGCGTAAAATCTTCCCCGATATAACGATATTACAGCATCAGTACACAGATACAACTTCAAATGTTTAAGTTTTGTTTTGTTTCCCTTTTACGATTCATACCACAGACTTTGTTGTGTAACCTTGATAACGTCTAATGCTTTGCAAATTGTGAGTCATTTGATACTCATTACAAGTTTAATTAAACAATATGTACAGTAGTAAAAAAGCACATGTTAATTTTACCCCGATATAAAGATATTTTCGGTTATTTTAAGGCAATATCGTTATATCGGGAGTCTCGTTATAACGATACCTCGATATAACGATCTAATTCCACCGTACTGCATCTATGAACGTGACAACTTGTTAGACGTTTATTTGGAATTCCACAAGTAGACAACTACTGAAAATTACTCTAAAATGAAACTATTACTTGCAAGTCTTTTCAGCTTGTGGTATTAAAGACCTAAGATTACTTTTCTGTGCTGAACGCTTGGACAAAATAAATTCAGTTTGTTGATTTCAATGCCGTAAATATCACAAGTCATGATGAAATGGCGCCGACAAGCGTCATATCTCGGTAGATTTACTTTGTGGCACAACGGCCGCCAAGCTTCACAACTCGGTTGATTTACTTTGAGGCACAACGGCCACCGAACTACACAACTCGGTAGATTTACTTTGTGGCAGAACGGCCGCCGAGCTACACAACTCGGTAGATTTACTTTGTGGCACAACGGCCGCCAAGCTACACAACTCGGTAGATTTACTTTGTGGCAGAACGGCCGCCGAGCTACACAACTCGGTAGATTCACTTTGTGGCACAACGGCCGCCGAGCAAAACAACCCGGTTTGATGCAATCGAGAGGAGTCGCACACATTTTCCAAGGACAGTGACGAACCATGCTTAATCCAAAGTAAAATTTTACCAACTTCAGTTGACAGACCTTCAGCAATCTTTCAGCTCTTTTCAACGATGAACGATGGAAGATTATCACACCTCACCAAAAGCTAGAATAATGAACGCCGACGACGCACAAATCACCACGTGCGATAGTTCGTCAAAGTGAGGCAAAACGTAACCAAGCGCCTCAAAGCGAGGCAAAAGTGTGTCGACGAAAATGCAATCTCGAAAAAACTTCCCTTACAACACAAATTAGGGGTTGCGTTCTCGTACCTCGAACGCAAAAATTGGTGCTCTTAATTTTCATTTTCGGTATGGTAAGCGAGTAAAACAAAACTAACCACAAACGATCTGTTTAGTCCTTGTAATTGTCCACCTACTTCCGAGTTGTCTATTCCGGATAATTTTCAGGTCGATTAATTTTATTGCGTGACGCCATTAGAAAGGTCAAATTGAATCTTTCAGTGGTTAAGGAATGCAGAGTACGAACTTTCGCTTTCAGCGTAACCAAATCGCGACAGTCTGCATCATTTCGCTTTGATGAAAGAAGTAACAAGTAAGATGACCGGATGGTGTGTTTTCTATTTGTATCTTTCTGTCGTTGAAGTATCAGGTAGGCCATCGAAGCGAATTTTACAACTGAATATGCGTCTTGTAATCATGATCTATGATCAGGCATGAAAGTGCTATGGCTTCAAAATATTTACGCCTGTGCTTTGCCCTTGATAAGCAACTTTAATGATTTATCGCTTTATTTCGATTCCTTTTCATCGAAGTTAAGTTATTATGGCATCAACGATCGTCGTAGAAAACCGTATTAACGTTAAAGCGTACGTTCACTTGGATGATGTTCTTGGATTATCCATGAGAATTGACGACAAGAAATAGCAAAAGATATCAAAAATTCAATTACTATAGGTAGTGTCTTAATATTCCAAATCTTAATGCAAAGACCAAACACCGAAGATCGCCCTTGGAAGCGGCTATGAATCAATTTAAAGTTACCGTGTACCTTCACGGGGGTGAGAGTAATTGGAAGAACTACAGACCGCGGAACCGCGGACCTGTGGAACCTAGAGAAATGACTGTTTTTATTGAAACCCCAATGATAAAAACGATGCTATTTACATTAGTATTTGTTAAATGTCGACTGTACCCGCTGATTATCGCGTTCCAGGTGCCATTTCTAGTTGTTATCTGCGTATTTGCACCATCTGATTCAAGTAAGCCGATTAACTGGTGGATTGCGTGACAAGTCACTAGCTACCAACCCATTTTAAGACCTCAAAAAACGATCGTGCTTGGTTTTAGGATTTTTAATTGTTTTCTGTCGCGACATGCAGGTCACGTGATGGTATTTTCTGCTTGTCAGTTGTCATTTTGGTTTTGTAGCTTTAGTTTAGCGCCTGTTTTAGTACCTATCCGCAGTTGTTAAGGCAGTGGGCAAGTTCAGTCTTGTATGTTTTCAGTTTTCCTAATCTTTCTTGTGTCATTACTTGGGTCTGTTTAAGGTTGTTTTCGAATTTACTGGTGAGATTGGCTTCGGCTGGTCATTGCCTCACTTGCCTTTTATGCTTGTATTATTTTCTTTATTTTTACGGCTTCTGTTTGACTTCAGGATTTTCTCGATCCCTTGTGGTAACAAGGAGAATTTGGTGCGTGGTGCGTTGGTGGTGGGATGGTTTCCTTGATCTTGGCCTAGGCCTTGCACATAAATACACTTGAATCGTGAGCGTGTATGCTACATTTATTTCTCGACGAGAAGAATCAAATAAAATGAATTTTTCAAAATATCAACTTTTCCATTCTTGTTTGCGGCATGGTAAGTCTTTCATCGGAATACCTTCGTAACAACAATAACAACGACGACAAAAACAAGCTACCGCAAGCAGGGAATTGATCACAAGGTCATTATTGTTGTGACTTAATATGCAATCCACCAGTTAATCGGCTAACTTGAATTAGGTGGTGCAAATACGAAGATAAAAGCTAGAAATGCCACCTGGAACAAGATAATTAGGGGGTACAGTCGATCTCTCATAAATACTAATGTAAATCTTATTGTTTTTATCATAGGGTTTCAATAAAAAAACAGTCATTTCTCTAGGTTCCGCAGGTTCCATAGTCTTAAGTTCCTTAAATTCATCTCACCTCCTTCAGGTGTGTTTTTATTGAAACGAATGTAGTGCTCTCCAATTACAGCGCAGATATCCGAATCCCTATATCAAAAATGGCCACTAAAATGTTTCATTTATAATTTTAAAAAAAGCTTTCTTGAATTTTTTCTTGAGGTTGAAACGCGAGGGTACAAATTGCATTTCCCGAGTTCCAAATCAGTGGGAATTTCATATTTCAGGAATCTATTTCTTCCAGTATGTCACCTAGGAACGTAACAAGAATTGTGTCGGGGTTTTCCTTGATTCGATTACACTCAAAAGTCACAGGAGATCACTGTCGAAAGCGCGAACCAAAAAAAACCTCACAGAAAAGGCTCTCACGGAGAAGAGAAAAATGGATTTTAAAATCCCCCAACACTGCTTTGTAAGAAATAGATTTATCTCCGCTGTAGCTGCTCTCAAATTTGATTGCAATCACGCTAAACATCTTTGAGTTGTAATGTTTTATACTGCTATCGTCAAGGCAAAATTAATATAATGCCCAGGAAAACAGCTCCTAAAGAAAAACTTTATCAAACGAAAAGTAATTCTGCCCTCCAACACATTTCCCAATAATTGGCTAAACAGAGGATGCTACTTTTTGTGGCGTCCGCTTTCCATGTATGAAAGCAAAGCCATATAGTCGTCGCGATGAGTGTAACAATAGAATACAAATGAGCTCTGCCGATTTTGATCCGATTGCTTCGAATTTCATTCAAAATTAGCACATAGTCACACGATCGCTTCGAAAAAGCTACGAGTTTTACCATTGCTCACAAATTCCCAAGCTAAGTAAGCTACGTCGTTTGCAGAAGGGAAGTTCAACTTTTTTTGTATTTTTTTTGTTTTGTTTTGTTTTTTTACAATGAGTTTAGGGACGGTTTCTTGTTTATAAGGATGACCAGGTCAGGGAAAAAATAATAGCCCTCCCTCCGCTAAAAGAACTTCACTGGCTACCTGTTTATTTCCGTATCCAGTTTAAGATTTTAACTATTGTTTACAAAGCCCTTCATGGTCTAGCACCTTCTTACCTTTCTGACCTGCTCCGTCCCTGCAAAAATAACCACTATCGTTCTAATGATATAGGTCTGTAATTACAAGGGTTTGACTACTGACCACCATTAAAAACTACGCACACATTATAATATTTCCACCTGGATGGTACAATACCAGGATCAATAGAGGCTTGATAAATAACTGTTAAAATGGGACCCATCTCGTGAGCATACTCTTTCAGAAACCAAGGGGGAATCTGATCAGGCCCACTTGCTTTATTTGGCTTCAGTGATGTTAATTGCTTGATTACTCCTGGGAGGGTCACAATTGGGGAGCCAATGGTTGGTTTGGGAGAATGGCCAACAGCAGGTATAATAGCAAGATCTTCTTTAGTATAAACGTCGGAGAAGTGCTTGTTTAAGAGATCCAATTTCATCTCACTGTCGGTAATGATCTGACCGTTAATTTTAAAGTCAGCTACAGCAGGATCATTTTTTTTTAGATGTTTAATAAACGACCAAAAGCGCCTTGGGATTTCTTTATTTGACCCACCGAGGTAATCAGAGACATATTTCTCTCTTGCAGACTTGAGGTTCTTGTTTAGGCGTTTTCCAGCATCACTGAACTCACTCCAATATGAAATATTTCGTGATCGTTTAGCTTTAGTGTAAAGACGTTGCTTAATTAGCTCTTGACTGTCTTCTTAAGGAGCGATTGAACCAGGGAAGATTATAACGCAACATAGTCATCTTGTGAGGTACACGTGCATTCATTGTACTGCGAATACTACGCTCAAAGGTGTCCCACATTTCGTCAACCGAGAGCTCCTTCGAGTTTGCCGTAGAGAAAATTCCGTATAACATTTCTTTAATAAGACTGCGATTTGCCTTTCTTTTGATGTAGACATTGCGCTTTACGTTCTTCATCTTACGACATGATATTTTAACAGAGAACAAAACCATGTCGTGGTCACTTGTTCCGGGAACAACTTCAATACCGCTCATAATTCCAGCATTAATAGTAAAAACTAGATCCAAAGTGGTCTGCGTGTTGCCTTGGCGTCTTGTGGGAGTCTCGACAAGTTGTTTTAAGTCATGTTCGTCAATCATTTTGAGACGTCTTTCACAAGGCAATGTCAGGTAGGTGGAAGAATCCAAGTTAGGCCAGTTCATATCCGGAGCATTAAAATCTCCAGCAAGGATCACACCATTTTTCGGTAGAGTATTTCCCATATTGAATAAGAATGACTGGAGGGCTTTCATAATCAGTTGCTTTAGAATGATAAAAGGGCCTGAAAAAGATCGATTTAGGGTTTGAGCCAGCTAGCTATAGTTGGCATTGTGTCCAGATAATTTCACAGTCAGAGTCAAAATCCGGGCGATGCAAAACAATTGTCATTGAATTATTTGCTTTCGAACTTCATTGTCCAGCGACCAAACCGCAACCGCCATAATGTATTTATCCTTTTACAGATCGATAACAACAACAACACCGACAGAGAGTGGTCCGCATGTGACCGATCATAACAACATCTTGTAGGGAAATCGTGTATGAACGAATTAGCTTTTGTAAAAAAAGGCCTTCAAAAAGGCACTGAGTCAGGAAATCAGCCTGCAAAAGAAACCATAACATGTCTTATATTATGTTTTAAAGACAATTGAGACACTTACCATCGTCTTTCTCCATTTTTTCTTCTCTGATGTGGGAAAGTGCGCTGGCAAATTTTTGGCACAGTTTAAGAGTTTAAGAGTTGACATTTTTACATGTTTTGTCGCGAGGATATGTAAAAATAACCTCTGAAGATATGTTATCCTACTCAGACTACTCACGGGATAAAAATTTAATATTTATATCCTTTCTTAACCAGACTTTTCTCTCACCTCGCGTTTTAGAATATTCCGTATATTCCGTGTTTTAGAATGTTCCGTATATTCCGTGTTTCAAAATACTCCACATTCTCCGTGTTTTAGAATATTCCATATATTCCGTATTTTAGAATTTTCCCTGTTTTCTGCAATTCCGCCATTCCGTCGAATAGGGCCACACCACCCCCGCACTGATGTGCACGCTTGTGGGTAATCCTCCCCGTCATCCTCCTCCGATTCAATGGGTTCTTCCCCTGGAGGATGCGTCAGCTTGAACTGAAAAGGCTTTACTCTGCTCATAATAGAATAAATACCTCGATAAACGCCACAAAATTGCAAGCTTGGTATGTTTACTTGTCCCTGATCTTCCCCATATCATACGTCACAATTCTATATCGGGGGTTTTCATCTGACGTCACGGCGGCCATGTTGGTATACAGAACAATGCTGTAAAATGTCTTTTGGGAATGTGACTCTATTATTAAGCAAACCTTGTGGAACCATTTTCTATGGCCGTCTCATCACGGGGATGAAAACCAAGGATTAGAAACTGCTGACCCATAATTGACGCCCACGGTTCCAGCGGCGAAAAAGGGCGGTAATGGCAACTTGAAACTCGTACTTCTGTTAAGTGAAAAGCATTTGGTAGAAATAACGTTGCGAATACTGTTCTTTACTACGTAGTCTTCCATACGAAGTTAAGTTAATGTTTGGCTTTAGGTTAGCGCCAGCTTGAAAGGCCTTGCTACTTTGGTCACCGCACTCTCTTGTAACCCATAACCCATATTTATAGTTTAGTTGCATCTTTGTAAACGTTACTTTAATAGACGAGTTCACGCTCTTGATTGGATCATGGGTAATCAGGGAATGGCGAATGGAATGGGAATGACACAGCGGGGAATCCAAAGGTTTGTATGGAAATTCAAAGCAAAATATACTGTAAATGACTCTACTTTATAGACTTTCGCCTTCATAAACCAAACAAATAAGTTCATGTTCACAACTGAGATGAACTAGGCTTGGTATCCGTTCTTTGGAATTTCTAAATATTGCTCTTTTTGTCTCCATACATTCTCTGTAATTTCGTGCCTTTGGAATTACAGGAAATGTATGGCAGAAACTCGTTAATAAAATAATTTCCACAATAGCCATTCTCTCCAAATATATTCTGCCGCACCTCTAAGCGCATATCTTCTGTTTTGGAAAATAGAAAAAACCCAAACTTGCATATCACGAATACTTCTCATCGTTTTGAACTTCCTTATAAACCTTTGAATTTCTCTCCATCTCGCCCTGATTACCCATGATGCACTCAAGATCCTGAACTCGTCTATTTTGCACTTATATGTATATTATTTTCTTTACAAATAGTGTGAAACAAAATAACCCTGAACCTAAACTGCATTTTTATCGATGAAGGAGACATCCGTGCGTGGGTTCGTATTCAGAACACGGCAGCTGTTTGTGAAAGTGCGTCTTCGTCATGTAGTTAGTAGTCATGTACTATTTTAATGCTGTCTCGCAACATGTATTCTTTACAACAATATGCAAAACAATAAGCTAGCTAATAAGGCAGATGCGTATATTCATACGTGAATACACGTATATTTATACGCGTATGGTTCTACGCACATACGCGTACAGATATATCCGTTTTGTGAGCGTATTTTGGTTAACGTGTCGGTTAACGTATTTATGAGCGGTACTGTACCTAGAATTTCCTCAAGAAAAATTGTTTACTGTTCTGAGTATCAGCAAAAATTAACGATTCCAGTCCTATTACAGGTGTGATAACTTTCATCTCCCCATACAATGGAACGACATTGAAAGGAACTGTTGGATCATCCTTACAGTTTAACTGGGCTTTCTCTGTAGAGTTTGGAACAATTGAGTGGGGTTTTGCGCTGGCAGCTAATTCAAAGGTACTAAGTGATGATGGAATACTCTTTACAATATACGCTGATGGCACAACACAAGCAACAACATCAGCACCATATGCAGGACGAGTAAATGGATCAGTCATCCGCCAAGGTTTGGTTGGCTTTACTCTTCGCAATCTTAGAACAAGTGATGCACGGTATTTTGGCTGCCGGATAAGCCCTCTGGATGTTTTTTTAAAGAAAGAGACTGACACTGTTAAGTTAATTGTTGAAGGTGAGTGTATGCCGTACTAGGCAATTACTAAGTGATGACTAAAGTACTTACATAGCAATTACATTGCCGTGCCAGGCGTACTAACATCTTAAGGAATGACTGTCTGGACTTACAAAAAGCTACCCATTAATGCTGTAACTTAGCACCTTCAGATGCAAAACAAAGTTCTTTCTATTCACAGCTACTAATTGCAGCTAGGATCAAACTCCACCCAAGCCTCGACAATGCAACTTCTAGAGTTTACTCATGTCTAACGACTGACTATAATTATTTTACTGGATCTTGCATGGGGATCCCTGTGGCACCTGAAGGGTCAAACTAAGATATTTTCAGATTTCCACTAATTATAAGTCCTATATAAGAGATGGGTTCTTGGTCATTTGAAAGTTGTATGCGATCGATTTCTGCCAAGCAGTGTCACATAAATTCTTACTATGGCTGACAAATTATTTTAAAACCAAGGCACAAACTCTAACTCAGGATAATCACAACCCCCCCCCCCCCTCCCCAAACTAACTTTGGTTTGCTCTTATAAGTGCAAACTAAAATTTAAATCATAGCTTCGAGCCTCTAGATTTTGTACAGGTATCCCTTGAAGGAGCCCCCCCCCCCCCCCAAAGATCAACAGTAGCAACAGCTGATCTTTGCCTTGTGTGTTTACACGGTATAGACCCTCGAGAGAACCATACCTTAACACATATGTAGACAGATTACGACAAGACACAATCAACGTTTTCAGCGTAACAATCTATCCAAACGCGAGAGAGCAGCTTTGGATAGATTAAGCAACAATAGGAAGATACTTATAAAACCCGCAGACAAGGGTGGAGCCACAGTGATTCTGAATTCCATTGACTATGTAAAGGAGGCTAAACGCCAATTTGACAATGAAATATACTACAACAAGATATCATCGCCAACTATTCCGGTCACGACAATTCAGCGCGACTTACGTGAAATGACGTTTTCCGCTGTTCTTCTTCTTGTATCAGCGGGCTCATATCGCCGCAACTCGAGGTACGGAATATGTTTTTTATATTCACTAAAGTTTGGCCCATACCACAACCGCTGAGAAAAATAACTTGCTTCGAAGAATGAAGTTCACAAAATTAGCTTTCAAACGATGGTTTTTTGCGAGAAATTTGGACAAAAGACAGCCAAGATATCGCCATTCGAAAACAGGGGATTTTACAGTTTTAACGTGGACTTTAATTTATCGATTTTTTGAGTTCTTTGCAAAGGAAAAGGAAGGGTCAAACATCT
>NC_090895.1:8763615-8781115 GCF_036669925.1 Montipora capricornis | reverse complement strand
ATGCCACTGACAAACATCAGAAGGACAGATGAAGGGGGATACAGATGCTCTGCTTCTAATGGTGTTGGAAACCTAGCTACAAGAGATGTCTTCATCACTGTATACTGTAAGTGCCTAGTATAACCAACTTTTACTAATTGTAATTACTGCCATGTTACACAAGATAGATTTTTTGCAGCAACAATGGGCTTTACCTTGTAGGAAAGGTTAAGTGAAGTAATTTTCTTGAGGAAAGCCGGCCCCGTCTTTGAGTGGACTTGTGGAAATGTAATTTTTTCGATCTCTCTTTAGACAATTGAGTCAGTGTTGTCCCCTCACCTACTTTTCCCAAAGATTGTATGAAAAGATCTTATTTTAAATATGATTTTGAGCAATAACTAGAATGAATGCTGTGCTGATGTCACAACTAGCAGAAGAAACAGTTTAGTTTCAATTGCGAGAGTGGATTATAAATATTAATGCCACCCACCATCGTACAAGTGTATTCTTGATTGAACCAAACAATGGAGGCTGGTTAATGGCTGTAGACAATTACAGATCAGGGTTGGAAGTAATATATTTACAAAGACAAGCCCATTGGTGAGAATTCTCCCTGTTTGTTACCTTTTAACAAGTGAACAACCTTTGCTTTCCATATGACTTATTGTGCATTGAAATTGAACTCTTGCTGTTAGAAAGTAAATGTATAGGGGGCTCTTGATTAGGAGCGAACAACTCCAATACAAAGTCTAGGAAGGGCATTTTTACTCGATCTATTTTTAGACTGCTCTTTCCGCAAAATAAAAAAACAAACAAACAAACAAACAAAAAAACAAACAAAGGCAGTTTTGGTTCATTGGCGCCATGACGTGAAGTTAGTTTGTTGTAACAGGCTCCTATGGAAGTCTCGGGACACTAAGTAAATCGGTCTGTGGAAACGCCGTGACCGGACTATAGGGCTGTTGTTCGCACTTAATCATGGGCTCCTGTATGCGCCTAAGGATTTTAATTCACAATATTGCATGGTTACTATAACTACACAACTTGATCATATGATCTTTCATTAAAGGAATAAGGCCAAGTCGCAGGCCATTACTGCAATACCAAGTGTAAGAACCGTGACATTGGTGGTATTGCAGAGATGTATCCAGCTTTTGAAGTTTGGGGGTCCTCTGGACCCCTTCTTGAAAAATTTTGGGGTCCATTGCAAAATTTTGGGAGTCCAGGTTATTTATATTCAAGAATTGATATTTGATCTGTTGCCCGTTAATTGCTGCTGCAGTACACTTTCAGATTTCTAATTGTTATACAGAAGATAATGTATAGATCGATACACTATCTAATAAACCAAGGTGTCTTCCTTTGTACTTTTGCCATGTCATTTTTATCATGTCCCTTGAGAACACTATAATTATTAACCCGTCACAAGTGGAATCAACTATACAATATGCAAATCACCAATCACGTGAGCCGTATAGAAATCCAAATTACTACATTCCTTCCCTCTAAATCACAATTTATGGGTCCATTGAAAAACTGATAAGTTAATTCAAAGTTCAGCCTCAACAGAAGTACACCATTTTTATTCAATTCCATTTAGGAATCCTTCGTTGAAAAGTGTTCCTTTAGTTTTGACTCAACTGAAAGGTCAGCAAACATATTAATCTTTTAGATAACCAGGCCCAGCCCATTTCCGCTTTGGGCATGACCTCTGAGGACTGGTCTGAACAGGTTTCTAAACAGAGACTCCTGATGATGACTTGACTTTTCCCGAAACGGACCTCCCGGCCAATGAATAAAATATATTTATGGTGTCCAAATTCAATGCACTGTGATGATTTTTCACTTATTGATTACAACTTCTTCATCAGTTTCAAAGTGTTTAAAGTTATACGAAACTCTTTTGGTTAATTCCATTTTTTTTTTTTTCTCCAGATCAACCAAGCATAACCTCAGTAACTCCCTTAACAAAACAATCTTGGATTGGACAGAACGTCCTATTATCATGTGTGGCAGATGGTTCTCCTACCCCATCGATCACATGGAAAAAACCAGACGGAAGTGAGCTAAGAAAAGTAACATCCACAGAGAAAAAAGCGGAGACACAGATGAAGGCTTATCAAGATTTTGGAAATTATACTTGTGAAGCCAGAAACGTAGTTGGTGCTGCTGCTCCACGCTTGGTGCAACTGAACCAAATAAGTAAGCAATTAGAAAAATACACACATAAGGTCACTTAAAGCATTTCCAGTATTTTTTACGCAATTTAAAATGATATATTTTTTTTTACGCAATTTAAAATGTGATGCTACTTAAGCAACTTCCTCTTGCAGACTTGTTCCCAGCTGTTTCATGTTGATTGGACTTAAGCTGAATTATTTGCTCTGCTGAAAAATGAGTTTTGAGGACTCTCTTCCAAACCACAGTTTGCCCATTGCTAGATTCAAGAAAATCATCGCAATGTATTTTTTTTATTACCCCAGAGATTAGTCCGCCATAAATAGGTGCACATATTTCAGAACAATGGGGTCAGCCATTAGTTGTGCCCTTCTTTCTGAAAAGTCTGGGAGTCCATCCATTTAGAGATGATTATGCAGAGGGCAGGAAAAATATGTTGCAGTGGCTAGACTATTCCACACTGGAGCATCTGTAAACTCTTATTAAATGCAACAAGGAGTTTATTCTGGACAAGTGAACGCTCTTAGTGTTCTCTATAGTGATATTCTGTTTATTATTATATATATATATTTTTTTTTTGTTAAAGAGGCACCAGGATCTCTGAGCCTCACGACAAATGACAACGATATCCGTGCGTCTTCATTGGCAATAAAATGGACTGCACCAGTTGATGATGGGGGAAGTGCTATTACAGGGTACAAGTTGATTATACTACATGATGACAATGTCATTCTGAACGAGACCACAAGTGCTGGCTTTAGGCAATACCTTGTTGGCGGTCTTAACAGAAGCACAACTTATACTCTGATGGTGTCGGCGATGAATAGGGTGTTTGAAGGAGCTGCAAGTGAAAAGAAAGCGACGACCAAGTACAAAGGTAATTCCGAAGGACTATTTTGACCAGGTGATTTCATTGCTGAAAGCAAACGAAAGTGGAGAGCATGTTTCAAAATGTGTTGAAACATACAAACAGAGTTTCTTTTTTGTTTTTTTCGGAAATGTAGAAGAATACCTACTTAAACACCGCGTTTAACAACAGTTGTTCTTAGTTCCTATCTGTGTACCCAATTAGTTTCTCTACATACTTCTTGGCTTCAGTCGCTCCAAGATTTTTGTCAGTATGTGCCCAAGTTTGGTTGAACAAATATTGCATAAATAACAAAACACATTAAATTGCCCTTACAAAACAACACAGTACAATACATATTTAACTGACCACTCCCCATAGGGGCTTTTCATGGTTAAAGACTCTCTGTCGAACGGCATGCTTTGCGCGCGTTTGTTTATGTTTTTTATCCTGCTTAATGTAGCCACCCGGGGGAAGATAAACGATAATTGTGTCCTTTCCTACTAGCGAACAAAGAAGACGTTGGCTTGCAGAATAGAGATGAATGTTTCCAATAAACAAAGCAAACCGCTTCTCTAACACTGATCAAAGATAATCGTACAACTCTTCCCCCTATCAGTCAACCTTTGCGCGTGTCTTTCTATTTTTAGAACGAAACGAGTTCGTCGGCCCTGCACGCACTGTTTAAAAGAGTCAATTAGAATAAAGTCAGTGTATAACAAAGAAAAAAATAGCAAAAACATTGTATGCAAATTGTGCAAATTGATGTAAATGTGAGTCTTCTGCAGAAAGGTTAGATCTGAAAATCGAAAGATACGCGCAAAGGTTGACTCAAGGATATGGTGCACATGGAGGCTGGGCTCCTGATAAAGCACTTCTTTGGGGTGCCTTCGATTGGTCGTATTCCGGTATAGGAATACATGGAATAGAAGTTTAAAACCCTTCGTTTCTATGAAGATTCACATTAGAATTGACAAACACTTGCTAAAATGGTATATCAAACACATCTTTATTATCCTTGTTGCTGCAAAACACCAGACATACCTTTAAAACTCATCATTCCACGTATTCTTATTCTGGAATAGGGTCAATCGAATGCAGCTTTATTGATTTTTCGTTCTTGTAAAAGGGCTGCACGTTTGTTTTTATAGCAATATGAAAATGAAATACTATTATTTAGTTTGATACGATACAATTTGTGGCAAATCAGTTATTCATAAAGTCTCTGCTACAACCGTTGCAATCAATACCAGGAACGTTAACGTTTGACCCCAACAGAAGCTTTATAAGACACAAAATCATTTCAACCATAGGTGGTCTAATACAATAATATCAAGATTTTTAGGACAGCTAAAATCAGGAAATTCTGCAATTTAGTTTCTATCAAGTGGCACTTTCTGCAATTTGACATCATTCTTGTGGTATTCTATAAGGTACTTGTGTCAATGCAATGCTTGTACGCCATCTTTGGAACTGCATAATGGTGTACGACTGCTGGCCTTGTACAAAACGGGGTGTTCAATGGAGAGACTGGGCATACATTCAGATCGCAAAAAAATGCTTTAGAAAAGCAATTTATTTTTTTCCCTTCTTTTCAGAGTTTCATGATAAATCGGGAGAACCTGGTAATAGTTTTAAATATGGTTTTTAAAAGAGCACCAAGATATTTACGCTAGATGAGTTCAGTTCAGCACTTTATTATGTTGATAGATGGTGGTAAACTCTTACGGTCGTGATATTTTCACAGAAATACAAGGCTTATTACCAGGGAGGTTTCCTTTAGACAGTCATCAGCATTCTTTCTTAACATCAACCCGTAATATTCTTATTCTTTAAAGGAAGTATGCTTGCCATTGTTTAAGGCTCTTGTGTGTGCGTATGTTTTTAATTTCTGTTTATTTTCAAGGAGCCCCAGCCACCGTGGAAATTGTAGGTTTGCCTCCTGAAACAAAGAACGTTAGCGTAATAATAAAGTGGAAGGAATCGGAAAGCAATGGAGCACCCATCACACAGTACACAGTCTATCAACGCATTGTAAATAAAAATAATACAGTAGGAGAGTGGAACAAAATAGGAGTAATCAAGGACCTATCACGACGTCAAGTAATTGTGGAATTAAAGAGGAACAAGGTGTATGAGTTTGCTGTGACTGCCACAAACAAATATGGAGATAGTTTGCACGATGGAAAAAAGCTTGTTGTATTGGGAGGTAGGTAAAATTCGCAATATATTTGCGCGGTGTTTTTACGTATTGGACCTACCTTTTTTCAAATTAAAGCAAAGTGACTATACGCTCTTGCAATGCGAAGCTCTTTTGCACTGTTTATGAAGTCAGAAAATGGTAGCCTTTTTGAAACAAAAATGCTCTTGAAAGGATTCACTTTTTAGGATTGCCCTCTTAATAATAATAATAATAATAATAATAATAACAATAACAATAACAATAACAATAACAATAACAATAACAATAACAATAACAATAACAATGATTATAATAATAAGAATAATAATAATAATAAATATAATAATAATAATAATAATAATAATAATAATAATAATAATAATAATAATAATAATAATGCAGCCTTGAAAATCCTTTTCTTCGAGTTCCTGAAAAACTTAGATCTTATCCAGTGTATCCCCCCTTGGTACTCTCCAGTCTCACCTAAACCCGAGTACAAGAATGACCGAGCGTGCGCGTACTGGGATGTCCCAGTATTTGCTGAAAATACGGAAGTCAGGGCTAACAGAATTGATGCGAGAATTGTGGACAGAAAGGAGAAGAAGGTGATCCTTATTGAGATGAGCTGCCCTTGGGTTTCCAACAGAGAACAGAAGGAACAGGAGAAAACTGACAAGTATGCGCCGTTGAGATGGGAGATGCGCCAACAGTTCCCCGGCCACACTATCACACAGTTTAATGTGATAGTTGATGCTAGCGTTGTAGGTTTTGCGATATCAATCGGTCGCTTTGTACCCGTGTTGTTAGCTCTCTGCCGTGTGCGCTAGCGGTACGCTTACTACTTCAGAATACTCAAAGTTGATGGCACAAGAATCAGTTGGATATAAATTTAAACGGTCTTCACGAAATTTAAATTTTTTGTACGGCACAGTATCTTGTAACTTTCCGACCTGAATTTACTTTCAAGTTTGTTTTAGGTTTGGATAGAGGGAACCAGGTTTTGTTTAATATGCAGAAGGCAGTTTTATCGTACACCCTAAACATAGCAAGGTCATTCAAGGTTTCGACGAGTTATTAAGGAATATAAACTCTTGTTCCTTTCTCAAATGTTGGTTCGTTAGTTATTATCAATTGGTTTGTAAATAGGTTTAACAGTAGGGATTGTTACACAATAGTGCCTTTTCCTACTTATATTTGTAAGCATACTTACGTACTACATACTGCATAATAATAATAAATATAATAATAGTAATAATAATAATAATAATAATAATATTAATAACAATCATGACAATAATAATACCAGTGACTTGGATGAGGTAAAGGCATGTTATGAATGGGACCGTAAACAGTACAAGATCAGTCATCTATTGTTCATGGGTTAGGGTTAGGGTTAGGAATCTTATGTGTTCAGCGAGGATATCGGGATGGAATTTGGATTGAAGAAGTGTGGTGTAATGGCTCTCAAGAGAGGGAATGTGGGGAAGAAGAATGGTATAACCCTTCCAGATGGGCACGCAAAGAAACAAATAGACGAGTATGGATACAGATATTTGGGGATTCTAGAATTATACAGTGTAAAAGAAGGGGAGATGAAGATTCAGCGTAAGAAGGAATATAAGAGGAGACTGAAGATTGTGCTGAAGAAGTGAAAATTGAATGGCAAGAGGTCGAGACAGCAGAAAGCAAATCGTTATCTTTAAGAAAATTACGACATTTTTTAATGTCCAAGACATGTTTCGCTTTCGATGTTATGAACATCATCGTCAGTTACAGAATATTTGAAAAACCGTTAGGACTATATAACAACTAGGCGACAAGAATTACATATTTGAGTGAATGGCAAGAATAAGATCCAAGCAATTAACACGTGGGCTGTGCGGTCATGAGATATGGAGCTGGTATCATCAAATGGACAGACAATGAGTTGAGAACTGTGGACAGAAAGACAAGACAGATCCTGACCAAGTATGGAGCATTTCATCTCAAGAGTGATGTTGACAGGTTGAATCTGGCGAGGGCGAAAGATAGGCAGGCATTAATCAGCTGCGAAGTGACGAAACTATATTGGGATAGTATGTGAAGAATTCGAAGGAGGATCTATTTGGAGGCGTCAAAGCCACTAAAGCCACGAAAAAAGTGTAGAAAGTAAGGAATTCAAGTAGGCGTGGCATGAGGAGAAGTTAAGGAATTGGAAGGGGAAGAATATGTACGGCCAGTATTTGAGAGACGTGCTAGACACGACAGATGTTGTGGAAACATGATAATAGTTGAGAAAGGCGGATTTGAAAGTGTAGACTGAGGCCCTATTATGTACTGCGCATGAGCACGCTATTTGGACTAACGGCGTTAAACATCATAAGACGGCGGAGTTCCCCTTGTGTCTGTTGCGTGGTGAGAACGTTGAGAATGTCGATCACGTTGTGAGCGGGTGTAACGTTAGGTCAGACGAAATAAAAAAGAAGACATGACGATGTTGCGAAGGCGGTCCACTGGAAACTGTGTGAGAAATATGGATTAGAGCAGAGCAAAAAGCGGTCTGAGCACACACCCGAGAGTGTAGTGGAGAATGACAGAATCAAGATCTTGTGGGATGTCAGCATCCAATGTGACCATCTTATTGAAGCAAGAAGGCCTGAAATTGTAATCATTGATAAGGAAGACAAGAACTTATTTGTTGTTGTTGCTATCCCCTGGAGATTCAAGAATTAGTGAAAAAAGAAGGTGAAAAGGGTGAAAAATACAAAGACCTAAAGAGAGAAATTATGAGGATATGGAATTGGAGAAAGTGCTCAGGTAATACCTATGATTGTTGGCGCCCTAGGTGGAGTAACAACAAAGTTAGGCGACTGGGTTGGGAAACTGGGCGTTACACTCCAAAAAACATTCCTAAAAAATAGGCAAGGAGTGCGTAAAGTTGACAGTCCCTCGAACAGTCCCGCGAAACTCGATTATCGATCCTCCATTCTCGAAAATTTCGCGGATCGAGGCTCGAGTCGAGTTTCGAGACCCGCGAGGGCTGTCGAGGAATTTTCCAGAGAATGATGGTAGGCTCTCGAGTGCATAAAACAAAGAAGTTTTCTCTAGATTACAAATGAAATTTTCCACGCGTCTATTCCTGTTTATTTCACGGATCTTTCTTACTGTTGGTTTCCATTATTTTTCGCGTTCGTCAGAAACTCTTGCAAAGCATGTAGATTTCTTTGTTCAATTCCTTTTGAATTATTTCGCGTGCTTGAAAAAATAAAAGAAAATAAATTAGCTAGCGTTGTAGGTTTTGCGATATCAATCGGTCGCTTTGTACCCGTGTTGTTAGCTCTCTGCCGTGTGCGCTAGCGGTACGCTTACTACTTCAGAATACTCAAAGTTGATGGCACAAGAATCAGTTGGATATAAATTTAAACGGTCTTCACGAAATTTAAATTTTTTGTACGGCACAGTATCTTGTAACTTTCCGACCTGAATTTACTTTCAAGTTTGTTTTTATTTAGCATGTTCGGTTGAGGACGCCGCTGCCGCCAGTTGCAGTTTACCGAAGATCATTTTCAGTGTTATGAAAGTGTTTCCTAGAATCTTTTAGCGTCCGGATTAGGGCTGTTTATCAAAAGTATCCCGGTAATTCAGCAGTTATAAACACTCAAATCAAGAAAGCATGAGCGGTGATTTAAAAAAAGTGCGTACAGTAAAAGGGATCGTGAAAAATATTTCGATGCTGTATGCTGTATGCATGTCAAAAGCTTTTGTCTAACGCTATTGTTTCGCTGTCGAAAAGTTTTTTTTTTCACCTCGAGATCTCTAATCGAGACCATGGAAAAAAAATTCGAGAATCTCGAAACTCGGTCCTCGATCCTCGATCCTTTAATCTAGAAACTCGAGCCTCAAAACTCGATCCTCGATTCTCGAAAACATCGAGGATCGCCTTGTGAGCCTGCTTTATAAAAACAAATGTTGATGTAAAATTAAAAAAATGTTGATATACAGTTTGAAGGAAGAGCAGAAGGAAGTTTTCAGGAAGTGTCGATACACAATGAAATATTTTGCTATCAGCAACAAAATTTGCCACATAAAAACAACATAAATTTTCAACCGCGGATGTAAAAAGTTACCATCAGCGAAAAACAATTTGGGAGATTTTTGCTACGTTCATTTTTCTATTGTACTTTTGGCTGCACAAGGAAATCGCAAAATCGAAAGTGACGTCGATTTCAGCGGCCGCTATGATCAAGTTATCTAGCTAGCGTGTTTACTAAGAACTGGTGAAAAAAAGGATACATCTGTGTCAAAATGAAGTTTTATAAAGTTTGACAGGAAATGTGCAAATTAAACACAAAGATCACAATCGCCCAACTCTTGAGGTTGAATATTGTTTCTGCAAAGTCAAAAGTTCAGTCACCTAGACGAGGTTATTTATCACCAATTAATTCCATCGTTTTGGAAATAGCAGCTGCCTTATTGTTCATCAGCGTTACAAATTTTTGCCAATGTTGGAACTAATTTCTTGAAACTCAAGTACGCTTCCAACAGACCTGTTTATTTTCATGAGTTGTGCACGCGCTGCGGGTCTATTGTCACCACGGACTTACACTTTTACACTGTTACAACCCGGTGACATAGTGTATACTAAACTTACAGTGCACTACCACAAAAAGACTGCTCTATTAGGAACAGCAAGGATTTTGAGAAAGGTGCTTAATACATAATCTAAGGAAAAGAAATCGTGTGGAACCCTTGAAATTTTGTACATATTAGAGTTTGCTTATCTGATTCTGGTTAAGGCCTGATAATATTAATAGTAGCTTACAATGATCTGACTTAGAAGATATAAAAGCATGTATCAGAATCTCATAATGTTTGCAGGAAATACCTATGAAAAATGATGCGCAGGTGGTAAAATGCAGATTTACTCACGTTCTTTATTTTTTTGTCCATTGCTAACACCATAAAGACAAAAAAACCAATGTTCTTCACCGACTCTGATGGCTGAATTACATCTGATCCAGCAAGGATGGAATCTAGAGAAGGTGATGGGTGGTGGCGGGCATTGAACATATAAGGCCCTCAGTTTTGCAGTTGTCAAGTTTCAACTTTTTGGTAGTCATCCATTGAGTGATATCTTGAATGCATAATTATTTCAAGACGCGATTTGGAATTGGGTAGTTCTCTGGAGTTGTGACGTCGTCAGCATAAAAATGAAATATCATGTCGTGACACCTAATAATAATAAAAACCTGCTGACTAAGACACAGTTTTAATTTTTACTTGGCTGCACTCAAAAGGGGGCCTTTCTTTTTTAGTATCTCGTGCGTTTAATGCTCATTATGCCTTGTACATGATGACGTCATATGCTCAAAATTCAAAAAATTATTCACATCATTTGCGCATGCCATACTGTTCGCACGTGGGCTTTCTCTACAATTTTTTTGTCCTTTGGGATTTAGCTTATGCTAAAATTTATACCTTTGATTTTCGAATTCGAAGCTTGGTGGTGAAATTAGCTAGTCAGAAGTCATCAAGAATAAGGGCAATTCAAATTTGGAACGCCAATGAAAAAGCATTGGACGGTGAACCGCAAAGCAACGAAGTACATTGCTTTTGGACCAACAAGTTATAAATGAGAATGGCATGAAAACTACAACAGAACATTGGAAATCGAGGACCTCGCAAGGTGACAAGTCGCGTTAATATTAATAGTGTATGATTTTTTAATATTTTATTATTTTTAGTTTTTTGGTGACGGTCACGTAGCAAGCATTAAGATAGTTTGCGGAGAGGGAAAGAATACCGGAAAACTTGTGGCTTTGGAATATAGGTGACACGGTGCAATGTTTCGGTTTTTCTTGTACCCAGCTAAGTTTAAGTCAAACTCGTTCCCAGGGTCTCTCTTCTCTGCCTGCTTGTTCGTTTTCGTTTCTCTTTCTAATGTTTAACAAAGTGATTCCTAAGCTTGTACAGCGAGTAGACAACATTGGCTTATTTCTGTATCAACAGCTTCGTGTATTAGAATTGTCGTTGTCAAGATATTTGTACAACTGCACGCAGCAAACAGTAGTGTTTAATTTGTAACGAATCGTGAAGTATACCCGGGCGTAGTGTTTGGTGTATTGCTTTATTATAGTGTATGTTCTATAGAAGCAAATTCAGCTTTTTTTTTGTGAACGTCAACGTCCACCCAACATCAAGGGTGTTATCCGTCAAAAAAGGTTAAACGCTTTGTGAGAATTCATCTCTTGTGGGAATAGAACATCACCTCTTTGAGCTTTTAATTGATTTTAATCTTACATTGTAAGGTAAAGATTGGTTATTTTAAAACACGGTTGTCAAACGCGTACGCCTTCGCCCAGTGGAAAAGTGTTTTTTGCCTGAGTACCACGTGACCTGCCTGAACCAGGGTCTTTCTTCTCAACGACAAAGGCGGCAGAGAAGACCCTGGGAACGAGGTTGCGATTTATTTTTTATTATTTATTATTTTTTTTTTTTAATGTGATACCACCAACAAAGTCTGTCAGTTCTTAGATACCAACCCTCTGCATGGATTTTCTCACAGGCACGTTTCCACTAGTTTTAAACACAAATCCGCCTGAGGAAATCACGTTAGAAAAATTATGAATTTTCTGACGTCCTGTTCGAGCTCTTGTGTATTGGATTATTCAAGTTGATTAAATCTTACAGCTGGGACATTACAACGAGAAACAGAAAGCATTGTCGCTCCTTCCAAAAGCGTTTAATTCCCGGGTTGTCAGTCATATGTAGCGGCTAACTAACTGAAGGGTACTTTGGAATTTGAGGTACTCCACCGCTCGATAATTACACCAATGTGGAAATTTATGATGGGGGTGAATAGGGTTACGTACCAACAAGGATACTCAACTTAACAATACGGGGACGTTTGATGAGGTGCAGGCTACGTCTTGATGGTTGGGTTAACTATTTGTTCTTTTCATTTTCATGCTAGTTATGAACAGCTTCTTGAGATCCAGCTTATTCTTCTAAGCCAAGATAAGATTATGCTTATTTGTTTTTCTTCTTTCGGGTAAGTTTGTGTACTTTAATCGACAGGTGTTCCAGAACCTGTAACTATTGTCAAAGATGAGATAGATAGTAACAAAATTACCCTTAGTTGGAACAAACCAGAAGAGAATGGAGCGGACATCACCCAATACACCATCTACAAAAGAATTGCAAGTGACAAGAAGTGGACAAACGTTGGAGAAGTAAAGGACATCTCTAATCGTGTGTTCGTTGTCAAAGTGGAAGATAAAAAAAAGCATGAATTGGTTGTTACCGCATCAAACAAATACGGCGAGAGTGTGGTAACTACAGAAAACATCAAGATAGTGCAGATGCCATATGGTGGAGGTGAGGAAAACTGTTAAAAGAAACATTTTCCTTTAGAAGGTGTAACTGTATTGAAAAAAAATCTCTAATTTAAAGACAAAGATAGGCATAAGGCGTTGACTTTTTGAAGGTGCTCCTCTCCTGAAATTTGCCAGGGAAGACGTAAACTCAGCTTGTTTAACATCGGTAGTCCCTTCAGCTACGAGGATGGTATCAATGGAAGTCTCCCTCCCTCTGTTAGTGCTCCATTTTACGGTGCTTAAAGCTATAGCTGTACGTATCAGAGAAAAGTCCAAACAGACGTTTGAGTCACCGAGGATCGAACTTGGGTTCGACAGGCCGCGCACTAGCCAACTGTGCTACGCCTGCTCCTCGAAGGAGGACTTGCCGTCCGGTCCGTCAAACACTGGGACTAACTAAGATCATGCTCTTATTCCATTAGCAACTCCAAGACCTCTGGAAAGTCAGAAAGGTACGTCCGCTTTTGAGATATAAACCAAAGGTAAATCATTGCTTAATTCCGAGCGTACGGTTCCTCATAAAACTGGATAGTAAGTGTAAGATTGAACTGTGCTCAATAACTCTTATTCATTTAACGTACAAAATCATCTGATCATCTTAATAAGTAAAGGAAACATCAACGATGAAAAGCCAAAAAATTCTCTGAAAAATATACACATACAAATGTTGAGCCAAGGCTAGGTGAAGATTAATAACTGCGAAACAACAGCAGTACTTGCAGGTTATTGTGCATGACTACGACCCATAACGAATTGACAAAGAAAATATGCATGCTCTTTTTCTTTTAGTTTCCTTTAGTTGATTAAATCACTCTCTCTCTCACTGCGAAGCGTGAGAAAACGAGCCTTAGGTAGACTAGTCAGCGTCTCAACGATGTTCATGAAATCGTCACGAATCGTACTGCAAGTGTATCAAAAAGATTATTTTCCTGCTCTGCGAGCATACCCGAATCCAAAAAAAAAAAAAAAAGAAGAAGAAGAAGAAGACAAAGAAACAGTTGTGCTAAATACCCATTGCTCTCAGTGGAAACTTTGTGGTCCTGCATTACAAGTCTTTTTGTGCTTTCTTTGTGTTAGGTTCTTGTTCTGTTTTGCATATTTTTTACAACTTATTCATCGTCTTTCTGGTGATCATAATTATTGTTCTCTCCCTGGTGATATGGAAAATGCGCCGTCGTCCTTGTCCAAGATGTGGAGATCTTATACCGATGGTAAGTTGTTAATGAGATCTTGCCAGAAGAAAAGATGTGTGTAAGATGAACCCTGGATTAAGAGAGTTTGATTATGGGTTCTTCAAAGTCAAAGCATTCAGTCTATTGAAGACCGTTGTAAGCTCAGCAAACTCTCTCTTTGTAGGCTTAAGGTTGCTATCCTGTTGTTCCATTATATAGTCTATTTGCTACACATCTCTCTTGAAGTAAGTTTATAATTGCGTGGATGCTTGTAGAATTAAGCTGGATGCACTGGTTCAAGGCCGCTACACTTACCACTGCCCTAACTGTTGCCCTCCTGGAATACTCGTTGCAATGGTTGTCTGTTATTTGAATCATGTTCAAAGCAAATCTTGGGGAGAAAGATGGACGATAATGGAAACAGAGGTTAGCATTGCAGTAGCCCTGAGAGATACAATTAGAGCTTTACTGTCATTTTTCGTGGATTAATTATCACCAGAATCCAGTATCTTTGCAAGTTAAAGACAACTTAGGACTTCCCAGCGATCTAAATACGAAGGAGTCTGCGAGTCAAGCTGCAGGGAGTGGATCTTACATGCCACTTCATCCGTCTGGAAGAAGCTGGGAAGTGAGTCAAGAAGATGTTCATGTTATCAAAATCATCGGTAAAGGAGCCTTTTCTCAGGTTGCCCAGGCAACAGTGAAAAATGTAAGAGAACATCAGGAGGAAACGACAGTGGCAGTAAAAATGCTGAAAGGTTGGTTTCCCCTTATCCTTGACATGTGCTTTCACTCATTTGTTGATACTGCTTTTAAAAGCGCACAATGGAAGCGGTAAACTGGCTTGATAAGGTTTATAAAGTGAGCTTGCTTTGAGACATTGATCAAAGGATATCAGCACTATATATGTAAAAGTACATGTCTTTTACTGCTGGCCATGCAGTTTCTCGCTAAATTAATAAAAAAAATGGCGTTAATAACTACAAGCCTCCATAAGTAAACTTGATCCTCGCGTAACATCATTTGTTCTGTTCCACAATTGGATTATTTTGCTCTTAGCTAAAACAATTCAAAGTATTTACACTTCAACGATTATCTGTTGTAGTACTACTTTAGCAGTCCCGAGTCAACTGCCATCAAGAACTTCTATTTTTTACTTCCTAGTCAATGCTCCTCCGTCAGATAGAAAGGATCTGTTGTCAGAATTGGAGCTGATGAAAAAAATGAAACCTCATCCTCATGTTATCAAGCTCATCGGATGCGTCACTGAAAGCGGTAAAACTGACGTCTTCATAATTTGTTGTGCTTGAGTCAAGTTTATGAAGAAGTTAGTTTCTTTTTGCAACGTGGATCAGTTTTATTCTTCATGGTGTAAAAAGTGACTAATTTGAATTGGGAATTTTGTTAAGAGAGTGTTGAAAGAAGCTAGTAATTCCTAGGATGAATATGAACACACCATATTTCAGGAACCTTGTTTTCCACAGAACCACTGATGGTCTTGATCGAGTATGTTCCATTTGGAGACCTCTTGGGATACCTAAGAAAGAGCCGAGGACTGAACGACACTTACTATAAGGACCCGGATGTACAACCGGAGACCAATCTGACTTCGGAACAGCTGATAAAATTCGCTTGGCAGGTTGCTGATGGGATGTGTTACTTGTGTTCGAAAAAGGTTTGCTCACCAAGGGAAGATCGCCATCAGTCCGCATCCATCAATAGGAAATAAATGTTTAGAATGCCATGAAAATACATTTGCAGGATATTCATTATTACATTGATACTGTAAGTGAAACGGAACTGCAACCAGGCTGACAATGAGACATATAACTGAGCTATGGAAGTTCAGTTTAGTTTAGACAGCTGTGAATGTAACTTAAGAGGTTACAGGTCTTTGAATTGCATCCGTTTATGCTGCCTTCATGATGCTCCAATTCAGAGTAGGATCAAACTATGGCTGTTGTGAAACATGCCCGTGCACGTAAATTAACACGAATTTAATTGAAAAGAATGTTTGGGTGGGTGATTGAAGCTAAAGGTTTCCCTTCGGACGCCAGGGGTGCAATTTCTACTCTTATTACTTACTAGTGGATTTTTCTTCGGTGTTAAAATAGAACAACTTGATTATCTCCTACCGGTTAGCGTTTTCTAATGTCGTGTGTGATATAAAAATCTTTCTTCTATTCGCTGTTGATTGATGAGACCGCATTACAGGACTCAAACTATGGTCAATTATTAGAAATTGTAAATTCATATGGATGTGTTCCCTCGATAATGAGGCCCACTTAGAATACTTTGACATTTACTGAAGATGGGACGCTTCTGATAGAGTTAATTTTGTCGTTAAATTTACTATACTTCTTAATACACATTCATACTCAATTTCTGTTAGATTGTCCATCGCGACTTGGCGGCGAGAAATGTTCTTGTTGGTGAAGGAGAGAGATGCAAGGTGACAGATTTTGGGATGGCGAGGAATGTGGGCCAGGACGATATTTATACCAAAAAAAGTCGGGTAAAGCTACAACTAAACTTTGCTTTGCGAAAATGCTTTATTTGCTACGATCAAGTACCAGATGTATTCGTTTTCTCTAAGAGTATTCTATAATTGTCTTCGTACATAGGGTCGTTTACCTGTTAAGTGGACTGCATTTGAGGCCTTGCTTTACGGAGTGTACACAACACAAAGTGATGTGTAAGTATATCCGTGTCAGTAAAAAGTTTAAATTATTTTCCTTTTGGAAGTGATTGTTGTCCATTCCCGTTTCATTTTGCAGCAGACCTAAATATCTTAAGAGTTGTCGTTACTTCTTTTCTCTAATGATTGCTCCATTTTTGAAATGCATGCTTCCTTACTTCCAGTCTCATTTCCTGAATCTTATTTGTTTCACTCCTTTTTGCAGGTGGAGTTATGGCATCCTTCTCTATGAAATTCTAACAATTGGTACGGTTCAATTTAGAAACGATTTGACCTAATTACAAAAATGTGCACACTTATAACTGAAAATAGTTCTGCAATCAATATCGCTTACTTAACTGGGCAAATTTCATGTTTTCGTATCAAGTGTTATTGAGGCTGGATCTTTATACCCATAGGTGGATCACCATACCCAGACACAAACGCCAGGCTTATTGCGGATAAAATTCAAAAAGGATACAGGATGCCAAAGCCAAGACATGTGGACAGCAAACTGTAAAATACTTACTTCTCAATTGTGATATTGAGTAATAAGTAGATGAGTTAATGCTTGCATAAACAACCTCCCAATAGTGAAGTAAGAACCTTTTAATTTTAGGTATGAAATCATGATGAAGTGTTGGGAAGAAGACCCAAGTGATCGACCGACATTTGAAAAGCTGAGGAGAACAATGAAGGATATGGAGAGGAATCACAAGGTAAAGAAGTCAAGGGAAAATTTGGGGAAAGGAAAGGAAAGGAAATAAAAGGAACTTTATTTAAGTGTCTAGTCTTCTAGTGCATTAATTGGGGACACTGTAAACTGAAATAAGCAAATTAACCAACTCAAACCAAACGTTGGTTTTTTAAGGAGAGGGGAAAACGGTATTACCAGCAGGAAAAAAATTCGGAGATGAGTAAAACCAATAAACTAAACCCACATATGACGCCAGTCTGGGAATTAAACCCAGGCACACTTGTGGGAAACAAGTGCTCTCACCACTATGCCAGCGCTGGAATTAATGAAGGGGGTTTCTCCTGACCTTCTGGTCTCCAGGAAAACTTGATTAATTCAAACCTACCTGCGCCGAAAAGCCTAGTCTTCCACTG
>NC_090895.1:8748615-8758615 GCF_036669925.1 Montipora capricornis | reverse complement strand
TCCGCTCATTACCGCGTTCCAAGTGCCATTTCTAGCTGATATCTGCGTATTTGCACCATCTGATTCAAGTTAGCCGATTAACTAGTGGATTGCGTGACAAGTCACAATCTACCAACTTGTTTTAAGACCTCTAATAATGATCCTGCTTGGTTTGAGGATTTTCAATTGTTTTTTTTTTCTTTTTTTTCGCGACATGCAGGTCACGTGATGGTATTTGCTGCCTGTCAGTTCTCCTTTTGGTTTTATAGCTGTAGTTTAGCGCATGTTTAGTACCTATTCGCAGTTGTTAAGGCAGTGGGCAAGGTAAGACTTGTATGTTTCCAGTTTTCCTAATCTTTCTCGTGTCATTACCTGGGTCTGTTTAAGGTTATTTTCGAATTTACTGATGAGATTGGCTTCGGCTGGTCATCGTCTCACTTGCCTTTTATGCCTGTATTATTTTCTTTATTTTTACGGCTTCTTTTTGACTTCAGGATTAGTTCGATCTCTTGTGGTAACAAGGAGAATGGGAGTGGGGTGGTTTCCTTGATCTTAGCCTGGGCCTTGCAAATAAATACACTTGAATCGTGAGCGTGTATGTTGCATTTATTTCTCAACGAGAAGAATCAAATAAAATGAATTTTTCAAAATATCAACTTTTCCACAGAGGGAAAAACATGTAACCGAAGCAACGAGACGTTTCTTTTTCCATTCTTGTTTGCGGCATGGTAAGTCTTTCATCGGAATACCGTCGTAACAACAACAACAACAACAACAACGATAACAAAAACAAGTGACCGCAAGCAGGAAATTGATCACAAGTTCATTGTTGTCGTGACTTCTTAGGCAATTCACCAGTTAATAGGCTAACTTGAATCCGGTGGTGCAAATACGAAGATAAGAGCTATAAATGCCACCTGGAACAAGATAATTAGGGGATACAGTCGATATTTAACAAATTCTAATGTAAATCTTGTCGTTTTTATCATAGGGTTTCAATAAAAACAGTCATTTCTCTAGGTTTTGCAGGTTCTGCAGGTTCCGTAGTCTTAAGTTACCCAAATTCGTCTCACCTCCTTCAGGTGCGTTTTTATTGAAACGAATGTAGTGCTCTCCAATTACAGGGCAGATATCCAAACCCCTATATCAGAAATGGCCACTGGAATGTTTTCTTTATTTTTCAAAAAAAATGCTTTCCTGAATTGTGACCTCGCGGAAAAGGCTCTCACGGATTCAATTTTAAAATTTTCCAACACTGTTTTGTAGTAATGATTCCAAGTTCGAATGAGGCCTAACACTACTGTGAAGTTTTTGTACCCAATTATTCCATCAGGGATCAACCCTAGTATTGGAATTGGGCCCACACAAGGACAGAGAAAAACTCTGACCAGGGTGGGATTTGAACCCACGACCTTCGGATTAGATCACCGCTGCTCTACCGACTGAGCTACAAGGCCAGAACGGGAGCTGGCCGTGGGTATGTGCAGCGATTACTGTTTTGTAGAACATATATTTATCTCCGATTGTAGTTGCTGTCAAATTTGATTTCAATCACGCTAACCGTCTTTGAGGTAATGTTCTATACTGTTATCTTAAAGGCAAAATTAATATCTAGGAAAACAGCTCCTAAAGAAAATCCTTATCAAACGAAAACAAACTCCGCCCTCCAACACGTTTCCCAATAATTGGCCAAACAAAGGATGCTACTTTTTGTGGCTTCCGCTTTCCCCATAAACGAGCGGAAGTCTGTCTTCCGAGACGTCCGCATACAGTCGCTATTCGTTTCTGACTTGCTTTCTCCGTTTAATTCACTGATGTCAGCCTGCAAGTCATTCGTGGCCACAGAAATAGTAAAGTTTATTTCCCAGCTGGAATTATCAGACCAGAAAAACCATTTTTCGCGTTTCTGAAAGTCGTTTTCATCGACAAATCTTAAGTCCACTTCGTCCGCCATTACATGGAATCTTTGCTTTTCTTTCAAACATCAGACCGAGGTTGGCCTGCATGCAGACGTGTCGGAAGACAGATTTCCGCTAGAACAAAGACTTTCGCTTGTCTAAAAATAACTCTCGTGGACATGGCATATCCCAACGGCTGGACCGGGAGCCTCCATCTCTGTCCCCTCATTTTCTCTTGGTGTAACAATAGAACACAAATGAGCTGTGCCGATTTTGATCCAATTGCTACGAATTTCATTCAGAATTAGCACATAGTCACACGATTGCTACGAAAAAGTTACGTCGTTTGCAAAGGGGAAGTTTTTGCTTTGCTTTTTTTTTTTTTTTTTTTTTTTTTTTTTTTTTTTTACAATGGGTTTAAGGACGGTTTATTGTTTATAAGGATGACCAGGTCGGAGAAAAAATAATAGTCTTCCCTCAGCTAAAAAAAACGTCACTGGATACTGGTCCGTTCCTGCAATAACCTCTATCGTTCTACGTTCCTCAAGTTCCCAGTGTATTCAAGTTAAGTCAAGGAAAACTCTTGGTGATCGTTCCTTCTCAGCATCCGCCACACATCTGTGGAACAACCTTTCCATGTGAAAAGTGCCAATTCATTGATTTTTAAATTGTTTAAATCAAATCTGAAGCATTCTTGTTTATCTTGTAAAGTGCATTTGAACATTCTATGTAGTTTGCACTGTATAAATTCAATATTATTTTTATTATTATTATTATTATTATTATTATTATTATTATTATTATTATTATTATTATCACAATTGAATAATTCATTGCAAGACTATACCATGTAACTTTCCAAGAACATCTTAAGAACGTTTTCAGCCTCACAATGCGAAGAGAGATAAGAGCGTTCAGCCTCAGCTCCAAAATTAGACGTTTTTGTCAAAAAAAAGAGTGTACATATACTATCATTCGCAGGGCTATATTATAATAATATATTATATTTCTCACTCATCGCCTTTATTAATTTTTTTCCGCAAAGTTTACAGTGAAATGATGTTCACATCCCCATACAGTGGCAAAAGTATTTTAGGTACAGTTGGATCTTCTGTAACATTCACTTGGAGCTTTTCTGGTGGAGTTTCACACATTTCTTGGGAACTAAAAAATCCTCTGGGCCAGACAATCCAAACCAAGTTAGTAGTTCTTGATGTCACCGGCTCAGTATCAATTCAAGCTGCAGCCTCTTACAGCCAGCGTGTGAGTGGAGTTCTTGTTGGTAATGCCTCTTCTGCTCAGGCCATTTTTAACATCAGTGCTATTAAAAAGGAAGATGAAGGATTTTATACCTGCGAGCTTTATAAACTTGAGAATCTTCTTGCTGTCATAAAAAGGGACCATGTGCAACTGATTGTGGAAGGTGAGTTAAGTTATACATGCCTGAAAATTCCATGGTACAGCTGATTTTGTAAATTACAATTTAGTTATCCCTTTTCCTGCCTGTATGAGTTGACGTGTGGGTTGTATCTCTAGGGTTTAAGAAAACAGTGTTCCGTAGGGTAGCTCGATAGTGCACGTGGCGCTATTATACATGTTCCCATAAAGAACAGATCATTAATAATTATATGACCAACACAATTAATTGTACAGTCGTTTAAATGTTCATCCCACTCACACTACATAATGTCTCTCTAACGATTTTTTTTAAATTCGAAAGTCGTATTCAAAAGGTTTCCATCGAAACAGCACCGGGTATCTTGAAATCAGTTGACCTAGACAAAAGTTTAAAATTAGAAACTCTACTGATGTGATTGTGATTTTCTGCTCTAAAACACACCATCTCTGGAAACAAGGACTTTTGGTAAAGGCAAGCTTCAGGAAAGATTTAGAAATTTAATCTGAAGTCTACATTATCATCAACCACTTCCTCATGAACGTCTCTAGCTCCCTCCTCAGGAACAAAAAAGTCCTCCTGTTTAATTGTGGTAAATAGTGTCATCCATGCTCTAATTGTAAGTAAGATGAGCCATTTGCTGATGTTTGCATAGCCAAACTCAATCCATTGTGTGAAGCTACTGGCTGTATCACTTTCATGATCTGACTCTACTGAATGTTTTTACCTTATCAATTTATTCAACTTCTGTTGACTGTATGAACTGTGGGGTGTATTAAAAATGCCTGCTCGTGCCAATTTTTCTTTTCTTCGGGAAAAAAAATCACTGCAAGTTATTAAGGGACACACCCTTTGAGCCTTCACTACAAAATTGTGCGCTTACTGAACACAACCCATTTAAGCTCGAGGTCGTTTTGTGCTCACGTAGAATACACGTGTTACACCAAAATCCTTCCACTCACTGAGGTTACTGGTTTACGTCCATCCCTCAAGGGGAGGAATTGACTTACGAAAAGCCTACTTGATTGTAATGGAATATTCATTATTCATGTTTCTGAGAGCTCAGTTTCAACTGAAATTTCTCAACGATTTCATAGCATTATTTAAAGTTACTGAGATGTACCCAGAGATGAACTGAGGATAATCAAAGGAAACTTTGCCACACCAGAACTAAATAATGGCGCATCCCCAAAATTCTTTAACGCTACAACTCTACCTACACTACACTGTGCACTAAAGCAAGCAGGTAAGAGGGAACATGATCACCAAGAAAAGGATGGTATCATCAAAAAGGTGCGCTTCAGTAAGTGGTCAACCCCTACATGTACAGTGTTACGTATGGTATATGTACTCGTGTCTGATGTGACCACCTGGTATTATTGGAATTATACGATCTCTATATTTAGTTGAAGGTTCTAAGTTACCCATTTCCTCTTCCCCAGCACATATTTCACAAATTACAATAATTGCATATTAACGACACCAATTAAAGCCAAAAGTTTACTTTGTCCACATTTTACATTCCCGATGCAAAACATACGTCCTGAGCATAGTTTGGGAGCTTTAAACGTTAAATACTTTTCTATCATTCATCAGTTTGGCTGACCTTTCATGGATCGATGCACAAGGTTTAAATGTTTTCCACGCTTTTTTTTTAATTGACAGCTCATAACCAGACCCATTTTCAACCATTTACATTTTCGTCATTATCCCAGTCATGCTAAAAATATTCCGTCGTTAAAAAAAGATGGTTGTAATTTTACAAGCAACATTATTATCTTGTTTGTCCAAGATCTGTCAAAAAGTGAATTTATGTTCTAATTCACTTCGTTCAAACGAATTTAAATTATTTAACCTTTAAATACAAATGCGAACAAGAGGATTATAGGCTGGTTACACGCTCAAAACCAAGAAACTCATTTTATTCGGCTATTCAAAGATAACACATACTCAATACATCATTTATAACGAATGATGGATTGTATGGTAGTGTGTAAGAACGAGAAACGTCATCCACCTAGCTTTCTCGAGCCTTCTAATCTGTTATGGAGGGTTTCTAAAACGTACAAATTCTTAGCAACATCCAATTTTCATCTGCCATGAAGCTTATAAATGTAGTCTTTGAGAAATGAAATGGGTGGTGTCGTTTTGTACAACAGTCAATATACCACCAGAGCGAGGGTTGTGTGGGGAGGGTGGGGTGGGGGGGGGGGGGGAATGTTGGATCGTAATTTAAAGCTTAAGAAACTGAAGCGTGTTCGAAAATCTTTCGGCATCTGGTGTAAGGTAATGACATTTCTGGAGATTTAGTGGTAACGAAGAATCCTGAAATTGAATATTTCTACGTCACGAGAGTGACATGTACAGAGCCTGGGTTGCAGTAAGTGTAAGTGATGGATTCTGGGTAGTGACTGTGGTGTATGTTAGCTAGGTATAGCACATGATTAGTCATTCCAGGTCGACACCTATTACCAATTTTCGAGACTTTAAACATGTAAAACTTTTGTAGCCTGGGTTCTTTACTTCTCTCACTGGCCCATATCTGTTACCCAGAGCGGACAGGTTTTGTAGGACCTAGGTTTTAACTCCTTTGTTATCATTGGGCGGCCCTTTGAGTATTCGTCTTCTAGATGTTACGAATGCCAATTCAGTGCTTGTTGTGGCTTTTCTTTAATAGTCATCTTTGCAACGTTACACCGGTGCTCAAGTGCTGATCCATTCTAGGCATAACTTGTAGTTGAGCTTCATTTTTGGTTTTTAATTTGGTTCGACAAAGGAGAACGCAGTTCATAATCCTGGGCTCTCTGTGGTTTCAAGGATGACCTTTTTTGAGATTTTTTCGTCGACCGTCTGCATTTTCTGCGTCATGTTGAATGGTGTCATACGTCAGATGCGCAAAGGCTATCGGGCACCTCAAGGTTTTCGTAGTAGTCTTAGCAAGTCTGACAAACTGGAAACTACCTCGTGGCTTTCATAGTAGTGTAGTTTAAGTTAAGGAAAGCTTGATTAGTTAATGTGACCTGTCGAACTATAAGTTGATAAGTAGGATACTCGTCTACGAATTGGAAGTACTGTTTACGTGTTGCATGGACAGCCCACGTATTACGTAGTGGAAACTAGTACTTTTTAATGGGATTTAATGTAGGATTCTAAACGCCTAGTTCCTCAGGATTTACTTAAGTATTGATTTGTAAGTAAGGCATTATGCTCACTTTCGAATTAGAGTTTTTACTAAGACGGAAACATCATATGCTCCCTCACATATTCCAGAACCCAAATTTCGTCCCTACGGACGCGCTCCATATTTCATGATTACTCCTAGTCCTTTGCATTATTAATCTATTATGCAATTAGATACCTTTAAATCCCAAAGTGTTTCATTGACATCCATCTTCCTTCGCGCGCTGAGCAGTCGACCACAAATTTCCTCCATCGAAGGCAGCCTGGAGTCATCTTCAACAGCTGATTGTCATATAGCAGACTATCAGGATTCCCAGAAGAAAATGAATAAAATGAGTGAACAGGGTTCGCTGTCTTCCGGGTTTCCTCCTCCCATAAGAAAGAACGTACATTGCAAATTATCCGACAGGCTCATATTCAGGCAAGCGGAGCACGTGACCATGGAACCTCAATTATCGAAGCCTGACTATTTGAAAAAGGGGATTTGTTTCTGTGAGGCTGTAGATGGTAGCATATGGCACTCTGTCGATTCCCCTGATGGTCAACATGATTTTATAACAGGAAGTCCCAAAAGAATTGATTTTGTTATCTGTGTCCTTAGAGATGACCCATGACTCGCAGCCATACAGTAGTACTGTAATGTAAGTTGCGTTGAACAGCCTCATCTTGGTGGAGATAACTAGAGAGACTTTCATAGACGCGCTAATTTCCAAAATGCTGTCCAGGAAAGAGCTTTCCCTTTCTTCAGTTCACTGGCGCTTGATGTCATCATGGAACCACGGTATTTGAATTCGGTCACATGATTTATGGGGATTCTATACACTTGCATCGGGAGCTGCCGATGACAGTTAATGATCATAAACTCCTTGTTGGGTACACTCATGACAAGACCGAGGTCTGCTGACTCATCAGCAGTTTTGGTGAGCTGGGACAGGGGCCCGTGACATTGAGGATTCCAGGAGGGTGATGTCATTAGCGAAGTTCAGGTGAATCAGCATTTAGCTGGATATCTTCTTGGCTGGCAAGGAAAGGTTACCACTCCAGAGTCAGGAGCAGATGCCCTACCCAAAACGTAGCATACAAGAATAATGAAGAGGAAGGGGGCCAAAATAGAACTCCTGTTGTTACATCAAAGGGTTCGGAGATGCTTCCATCCACCATTAAAGCTCTGCTGGAATTTCTGTAAAGAACCTGTATGGCGCTGACTATAGTTTTAGGGATGCCGTAGTTTCGCAGTACTGGGAACATAGCTGTTCCGTTGATTGAATGAAAGGCTTTCCTGAAATCCATAAAGGTAACAGTAAGTGTGAGTTGGTATTCTCTGAAACGTTCCATGTTGTGCACAGCTTCTCCCTGGTTTAAAGACAGCTTGATTTTTCCTGATAAAAGGATCTTCATGTGGTCAAATTCTTTTTAAGAAAATCTTATTGTACCTTTGCAGCAATGCACATGAGAGAAATTCATCTGCAGTTTGTCATCAGCGTCAGGTCACCTTTCTTGGGTTACGAAATGATAACTAACTGCAAAATGCTTGGCCTTGAAGTGCCTCAGCAGTAGTGGCACAGTCCAAAGCTGTTGCTTTGCTTGTTTCCATGGCTGCAATTGCTTCAGCGGTCTCCTCTAAGTTGGGGGATCAGTGTTTATCGCGATAGGAAGGTCTTTTGTTACTGGAGGGGGTGGCTCTGAGGGTATGATCTTATTGCGGCACGGCATTTGGTTCGAGGAACGCGTTTCCATTTTTCCCACAGGGTATTTCATTTTTCGTATCCAGCAATGCTGCTAGTTTGTGTATTAGATATCCATTCCTTGCTGTATTAGGTGTGAAGTAGTATTTCAAAAAAACGAGTTGTAGGGTTTCATCAGGTTTCCAAAAGCGAGAAAGCATTTGGAACCACGAGGCCACAGGCCGAGTGGTTTTATTGTTTTCGAGCGTTTGAAAACCTGATGAAATCCGAACCACGAGTTTCTGAAATTACTTTTCGAACAAATAAAATTAGTTTCAATTATCGTTTGAATAAATTTGCTGAATTGAAATATAATTTTTGGTACGGGGAATGTCACCTAGTTGATGCGTGCTGGCTTCTGATATAATAATTTCATTTGTATTTGCATTCCACGTTGTTACCTACTAGTTGCATCATGGTTGTGAGTTCTGAAAAGTAGGCATAACAAAGTTCTTGGTATTTGACACCCTTACGTTTAGGAGTGGTATACGAAGCGGGGCAATACGGGTGGACCGTGCGGATCTATCCATATCTGTGTTTAGCAATATAGTGATGAGAGGTAGACGAAGCGAAGACCGTCACTTTGATTTGTTGTATCAAAGGAAGGATAAAGGGTGCTTAGCGAATACAAAAATATATACATTTTTCGAGCAAAATACTTTAAAAGGTTGACTGCAGGCATACATTAAGTACAGATAATTAATGATGTTCTCAACAATTTATTTAAGAATTAACAAGTAAAAGTTTAACTACCCAAGAGTTTCTCAACACATATTTCTCAACACATATTTTCCAGCTTGGATGTTTTGACTGTGTAAAAAGTTCCGTTACTATCGAATGGGATCGGTGAGGCACTTCTGCTAGGAGCAGCTCCGAGCAAATCTGAGCCGACTCCTGTAGGCGGAGCAACTGGAAACAACAGATTTTCTCCGAACAAATCTGAGCAGACCCCTGTAGGAGAAGCAACTCCGAGCAGCTTCGAGCAAATATTAGTAGGTCCCTGCAGGGAAACGGCCCAGGGGCCCCGCGGCCTTGTGGCCCTAACCCTAACCTCGTGACTATTGGTAAACAAAAAAGAACCCGATTGCAGGTCATATAATTGCTTATAAGCATGCCCCGTGCCATAAGTGCCCTGCCCAAATACAACGGGATATAATTCAGGTATTTAGAGGCCCTAAACCTCCGGCGGAATCCAGAATAAATATTGTAAGGTTTAGTAAGCGAAAAAGGGGGCCACGGGCAAAAGTGACAGGAATACTAGAGCCAGTGACTCCTAATGCAAAGGAATTCAAATGATTAACTGAACAAGAGCCTGAAAGCCAGCACATAACCAAGGAAACCACTAGAGCCGAGAAGACTATTGGGATTACGGCCAGATGTTGAGTCTTCTTGACCATACCTTACAACATGGTCCATCGCGAATTCGCCAAAAGTACTAGTAAGTAATAGCCAAAACGGGGAGGAAGGCCACAGGGCAGTGACCAAGGTTCCAGTGCACTTCTCGATGTTCATAAATCTCAGAACCTTGCAAACGATAGCGACGGGAGGTACTAACAGACAGTTCTCGCCCTCAAGATCTCCAGGCCTGAACAACTGGGATTCCAAAACCTCGCGTAATATTTGAGCAGCTTTGTATTGTAAAAATTCGCAAAACAGTAAACTGTGTTCGATCACCACAAATTCTCGATCTCATCGCAAATGAATATCCGCCAAGCGTCATAGTCAATAAAACGGCTTATTGCATCATCTCTGTGGTTGAGCGTACAAGGGACCCAGTGTACACCCAACTCTACCGAATTCTCGAAGCAAAAACTAAATATGTC
>NC_090895.1:8726115-8743615 GCF_036669925.1 Montipora capricornis | reverse complement strand
TCCGTAGTAAGAAAATAAGCTTCTTGACGTCCAGATGAAAACCAACCCAGGAATTGTTGATCTTATATACTCTGTCTAGTAATGTTCTGACTAGACCCAGTTTGTAATTCAAAGGGGCGAAGCTGAAATAATTAGTAAGAAGACCAGTAAATGTTTTCTTGCGATATACACTAGTAACAATAGATGGATGACCGTTGTCTAGCAATATGTCTAGAAAAGATAATTTCTTATTGATTTCCCTTTTCATTGTGAAACGGATACTTGGGTGCCTTGCGTTGATATAATCAAAGAACAAGAGCGCATCATCTTCGTTATTGAACAAACAAAAGGTGTCATCAACATAGCGTCTATAGAACAAAACTTGGGAGGATGAGAAATTATCTAACCAGTTTTTTTCATGGTGTCCCATAAAAAGGTTTGCGAGGACTGGAGCAAGGGGGGAACCCATGGCAACCCCATCTACTTGGTCATGAAACGCACCCTTGAATAAGAAGTGGGTCCCTGCTGTTGCGAAGGAAAAAAGGGTTTTAAGGTTAGCGGGGCTTATCGCAAGGCCAGGATTACCCTGATAAATGTAGGTGACCGCCAAGTCAATGCACTCATCAAGGGGTAAACTAGTAAACAGACTCTCAACATCAAAAGAGACCATAAACTTCCCAGAGGTTGGTAGCTGGTTGATTTCATGTACAAATTGAAAACGTGTCGCGGACGTTGTAGTCACACGGGACATGAGGCTCTAAAAGATCGCAAAGGAACTTAGATAGATTATAATTGTAGGTGCCTATTGAAGATACTATGGGTCGAAATGGAGGTGTTTCATTAGGCTGCAGAGCCTTGTGCATTTTAGGAAGGCCATAGAACCTAGCTGGTTGAGAACTAACTGGATAAATTCTCTCATATGTATCTTTGTCTAAGTGACCCTTATTTTTAAGTGCTCTTTAAAAAACGTTGTAATTTGCCCTCCCTTTGTAAAGTGGGGTCATTATCAATAACCTTAAACTTAGAAGTGTCACTTATAATGGCAAAATACCCTGTTCATAAGCAATCCTGTCCATGACAACGACGCCATTTCCTTTGTCAGGCTTCAGTATCACAGTGATACTGAAGCCTGACATTTGTACATGAAATCAACCAGCTACCAACCTCTGGGAAGTTTATTTGGTCTCTTTTGATGTTGAGAGTCTGTTTACTAGTTTACCCCTTGATGAGTGCATTGACTTGGCGGTCACCTACATTTATCAGGGTAATCCTGGCCTTGCGATAAGCCTCGCTAACCTTAAAACCCTTTTTTCCTTCGCAACAGCAGGGACCCACTTCTTATTCAAGGGTGCGTTTCATGACCAAGTAGATGGGGTTGCCATGGGTTCCCCCCTTGCTCCAGTCCTCGCAAACCTTTTTATGGGACACCATGAAAAAAACTGGTTAGATAATTTCTCATCCTCCCAAGTTTTGTTCTATAGACGCTATGTTGATGACACCTTTTGTTTGTTCAATAACGAAGATGATGCGCTCTTGTTCTTTGATTACATCAACGCAAGGCACCCAAGTATCCGTTTCACAATGGAAAGGGAAATCAATAAGAAATTATCTTTTCTAGACATATTGCTAGACAACGGTCATCCATCTATTGTTACTAGTGTATATCGCAAGAAAACATTTACTGGTCTTCTTACTAATTATTTCAGCTTCGCCCCTTTGAATTACAAACTGGGTCTAGTCAGAACATTACTAGACAGAGTATATAAGATCAACAATTCCTGGGTTGGTTTTCATCTGGACGTCAAGAAGCTTATTTTCTTACTACGGAAAAATTGTTTTCCGTCGTGGGTGATCGACAAGATTATCCACAGGTATCTTTCTAAGAAAATGAGTTCTTCTCTGACTGGGCGGGACGCCTCATCCAACTCCGGGAAAACTTCTACGCACTTCTATAAACTCCCTTATGTTGGCCGGTTTTCTGAAATCGCCCAGACCAAGTTAAGACAACTACTCAAACACTATTGCAAAGCTGATTTAGATATTAAGTTGGTCTTTAGTACATTTAAACTTAGAAACATGTTCAGCGTGAAAGATTCAGTACCGCAAGGTCTACGTTCGCGTGTCGTTTATAAATTCTCGTGTGCTGGCTGTAATGCCAGCTACATTGGCGAGACCACTCGCCACCTACGTACGCGTGCTCGTGAGCATCTCTTGTCGGACAAGTCTTCGCATGTTTACAGACACCTGCAGTCATCTAGGGCCTGTCATGACTCTTGTAACACAGAATGTTTCACGATCTTAGATTCTGCCGCCTCAAAATTCCAAATTAAGATCAAAGAGGCATTGCACATTAAGTGGGAAAATCCCATCCTTAATCAGCAGTTGAGGCATTTAGATTTGTCTCTTTCTTTTTAATTACGTTGTTCTTTTGTCTTTTATTTTATTGCTATGTGCGCTATTTTTGTTTTCTGCGCATTTCACACTTCATATTTAAATTGTAGGCAAGTTCTGACATGTAATTTTGCAACATACCTTAACATAAATTCAAATGTACAACCGTTGAAAAGCTCATTTGCAACTGAAGATGACATGAGTATGTCGAAACATGTTTTGTAAATTGAAAACGATCGTTTCTTTTTTGAGAAATCATAATGACAACACTCGATTGGTTAAAAGCCAATAATATCCTTTACAAAGATATACAGATTGATTGCACAAATATTAGCACAGAACTGACAAAGTATAATGAACGACAACATTTACAACACAAACTTATTACCAATAAACTTTCAAAACAATAGCGCAAATTCTTGAAAATCTTTTAAATGTAGGAACAACAGGAAGTCCAAAATGAAGAGCAAGTGGAAGACCCTTTAAATGAGCATAGGTCACCTGCCAATGAAACATGTCTACAGTCAGTCATTCCAGATTACCCTATAATTACTGGGGAACATAACTCCAACAGCTCTATAGGTAGAGAAATCTACAATATAGCCCGGTTTGACATGACCAGATTCTTTTTTTGTCCTTGACCAAATACTGTATAAACTTATATGTGGGACAAGTTGATGGAATCTCTTTCAATAGTTTTGTTATGTTTACTTTCCATAATCTTAAAATGGGTGATGCAAGAGTTTATGGTTGGATGATTTGTGCAAGAACTCCTGGTGTCTCTGCATTTGATAATATGCTAGTTGTTGAAAATGAGTAAGGTGATATTGATTAATATTAAAATTATTATTAGCACTTTATCATTATTCTAGACTGTGTGTTTCAAGAAAATTAAAAGACAATTCTAAACACGTGAGGCATAATTATAAAATCCTCAATGCATGTTAATGAATTACTACATATTGATTACCAATAGCAAAAAAACATACTTAGCCTTGTATTAATTTTGTTATGCAAATTCCATTAACAACAAAACGTATTTATGTGAATTTCCATACATTATTAGAGAAGAGCAATTACTGGAAAGTGTTAACTACAAAGTGGTAATGCAAGAAATGGAAAAACTCTTCATTGCGAGAAGGTTTCCATTATGCATTTAGAATGTGTGTAAAAGAGCAACACAAATACTTCTACAGTACATTATTAGAGAAGACATTTACAATACAAATATAATTTTGAGAGTACAGGTAATTAAAGTTCAAGAATTAATATTCGATCTATTGCCTGTTAATTGCTGCTGCAGTACACTTTCAGATTTCTAATTGTTATCCAGAAGATAATGTATAGATCGATACACTGTCTAATAAACCAAGGTGTCTTTCTTTGTACTTTTGCCATCTCATTTTTGTCATGTCCTTTGAGAACACTATAATAATTAACCCGTCACAAGTGGAATCAAAACACAAATATGCTATGAGCAAATCACCAATCACCTGAGCCGTACAGAAATCCAAATTGCTACATTCCTTCCCTCTAAATCACAATTTATGGGTTCATTGAAAAACTGATAAGTTAATTCAAAGTTCAACTTCAACAAAAGTACAACATTTTTATTCAATTCTATTTAGGATTCCTTCGTTTAAAAGTGTTCCTTTAGTTTTGACTCCACTCAAATTTCAGCAAACATAATCTTTTAGATAACCAGGCCCAGCCCACTTCCGCTTTGGGCATGACCTCTGAGGATTGGTCTGAACAGGTTTCTAAACAGAGACTTGACTTTTCCCGAAACGAACCTCCCGGCCAATGAATAACATATATTTATGGTGTCCAAATTCAATGCACTGTGATGATTTTTCACCCACTGATTACAAATTCTTCATTAGTTTCAAAGTATCTAAAGTTATACAAAACTCTTTTGTTAATTCCTTTTTTTTCTCCAGATCAACCAAGCATAACCTCGGTAACTCCCTTTACAAAACAGTCTTGGATTGGACAGAACGTTCTACTATCATGTGTGGCAGATGGTTCTCCTACCCCATCGATCACATGGAAAAAACCAGACGGAACTGAGCTAAGAAAAGTAACATCCACAGAGAAAAAAGTAGATGCGCAGGTGAAGGCTGATCAAGATTTTGGAAATTATACTTGTGAAGCCAGAAACGTAGTTGGTGCTGCTGCTCCACGCTTGGCGCAACTGAACCAAATAAGTAAGCAATTAGAAAAATACACACATAAGGTCACTGAAAGCGCATTACCAGTATTTTTACGCAATTTGAAATGTGATGCTACTTAACCAGGTAAAAAAAAAAGCAATCCTTTTTTTGCTTGGTTCAGGTTTTTTTTGTATTGTTTTTAACCAACTTCCTCTTGCCGCCTTTTTCCCAGCTGTTTCATGTTAATTGGACTGAAGCTGACTTCTTTGCTCTGCTGAAAAATGAGTTTTGAGGACTCTCTTCCAAATCACAGTTTCCCCATTGCTAAATTCAAGAAAATCATCGCAATGTATTTTTTTTTACCCCTGATATTCTCTCTTTCTCTCTCTCTTGCCGTCAGTCGATACGATTAAGACTGTTTATGGTTTGATGGCAGGTCTCCATGTATCTCTGTTGCTCGCGGTTGTCTTCCAGGAGTTGACTGGGATCTTCCTCGCTTTCATGTTTCTCTTTGCTACATCTTTGAATCTCAGCCTTGGCCTTCCCTGATTTCACTTTCCAGAACAGAGCTGTGAATACAGCAGTTGGCGAGGGAGTCGGTCATGATCCACCCTATGAACGTGGCCTAACCATCTTAGGTTCTTTTCAGCAAGAATATCCTCCATGAATATCCTTAGGTTTGCACGCCTAAGGACTTCAGCATTTGTGATCTTATCATGCCATTTGATGCCCATGATGTCCCTCAATTGCCTCATCATAACAGCGTGCAGTTTCTTAACTTGGGCTCTGTAAATAGTCCAAGTTTCTGCACCATATAGGAGGGTTGACAGTACCACAGCTCTGTAGACTTTGCATTTCACCCGGATGGAGACACTCGCCTTGCCCTTCCGTGTCCGTGGTTCCTTATCTATCTTGGAGGAGCTGGATAGAGTGCTACCGAGATAGGTAAAGTCAGTAGTTTTGACCAGAGGCACTTCGTCAATTGTGATGTCTATCGGCTCAGGTGGAGGGCAGATGAATTTGACCGGTTCATTCATGCACTCTGTTTTCTTTATGTTGATCTTTAGGCTAAACTGGCTTGCAGCCATGGAGAACCTATCTACTAGTAGTTGCATGTCCGAAGCAGTGTGAGCCACCAGTGCGCTATCATCAGCAAACCCCTGATATTAGTCCGCCATAAAATAGGTGCACATATTTCAGAACACTGGGGTCAGCCATTAGTCGTGCCCTTCCTTCTGAAAAGTCTGGGAGTCCATCCATTTAGAGATGATTATGCAGAGGTCAGGACGAATATGTTGCAGTGGCTACACTATTCTGCACTGGAGCATCTTTATATTCTTATTAACTCTTATTGAATACAACAAGGAGTTTATTTTCGACAACGCTCTTAGTGTTCTCTATAGGGATATTCTGTTTATTATTAAATATTTTTTTTTTGTTAAAGAGGCACCAGGATCTCTAAGCCTCACTACAAATGACAACGATATCCGTGCGTCTTCGTTGGCAATAAAATGGACTGCACCAGTTGATGATGGGGGAAGTGCTATTACAGGGTACAAGTTGATTATACTACATGACGACAATGTCATTCTGAACGAAACCACAAGTGCTGGCTTTAGGCAATACCTTGTTGGCGTTCTCAACAGAAGCACGACTTATACTCTGAGGGTGTCGGCGATGAATAGGGTGTTTGAAGGAGCTGCAAGTGAAAAGAAAGCGACGACCAAGCACGAAGGTAATTCCGAAGGACTACTTTGACCAGGTGATTTCATTGCTGAAAGCAAACGAAAATGGAGAGCATGTTTCAAAATGTGTTGAAACATACAAACAGAGTTTCCTTTTTTGTTTTTTTTCGGAAATGTAGAACATAGTGAAGAATACCTACTTAAACACCGCGTTTAACAACAGTTGTTCCTAGTTCCTATCTGTGTACCCAATTAGTTCCTGTACACCCTTTTTGGCTTCATGAAGCAATTACACTATTGGCATCGTTTGAATGTACTCTGCCCAAGTGAATTTGCTTCAGTCGCTCCAAGATTTTTGTCAGCATGTGCCCACGTTTTGTTGAAGAAATATTGCAAAAATAATAAAACACATTAAATTGCCCTTACAAAACAACACAGTACAGTACATATTTAATTGACCACTCCCCATAGGGGATTTTCAGGGTTAAAGACTCTCTGTCCAACGGCATGCTTTGCGCGCGTTTGTTTATGTTTTTATCCTGCTCAATGTAGCCACTCGAGGGAAAATAAACGATAATTGTGTCCTTTCCTACTAGCGAACAAAGAAGACGTTGGCTTGCAGAATAGAGATGAAGATTTCCAATAAACAAAGCAAACCGCTTCTCTAACACTGATCAAAGATAATCGGACAATTCTTCCCCCTATCAGTCAACCTTTGCGCGTGTCTTTCTATTTTTAGAACGAAACGAGTTCGTCGACCCTGCACGCACTGTTTATAAGGGCCAATCAGAATAAAGTCAGTGTATAACAAAGAACAAAATAGCAAAAACAATGTATGCAAATTGTGCAAATTGATGTAAATGTGAGTTTTCTGCTGAAAGGATAGATCTGAAAATCGAAAGATACGCGCAAAGGTTTACTCAAGGATATGGTGCACATGGAGGCTAGGCTCCTGATAAAGCACTTCTTTGGGGTGCGTTTGATTGACCGTATTCCGGAATAGGAATACATGGAATAGAAGTTTAAAACCCTTCGTTTCTATGAACATTCACATTAGAATTGACAAACACCTGCTAAAATGGTATATTAAACACATCTTTATTATCCTTGTTGCTGCGAAACACCAGACATACCTTTAAAACTCATCATTCCACGTATTGTTATTCTGGAATAGAGTCAATCGAATGCAGCTTTATTGTATTTGATTCTTCGTTCTTGTAAAAGGGGTGCACGTTTGTTTTTATAGCAATATGAAAATGAAATACTATTATTTTGTTTGATACGATACAATTTGTGGCAAATCAGTTATTCATAAAGTCTCTGCTACAACCGTTGCAATCGGGCTTGCTCGTTTTGGTCAATACCAGGAACGTTTGACCCCAACAGAAGCTTTATAAGACACCAAACCATTTCAACCATAGGTGGTCTGATACAATAATATCAAGATTTTCAGGACAGCTTACGTTACGGTTTAACGGCTCAGTTGTCCATTGGTGTTTTTCACCGTTGATATGGCAAATTCACGGCCGATACATCCAAACATTCCAACCCATTTTGAAGGCCAATAGTGAGTATTTTTAGCGCCCAAAGCGCTCGCACGAGCGCCATGTAAAGGGAATGAGGGTAACCCCCCCCCCCCCCCGTACATAATGGTGTACGACTGCTGGCCTTATACAAAACGGGGTGTTCAATGGAGAGACTGGGCGAGAGATTATAGGACAAAGAAATGCAATACGTAACGTTTTACATTCAGATCAAAAAATGGTTTAGAAAAGCAATTTATTTTTTTTCACAGTTTCATGATAAATCGATGAGTTCAGTTCAGCACTTTATTATGTTGATAGATGGTGGTAAACTCTTACGGTCGTGATATTTTCACAGAAATACAAGGCTTATTACAAGGGAGGTTTCCTTTAGACAGCCATCGGCATTCTGTCTTAACAGCAACCCGTAATATTCTTATTCTTTAAAGGAATTATGCTTGCCATTGCTTAAGGTTCTTGTGTGTGCGTATGTTTTTAATTTCTGTTTATTTTCAAGGAGCCCCAGCCACCGTGGAAACTGTAGGTTTGCCTCCTGAAACAAAGAACGTTAGCGTAATAATAAAGTGGAAGGAACCGGAAAGCAATGGAGCACCCATCACACAGTACACAGTCTATCAACGCATTGTAAATAAAAATAATACAGTAGGAGAGTGGAACAAAATAGAAGTAATCAAGGACCTATCACGACGTGAAGTAATTGTGGAATTAAAGAGGAACAAGGTGTATGAGTTTGCTGTGACTGCCACAAACAAATACGGAGATAGTTTACAACAGGGAAAAAAACTTGTTGTATTGGGAGGTAGGTAAAAATCGCAATATATTTGCACGGTGTTGTTACGTATGGGACCCACCTTTTTTCAAATTAAAGCAAAGTGACTATAGGCTCTTGCATTGCGAAGTGCGAAGCTCTTTTGCACTGTTTATGGAGTCAGAAAATGGTAGCCTTTTTGAAACAAAAATGCTCTTGAAAGGATTCACATTTTAGGATTGCCCTATAATAACAATAACAATAACAATAACAATAACAATAACAATAACAATAACAATAACAATAACAATAACAATAACAATAACAATAATAATAATAATAGTAATAATACCAGTGACTTGGATCCTGCGTGAGGTAAAGGCATCTTATGACTGGGGCCGTAAACAGTACAAGGTCAATCATCTATTGTTCATGGGTTAGGGTTAGGAACGTTATGAGTTCAGCGAGGATATCGGGATGGAATTTGGATTGAAGAAGTGTCATATGGTGTAATAGTTCTCAAGAGAGGGAATGTGGGGAAGAAGAATGATATAACCCTTCCAGATGGGCACGCAAAGAAACAAATAGACGAGGATGGATACAGATATTTGGGGATTCTAGAATTAGACAGTGTAAAAGAAGGGGAGATGAAGATTCAGCGTAAGAAGGAATATAAGAGGAGACTGAAGATTGTGCTGAAGAAGTGAAAATTGAATGGCAAGAGGTCGAGACAGCAGAAAGCAAATCGTTCTTTTTAAGAAAATTACGACATTTTTTAATGTCCAAGACATGTTTCGCTTTCGATGTTATGAACATCATCGTCACTTACAGAATATTTGAAAAACCGTTAGGACTATATAACAACTAGGCGAAACATGCATAATTAATTATGATTAAGTGACAAGAATTACATATTTGACTGAATGGCAAGAATAAGATTCAAGCAATTAACACGTGGGCTGTGCGGTCATGAGATATGGAGCTGGGTATCATCAAATGGACAGACAATGAGTTGAGAACTCTGGACAGAAAGACTAGACAGATCCTGACCATGTATGGAGCATTTCATCTCAAGAGTGATGCTGACAGGTTGAATCTGGCGAGGGCGAAAGGTAGGCGTGCATTAATCAGCTGCGAAGTGACGAGATTAGATTGGGATGATATGTGAAGAATTCGAAGGAGGATCAATTTGGAGCTGTCAAAGCCACTGTTGTCATTAAGTACGAAAAAAGTGGAGAAAGCAAGGAATTCAAGTAGGCGTGGCATGAGGAGAAGTTAAGGAATTGGAAGGGGAAGAATATGTACAGCCAGTTTTTGAGACAAATGCTAGAAACGACAGATGTTGTGGAAACATGGTAATAGTTGAGAATGGCGGATTTCAAAGTGTAGACTGAGGCCCTATTATGTACTGTGCATGAGCAAGCTCTTTGGACCAACGGCGTTAAACATCAAAAGACGCCAGAGTTCCCCTTGTGTATGTTGTGTGGTGAGAAGGTTGAGAATGTCGATCACGTTGTGAGCGGGTGTAGGACGTTGGGTCAGAATGAATAAAAAAGAAGACATGACGATGTTGCGAAGGCGGTCCACTGGAAACTGTGTGAGGAATATGGATTAGAGCAGAGCAAAAAGCGGTATGAGCACACACCCGAGAGTGTTGTGGAGAATGACAGAATCAAGATTTTGTGGGGTGTCAGCATCCAATGTGACCATCTTATTCAAGCAAGAAGGCCTGAAATTGTAATCATTGATAAGGAAGACAAGAACTTATTTGCTGTGGTTGCTATCCCCGGCCGCGGAGATTCAAGACTTAGTGAAAACAGAGGGTAAAAAGAGTGAAAAATACAAAGACCTAAAGAGAGAAATTATGAAGATATGGAATTGGAGAAAGTGCTCAGGTAATACCTATGATTGTTGGCGCCCTAGGTGGAGTAACAACAAAGTTAGGCGACTGGGTTGGGAAACTGGGCTTTACACTCCAAAAAACATTTCTAAAAAATAGGCAAGCAGTGCGTAAAGTTGACAGTCCCTCGAAGCTCGATCCGCAAAACTCGATTATCGATCCTCCATTCTCGAAAATTTCGCGGATCGAGGCTCGAGTCGAGTTTCCAGACGCTCGAGGGCTTTCGAGGAATTTTCCAGAGAATGATGGTAGGCTCTGGAGTGCATAAAACAAAGAAGTTTTCTTTTGATTACAAATGTAATTTTCCACGCGTCTATTCATGTTTATTTTACGGATCTTTCTTACTGTTGGTTTCCATTATTTTTCGCGTTCGTCAGAAACTTTTGCAAAGCATGTAGATTTCTTTGTTCAATTCCTTTTGAATTATTTCGCGTGCTTAAAAAAATAAAATAAAAAAGTTAGCTAGCGTTGTAGGTTTTGCGATATCAATCGGTCGGTTTGTACCCGCGTTGTTAGCTCTCTGCCGTGTGCGCTACCGGTACGCTCACTACTTCAGAATACTCAAAGTTGATGGCACAAGAATCAGTTGGATATAAATTTAAACGGTCTTCACGAAATTTAATTTTTTTGTACGGCACAGTATCTTGTAACTTTCCGACCTGAATTTACTTTCAAGTTTGTTTACATTTAGCATGTTCGGTTGAGGACGCCGCTGCCGTCAGTTGCTGTTTACCAAAGATCATTTTCAGTGTTATGGAAGTGTTTCCTAGAATTTTTTAGCGTCCGGACTAGGGCTGTTTATCAAAAGTATCCAGGTAATTCATCAGTTATAAACACTCAAATCTAGAAAGCATGAGCGGTTACTTAAAAAAAGTGCATACAGTAAAAGGGATCGTGAAAAATATCTCGATGCTGTATGCATGTCAAAAGCTCTTGTGTAACGCTATTGTTTCGCTGTCGAAAAGTTTTTTATTTTTTCACCTCGAAATCTCTAATCGAGACCCTGGAAAAAAATTCGAGAGTCTCGAAACTCGGTCCTCGATTCTTTAATCTAGAAACTCGTGCCTCAAAACTCGATCCTCGATTCTCGAAAACATCGAGGATCGCCTTGTGAGCCTGCTTTATAAAAACAAATGTTGATGTAAAAGTAAATAAATGTTGATATACAGTTTTTAGGAAGAGCAGAAGGAAGTTTTCAGGAAGTGTCGATACACAATGAACTATTTTGCTATCAGCAACAAAATTTGCGACAAAAAAAACAACATAAATTTTGAACCGCGAATGTAAAAAGTTACCATCAGCGAAAAACAGTTTGGGAGATTTTTTCTACGTTCATTGTTCTATTGTACTTTTGGCTGCACAAGTAAATCGCAAAATCGAAAGTGACGTCGATTTCAGCGGCCGCTATGATCAAGTTATCTAGCGTGTTTACTACCAACTGGCGAAAAAAAGGATACATCTGTGTCAAAATGAAGTGTTATAAAGTTTGACAGGAAATGTGCAAATTAAACACAAAGATCACAATCACCCAACTCTTGAAGTTGAATATTGTTTCTGCAAAGTCAAAAGTTCAGTTTCCTAGACGAGGTTATTTATCACCAGTTAATTGCATCGTTTTGGAAATAACAGCTGCCTTATTGTTCATCAGCGTCACAAATTCTTGCCAATGTTGGAACTCATTTCTTGAAACTCAAGTACGCTTCCAACAGACCTGTTTATTTTCATGAGTTGTGCACGCGCTGCCGGTCTATTGTCACCTCGGACTTACACTTTTACACTGTTACAACCCGGTGACATAGTGTGTACTGCACTTACAGTGCACTACCACAAAAAGACTGCACTATTAGGAACAGCAAGGATTTTGAGAAAGGTGCTTAATGCATAATCTAAGGAAAAGAGATCGTGTGGAACCCTTGGAATTTTGTATCTATTTTCGTATCTACGTGTGACTGTTAACAAGCGTTCAGCGGAATTTTGTACATATTGGAGTTTGCTTATCTGATTCTGGTTAAGGCCTGTTAATATTAATAGTAGCTTACAATGATCTGACTTAGAAGATATAAAAGCATGTATCAAAATCTCACAATGTTTGAAGGAAATACCTATGAAAAATGATGCGCAGGTGGTAAAATGCAGATTTACTCACGTTCTTTATTTTTTTGTCCATTGCTAACACCATAAAGACAAAAAAACCAATGTTCTTCACCGACTCTGATGGCTGAATTACATCTGATCCAGCTAGGATGGAATCTAGAGAAGGTGATGGGTGGTGGCGGGCATTGAACATAAGGCCCTCAGTTTTGCAGTTGTCAAGTTTCAACTTTTTGGTAGTCATCCATTGAGTGATATCTTGAATGCATAATTATTTCAATACGCGATTTGGAATTGGGTAGTTCTCTGGAGTTGTTACTTGAATGACATGTAGCTTTGTCCGTCGTCAGCATAAAAATGAAATATCATGTCGTGACACCTAATAATAATAAAAACCTGCTGACTAAGACGCAGTTTTAAATTTTCCTTGGCTGCACTCAAAAGGTGTCTTTTTTTTTAGTATTTCGTGCGTTTAACGCTCAATAGGCCTTGTACATGATGTCTTCATATGCTCAAAATTCACCACCAAGCCTCGATTGCACAAAATTATTCACATCATTTGCACATGCCATACTGTTCGCACGTTGGCTTTCTCTACAAGTTTTTTCTCCTTTGGGATTTAGCTTATGCTAAAATTTATACCTTTGATTTTCGAATTCGAAGCTTGGTGGTGAAATTAGCTAGTCAGAAGTCATCAAAAAAAAGGGCAATTCAAATTTGGAACGCCAATGAAAAAGAATTGGACGGTGAACCGCAAAGCAACGAAGTACATTGCTTTTGGACCAACAAGTTATAAATGAGAATGGCATGAAAGAAAACTACAACAGAACATTGGAAATCGAGGACCTTGCAAGGTGCCAAGTCGCGTTAATATTGGGCAAAATAGTGTATGATTTTTTAATATTTTATTTTTTTTATTTTTTTTTTGGTGACGGTCACGTAGCAAGCATTAAGATAGTTTGCTGAGAGGGGAAGAATACCGGAAAACTTGTGGCTTTGGAAGATACGTGATACAGCGGAATGTCTCGGTTTCCCTTGTACGCAGCTAGGTTTAAGTCAAACTCGTTCCCAGGGTCTCTCTTCTCTGCCTGCTTGATCGTTTTCGTTTCTCTTTCTAATGTTTAACGAAGTGATTCCTAAGCTTGTACAGCGAGTAGCCAACATTGGCTTATTTCTGTATCAACAGCTTCGTGTATTAGAATTGTCGTTGTCAAGATATTTGTACAACTGCATGCAGCAAACAGTAGTGTTTAATTTGTAAAAATCGTGAAGTATACTCGGGCGTAGTGTTTGGTGTATTGCTTTATTATAGTGTATGTTCTATAGAAGCAAATTGAGCTTTTTTTTGTGAACGTCAATCTCCACCCGACATCAAGGGTCTTATCAGTCAAAAAAGGTTAAACGCTTTGTGGGAATGCATCTCTTGTGGGAATAGAACATCACCTCTTTGAGCTTTTAATTGATTTTAATGTTACATTGTAAGGTAAAGATTGGTTATTTTAAAACAGCGTTGTCAAACGAGTACGCCTTCGCCCAGTGGGAAAGTGTTTTTTGCCTGAGTACCACGTGACCTGCCTGAACCAGGGTCTTTCGTCTCAACGACAAAGGCGGCAGAGAAGACCCTGGGAACGAGGTTGCGTTTTATTTATTATTATTATTTTTTAATGTGATACCACCAACAAAGTCTGCCAGTTCTTAGATACCAACCCTCTGCATGGATTTTCTCACAGGCACATTTCCACTAGTTTTAAACATAAATCCGCCTGAGGAAATCACGTTAGAAAAATTATGAATTTCCTGACATCCTCCTCGAGCTCTTGTGTATTGGATTATTCAAGTTGATTAAATCTTACAGTTGGGACTTTACAACGAGAAACAGAAAGCATCGTCGCTCCTTCCAAAAGCGTTTAATTCCTGGGTTGTCAGTCATATGTAGCGGCTAACTAACTGAAGGGTACTTTGGAATTTGAGGTACTCCACCCCTCGATAATTACACCAATGTGGAAATTTATGATGGGGGTGAATAGGGTTACTTACCAACAAGGATACTCAACTTAACATTACGGGGACGTTTGATGAGGTGCAGGCTACGTCGTGATGCTTGGGTTAACTATTTGTTCTTTTCATTTTCATGCTAGTTATGAACAGCTTCTTGTGATCCAGCTTATTCTTCTAAGCCAAGAAAAGATTATGCTTATTTGTTTTCCTCTTTTCGGGTAAGTTTGTGTACCTTAATCAACAGGTGTTCCGGAACCTGTAACTATTGTCAAAGATGAGATAGATAGTAACAAAATTACCCTTAGTTGGAACAAACCAGAAGAGAATGGAGCGGCCATCACCCAATACACCATCTACAAAAGAATTGCAAGTGACAAGAAGTGGACAAACGTTGGAGAAGTAAAGGACATCTCTAATCGTGTGTTCGTTGTCAAAGTGGAAGATAAAAAAAAGCACGAATTGGTTGTTACCGCATCAAACAAATACGGCGAGAGTGTGGTAACTACAGAAAACATCAAGATAATGGAGATGCCATATGGTGGAGGTGAGGAAAACTGTTAAGATAAACATTTTCCTTTAAAAGGTGTAACTGTATTGAAAAAAAAAACTCTAATTTAAAGACAAAGATAGGCATAAGGCGTTGACTTTTTGAAGGTGCTCCTCTCCTGAAATTTGCCAGGGAAGACGTAAACTCAGGCTATTTAACGTCAGTAGTCCCTTCAGCTACGAGGATGGTATCAATGGAAGTCTCCCTCCCTCTGTTAGTGCTCCATTTTACGGTGTTTAAAGCTATAGCTGTACGTATCAGGGAAAAGTCCAAACAGACGTTTGAGTCACCGAGGATCGAATTTGGGTTCGCCACGCCGCGCACTAGCCAACTGTGCTACGCCTGTTCCTCAAAGGAGGACTTGCCGTCCGTTCCGTCAAACACTGGGACTAACTACGATCATGCTCTTTTTCCATTAGCAACTCCAAGGCCTCTGGAAAGTCAGAAAGGTAGGTCCGCTTTTGAGATATAAACCAAAGGTAGATCATTGCTTATTTCCGAGCGTAGAGTTCCTCATAAAACTGGATAGTAAGTGTAAGATTCAACTGTGCTCAATAACTCTTATTCATTTAACGTACAAAATCATCTGATCATCTTAATAAGTAAAGGAAACATCAACGAAGAAAAGCCAAAAAATTCTCTGAAAAATATACACATACAAATGTTGAGCTAAGGCTAGGTGAAGATTAATAACTGCGAAACAACAGCAGTACTTGCAGGTTATTGCGCATGACTACGATCCATAACGAATTGACAAAGAAAACATGCATGCTCTTTTTCTTTTAGTTTTCTTTAGTTGACTTAAATCACTATCTCTCTCTCACTGCGAAGCGTGAGAAAACGAGCCTTAGGTAGACTAGTCAGCGTCTCAACGATGTTCATGAAATCGTCACGAATCGTACTGCAAGTGTATCAAAAAGATTATTTTCCCGCTCTGCGAGCGTACCCGAATCCAAAAAAAAAAAAAAAGAAGAAGACAGAGAAATAGTTGTGCTAAATACCAATTGCTCTCAGTAGAAACTTCGTGTCCCTGCATTACAAGTCTTTTTGTGCTTTCTTTGTGCTAGGTTCTTGTTCTGTTTTGCATATTTTTTACAACTTATTCATCGTCTTACTGGTGATCATAATTATTGTTCTCTCCGTGGTGATATGGAAAATGCGCCGTCGTCCTTGTCCAAGATGTGGAGATCTTATACCGATGGTAAGTTGTTAATGGGATCTTGCCAGAAAAAAAAAGATGTGTGTAAGATGAACCCTGGATTAAGAGAGTTTGATTATGGGTTCTTCAAAGCCAAAGCATTCAGTCTATTGAAGATCGTTGGAAGCTCGCCAAACTCTCTTTGTAGGCTTAAGGTTGCTATCCTGTTGTTCCATTATATAGTGTATTTGCTACACATCTCTCTTGAAGTAAGTTTATAATTGCGTGGATGCTGGTAGAATTAAGTTCAAGGCCGCTACACTTACCACTGCCATAACTGTCCCCTCCTGGAATATTCGTTACAATGATTGTCTGTTATTTGAATCATGTTCAAAGCAAATCTTGGGGAGACGGACGGACGATAATGAAAACAGAGGCTAGCATTGCAGTTGCCCTGAGAGATACAATTAGAGCCTTACTGTAATTTTTGTGGATTAATTATCACCAGAATCCAGTATCTTTGCAAGTTAAAGACAACTTAGGACTTCCCAGCGATCTAAATACGAAGGACTCAGCGAACCACGCATCTCAAGCTGCAGGAAGTGGATCTTACATGCCACTTCATCCGTCTGGAAGAAGCTGGAAAGTGAGTCAAGAAAATGTTCATGTTATCAAAATCATCCGTAAAGGAGCCTTTTCTCAGGTTGCCCAGGCAACAGTAAAAAATGTAAGAGAACATCAGGAGGAAACGACAGTGGCAGTAAAAATGCTGAAAGGTTGGTTTCCGCTTATCCTTGACACGTGCTTTCACTCATTTGTTAATACTGCTTTTAAAAGCGCGCAATGGAATCGGTAAACTGGCTTGATAAGGTTTATAAAGTCAGCTTGCTTTGAGACATTGATCAAAGGATATCAGCACTATATATGAAAAAGTATGTCTCTTACTGCTGGCCATGCAGTTTCTCGCTAAATTAATACAAAACAAAAAAAAAATGGCGTTAATAACTGCAATCCTTCGTAACTTGGCGTTAATAACTGCAATCCTCCATAACTTGATCCTCGCGAAACATGACTTGTTCTGTTCCACAATTGGATTATTTTTCTCTTAGCTAAAGTAATTCAAAGTATTTACACTTCAACGATTATCTGTTGTAGTACTAATTTAGCTATCCCGAGTCAACTGCCATCAAGAATTTCTATTCCTAACTTCCTAGTTAATGCTCCTCCGTCAGATAGAAAGGATCTATAGAATTGGAGCTGATGAAAAAAATGAAACCCCATCATCATGTTATCAAGTTCATCGGATGCGTCACTGAAAGCGGTAAA
>NC_090895.1:8721115-8723615 GCF_036669925.1 Montipora capricornis | reverse complement strand
AAAATTACAATACTTAAATTAATTTACACAGTATAGTGGAAGGAAATGAGAGGGCCACGTCTACAACTATTGCTGTACCCCTTAAAGTTACGTATAACAAAATACGAAATTTTCAATAAAAAAGTGAAGTAAAATAGATGATGAAATAGCTCAGTAAGTTATGAAAAAGATAATGTTTCATTAGTATTGAGCAAGGAACCAGTGAGATAGTTTGTCCCTGATGAATTGCGGAATATTATTCCAAAAAGACACTTCCAAAAATGCTGGGGCAAAATCTCCTAAGATTAGTTCGAAATGAGGGTATGAAAACTTGATTGGATGATGCGCTGCGGGTATTGTAATTATGTAGTGCAGATACTAAAGAAACAGGTATATTATGAAAATTTTCATGGTAGAAATAATCAGAAAAAAAGCAAACATGCATGTGTTCATGATCAGTTTAACAAAGTAGATGAAGTAGAAAAGCTTAGTATGGTTGGAACATTAAAGAATTAAGATCACACAGCCAATCGGAACTTTTGTTAGTTGATTAAGCACCGTTTAATTGATAGATAGCTGACATTATATAGGTTTTCTTTAGTTGTTTTAATTAAGAATGGATTTTTAGGTTTTTCACAATCTAGTCAGATGAGAGACCCTGCTCGCAGACTGGTAAATTTGAATGCTTTCCCTCCTGGTATAAGAGAACCTAGCGACTTTATCGAGTTCAAGAATTTACGAAATTAATGTCCTCATGGCTTAAGTTAAGGGACACGTTATTTCGTGTTGTAAAATCTGTATTTACTCTTATGACAGTAAATTGAAACCTATCGTATTTCTACTATCTTTTTTTGGTAACATGGTTCTTAAGAGGCTTTGTTTTATAAACATATGCTTCAACAGTTCTTCCCTTTCATGTTTCGTATTTCAACTACTATCTTTTTTTGGTAACATGGTTCTTAAGAGGCTTTGTTTTATAAACATATGCTTCAACAGTTCTTCACTTTCATGTTTACGAGTTGAAATAAAATGTTCTGAACGATTGATTGAGGTTAAAGAACCTTAATCATCCACTTTACATTGCGCGCCCACATTACTTCAGTCGCCATTTTTAGGGCGCCCAAAACCCTGAATGCTGTGACTGTATAAAGTAATCGGTGTCCATCGGACATCAAATGTGCTTTATAATTCTGTTTTCCATTGAAAAAATGAGCTATGTTTATTAGAATTTGAGTTTCTAATATATTTATGCAGTTTATGTATGACTTGCTCTTCGCAACATGTACATGTTATCGAGTGGAAACGGAATGGTTAGAATTAGTGTATTATCATTTCGGGAAAATGAAGAAATAAGATCTTGGACTACATTGTAAGGAATCACAAACATCCCCATCGTTGTGCGTGTCTTTCGCTCCGGTTACCGGCACTGAACAAAGAGGCAAGACAAGTCTTCGGCAACCATCATGTTGAATACTGATCTCCATCACAATCAGTAAAAATCCTTTATCCATTGCTGTTCATTTCAATTTCTCGATGATAAACTTTGGAAAAGTTGAAAACTAGAGGTCACAAGGTCAGCTTGTGTTTATTTACAGGAAGACGAAATTGTTGTTGGATTTAACACCCGTTTGAAGACTAGGTAAACTTGAAAAAGAATAAATTCTAGGAACGTAAAGTAAGAGCATTTAATGTAATGATACAATTAAGTTTTGCGCGCGTCACACTGAAACCTTCTTTAATTTACTTTATACTCGCTTATCGCTAGCCCCGCGCATTAAGCTGGTTTACCAAGTACTTCGCTAGCAGCGAATTTAAATATCCCGCCTTGTTGTTTCCATTGCTGCGAACTGCTTGGATGCAAAATAAATATGAGTTGCTTGCTTATTAACTAAGGTCCAGCTAAAAGTTAAAACAGCTAGCTACCATGCGTAGAAATTTTATTTCCCTCCTGAATTCACTGCAGAGTTAGCTCCACGTTTCTTAGAAAGGCGCTTGAAATAAAGGTATTCTGCTGTTTTTCTGATCGAAATCCATCTAATTTCACAGAATAATCCTCCTCGAGGATATTTGAAGTGTTTTCTATTTCCAAATTTGTTCTAATTATCCTCTCGAGGGCAAAAATAACTCAACGATACTTGCCCATATATTGAAGTAGACGCTCCAAATTCCCGGATAACAACAACATCAACAAACCGTGCGATGTAAAGTGGGTGAGTAAGGTTCTTTAAGATCAGTATGTGTTTAGCATGGCAATCTAGAGGTCGTTATATAATAACCCAAGTTATTCACGGATTTTGATTGGTTCTTGCCTATGATCTATTAGATGACAGACGCACGATTGACGTCACCATCAGCTTTTATGCGAATAAAGTTTTTAAAATTCTTTATTATATAAAACAAATAGATTCCATGTTTCCGTGGGTCTGTTCAGTAATAGATCACATCAGTGACACACTCGGCCTCGTGTGCCACTTTTTGTTCTTACCACATTTTGACGTCATCTGTGATCTATTACTGAACA
>NC_090895.1:8708615-8716115 GCF_036669925.1 Montipora capricornis | reverse complement strand
GGTATTTTTTGCCTGTCAGTTGTCATTTTGGTTTTATAGCTTTAGTTTAGCGCGTGTTTTAGTACCTATTCGCAGTTGTTAAGGCAGTGAGCAAGGTCAGTCTTGTATGTCAATTTTCCTAATCTGTCTGTTTATGGTTGTTTTCGAATTTACTGGTGAAATTGGCTTCGGCTGGTCATCGCCTCACTTGCCTTTTATGCTTGTATTATTTTCTTTATTTTTACGGCTTCTGTTTGACTTCAGGATTTTCGCGATCTCTTGTGGTAACAAGGAGAATTTGGTGCGTGGTGGGTTGGTGGTGGGATGGTTTCCTTGATCTTGGCCTAGGCCTTGCACATAAATACACTTGAATCGTGAGCGTGTATGCTACATTTATTTCTCGACGAGAAGAATCAAATAAAATGAATTTTTCAAAATATCAACTTTTCCATTCTTGTTTGCGGCATGGTAAGTCTTTCATCGGAATACCTTCGTAACAACAATAACAACGACGACAAAAACAAGCCACCGCAAGCAGGGAATTGATCACAAGGTCATTATTGTTGTGACTTAATATGCAATCCACCAGTTAATCGGCAAACTTGAATCAGGTGGTGCAAATACGAAGATAAGAGCTAAAAATGCCACCTGGAACAAGATAATTAGGGGGTACAGTCGATCTCTCATAAATACTAATGTAAATCTTATCGTTTTTATCATAGGGTTTCAATAAAAAACAGTCATTCCTCTAGGTTCCACAGGTTCCGTAGTCTTAAGTTCCTCAAATTCATCTCACCTCCTTCAGGTGTGTTTTTATTGAAACGAATGTAGTGCTCTCCAATTACAGCGCAGATATCCGAATCCCTATATCAAAAATGGCCACTAAAATGTCTCATTTATAATTTTAAAAAAAGCTTTCTTGAATTTTCTCTTGAGGTTGAAACGCGAGGGTACAAATTGCATTTCCCGAGTTCCAAATCAGTGGGAATTTCATGTTTCAGGAATCTATTTCTTTCAGTATGTCACCTAGAAACGTAACAAGAATTGTTTCGGGGTTTTCCTTGATTCGATTACACTCAAAAGTCACAGGAGATCACTGTCGAAAGCGCGAACCAAAAAAAACCTCGCAGAAAAGGCTCTCACGGAGAAGAGAAAAATGGATTTTAAAATCCCCCAACACTGCTTTGTAAGAAATAGATTTATCTCCGCTGTAGCTGCTCTCAAATTTGATTGCAATCACGCTAAACGTCTTTGAGTTGTAATGTGTTATACTGTTATCGTCAAGGCAAAATTAATGTCTAGGAAAACACCTCCTAAAGAAAAACCTTATCAAACGAAAAGTAATTCTGCCCTCCAACACATTTCCCAATAATTGGCCAAACAGAGGATGCTACTTTTTGTGGCGTCCGCTTTCCATGTATGAAAGCAAAGCCATATAGTCATCGCGATGAGTGTAACAATAGAATACAAATGAGCTCTGCCGATTTTGATCCGATTGCTACGAATTTCATTCAAAATTAGCACATAGTCATACGATCGCTTCGAAAAAGGTACGAGTTTTACCGTTGCTCACAAATTCCCAAGCTAAGTAAGCTACGTCGTTTGCAGAAGGGAAGTTGAACTTTTTTTGTTTTTGTTTTTGTTTTGTTTTGTTTTTTTTACAATGAGTTTAGGGACGGTTTCTTGTTTATAAGGATGACCAGGTCAGGGAAAAAATAATAGCCCTCCCTCCGCTAAAAGAACTTCACTGGCTACCAGTTTATTTCCGTATCCAGTTTAAGATTTTGACTATTGTTTACAAAGCCCTTCATGGACTAGCACCTTCTTACCTTTCTGACCTGCTCCGTCCCTGCAAAAATAACCACTATCGTTCTAATGATATAGGTCTGTAATTACAAGGGTTTGACTACTGACCACCATTAAAAACTACGTACACATTGTAATATTTCCACCTGGATGGTACAATACCAGGATCAATAGAGGCTTGATAAATAACTGTTAAAATGGGACCCATCTCGTGAGCATACTCTTTCAGAAACCAAGGGGAAATCTGATCAGGCCCACTTGCTTTATTTTTCTTCAGTGATGTTAATTGCTTGATTACTCCTGGGAGGGTCACAATTGGGGAGCCAATGGTTGGTTTGGGAGAATGGCCAACAGCAGGTATAATAGCAAGATCTTCTTTAGTATAAACGTCGGAGAAGTGCTTGTTTAAGAGATCCAATTTCATCTCACTGTCGGTAATGATCTGACCGTTAATTTTAAAGTCAGCTACAGCAGGATCATTTTTTTTTTGAGATGTTTAATAAGCGAACAAAAGCGCCTTGGGTTTTCTTTATTTGACCCACCGAGGTAATCAGAGACATATTTCTCTCTTGCAGACTTGAGGTTCTTGTTTAGGCGTTTTCCAGCATCACCGAACTCACTCCAATGTGAAATATTTCGTGACCGTTAAGCTTTAGTGTAATGACGTTGCTTAATTAGCTCTTGGCCGTCTTCTTAAGGAGCGATTGAACCAGGGAAGATTATAACGCAACATAGTCATCTTGTGAGGTACACGTGCATTCATTGTACTGCGAATACTACGCTCAAAGGTGTCCCACATTTTGTCAACCGAGAGCTCCTTCGAGTTTGCCGTAAAGAAAATTCCGTATAACATTTATTTAATAAGACTGCGATTTGCCTTTCTTTTGATGTAGACATTGCGCTTTACGTTCTTCATCTTACGACATGATATTTTAACAGAGAACAAAACCATGTCGTGGTCACTTGTTCCGGGAACAACTTCAATACCGCTCATAATTCCAGCATTAATAGTAAAAACTAGATCCAAAGTGGTCTGCGTGTTGCCTTGGCGTCTTGTGGGAGACTCGACAAGTTGTTTTAAGTCATGTTCGTCAATCATTTTGAGACGTCTTTCACAAGGCAATGTCAGGTAGGTGGAAGAATCCAAGTTAGGCCAGTTCATATCCGGAGCATTAAAATCTCCAGCAAGGATCACACCATTTTTCGGTAGAGTATTTCCCATCTTGAATAAGAATGACTGGAGGGCTTTCATAATCAGCTGCTTTAGAATGATAAAAGGGCCTGAAAAAGATCGATTTAGGGTTTGAGCCAGCTAGCTGTAGCTGGCATTGTGTCCACATAATTTCATAGTCAGAGTCAAAATCCGGGCGATGCAAAACAATTGTCATTGAATTATTTGCTTTCGAACTTCATTGTCGAGCGACCAAACCGCAACCGCCATAATGTATTTATCCTTTTACAGATCGATAACAACAACAACACCGACAGAGAGTGGTCCGCATGTGACCGATCATAACAACATCTTGTAGGGAAATCGTGTATGAACGAATTAACTTTTGTAAAAAAAGGCCTTCAAAAAGGCACTGAATCAGGGAATCAGCCTGCAAAAGAAACCATAACATGTCTTATATTATGTTTTAAAGACAATTGAGACACTTACCATCGTCTTTCTCCATTTTTTCTTCTCTGATGTGGGAAAGTGCGCTTGCAAATTTTTGGCACAGTCCAAGAGGTACAAAAACGGAAGCGGGGGAACATATCACCCAAGGGTGAACTCTTTTCTGTAACGCATTTTTACATCTTTTGTCGCGAGGATATGTAAAAATAACCTCTGAAGATATGTTATCCTACTCAGACTACTCACGGGATAAAAATTTAATATTTATATCCTTTCTTAACCAGACTTTTCTCTCACCCAGCGTTTCAGAATATTCCGTATATTCCGTGTTTTAGAATGTTCCGTATATTCCGTGTTTCAAAATACTCCATATTTTCCGTGTTTTAGAATATTCCATTTATTCCGTATTTTAGAATTTTCCGTGTTTTCTGCAATTCCGCCATTCCGTCGAATAGGGCCACCCCACCCCCGCACTTGATGTGCACGCTTGTGGGTAATCCTCCCCTTCATCCTCCTCCGATTCAATGGGTTCTTCCCCTGGAGGATGCGTCAGCTTGAACTGAAAAGGCTTCACTCTGCTCATAATAGAATAAATACCTCGATAAACGCCACAAAATTGCAAGCTTGGTATGTTTACTTGTCCATGATCTTCCCCATATCATACGTCACAACTCTATATCGGGGGTTTTCATCTGACGTCACGGCGGCCATATTGGTATACAGAATGTAAAATGTAAAATGTCTTTTGGGAATTTGACTCTATTATTATGCAAACCTTGTGGAACCATTTTTTATGGCCGTCTCATCACGTGGATGGAAACCAAGGATTAGAAACTGCTGACCCATAATTGACGCCCACGGTTCCAGCGGCGAAAAAGGGCGACAATGGCAACTTGAAACTCGTACTTCTCTTAAGTGAAAAGCATTTGGTACAAATAACGTTGCAAATACTGTTCTTTACTACGTAGTCTTCCATACGAAGTTAAGTTAATGTTTGGCTTTAGGTTAGCGCCAGCTTGAAAGGCCTTGCTACTTTGGTCACCGCATTCTCTTGTAACCCATAACCCATATTTATAGTTTAGTTGCATCTTTGTAAACGTTACTTGAATAGACGAGTTCATGCTCTTGATTGGATCATGGCAGAAACCCATAAGAGTTGAAACGTGTAACGCGCGTTCACAGCTTCCGAATATTCAGTGCAAACTGATTGGTTGAATGTTTCAGTGCTAAGTACCATATTTGGAAACCCCTCGTTCTTGTTGTTCCAAATATGGTACTTAGCAAGTTGAATATTTAGAAGCTTGTTTCGCAGCACACAAGGGGCCGTTACACGTTTCAACCCTTATGGGTTTCTGATCATGGGTAATCAGGGAATGGCGAATGGAACGGGAATGACATGGCGGGGAATCCAAAGGTTTGTATGAAAATTCAAAGCAAAATATACTGTAAATGACTCTACTTTATAGACTTTCGCCTTCATAAACCAAACAAATAAGTTCATGTTCACAACTGAGATGAACTAGGCTTGGTATCCGTTCTTTGGAATTTCTAAATATTGCTCTTTTTGTCTCTATACATTCTCTGTAATTTCGTGCCTTTGAAATTACAGGAAATGTATGGCAGAAACTCGTTAATAAAATAATTTCCACAATAGACATTCTCTCCAAATATATTCTGCTGCACCTTTAAGCGCATATCTTCTGTTTTGGAAAATAAAAAAAACCCAAACTTGCATATCACGAATACTTCTCATCGTTTTGAACTTCCTTATAAACCTTTGAATTTCTCTCCGTCTCGCCCTGATTACCCATGATGCACTCAAGATCCTGAACTCGTCTATTCTGTACTTATATGTATATGATTTTCTTTACAAATAGTGTGAAACAAAATAACCCTGAACCTAAACTGCATTTTTATCGATGAAAGAAACATCCGTGCGTGGGTTCGTATTCAGAACACGGCAGCTGTTTGTGAAAGTGCGTCTTCGTCATGTAGTTAGTAGTCATGTACTATTTTAATGCTGTCACGCAACATGTATTCTTTACAACAATATGCAAAACAATAAGCTAGCTAATAAGGCAGATGCGTATATATTTATACGCGTATGGTTCTACGCACATACGCGTACAGATATATCCGTTTTGTGAGCGTATTTTGGTTAACGTGTCGGTTAACGTATTTCTGAGCGGTACTGTACCTAGAATTTCCTGAAGAAAAATTGTTTACTGTTCTGAGTATCAGCAAAAATTAACGATTCCAGTCCTATTACAGGTGTGATAACTTTCATCTCCCCATACAATGGAACGACATTGAAAGGATCTGTTGGATCATCCTTACAGTTTAACTGGGCTTTCTCTGTAGAGTTTGGAACAATTGAGTGGGGTTTTGCGCTGGCAGCTAATTCAAAGGTACTAAGTGATGATGGAATACTCTTTACAATATACGCTGATGGCACAACACAAGCAACATCATCAGCACCATATGCAGGACGAGTAAATGGATCAGTCATCCGCCAAGGTTTGGTTGGCTTTACTCTTCGCAATCTTAGAACAAGTGATGCACGGTATTTTGGCTGCCGGATAAGCCCTCTGGATGTTTTTTTAAAGAAAGAGACTGACACTGTTAAGTTAATTGTTGAAGGTGAGTGAAATGCAGTTTTGAGCTGACTGAACACAGTTTTTAAGCACTTAAATGTGTGCTTCCATTTCTGCCATATTTACGCAGGTTTTGCCTGGAAGTTCAAACATGGTCAATGATAACTGCTACCACGAAAGTTTATATTTTTGACAGTAAAGGTACTCTTCAGGCTGTTACCATGGTACCACATCTTCAATAAAACAAGGCCGGAAGGATGCTTCTTTCTCATTTTTGCAAAATTCCGTATGCCGTACTAGGCAATTACTAAGTGATGACTAAAGTACTTACATAGCAATTACATTGCCGTGCCCGGCGTACTAACATGTTAAGGAATGACTGTCTGGATTTACAAAAAGCTACCCATTAATGCTGTAACTTAGCACCTTCAGATGCAAAACAAAGTTCTTTCTATTCACAGCTACTGATTGCAGCTAGGATCAAACTCCACCCAAGCCTCGACAATGCAACTTCTAGAGTTTACTCATGTCTAACGACTGACTATAATTATTTTACTGGTCCTTGCATGGGGATCCCTGTGGCACCTGAAGGGTCAAACTAAGATATTTTCAGATTTCCACTAATTATAAGTCCTATATAAGAGATGGGTTCTTGGTCATTTGAAAGTTGCATGCGATCGATTTCTGCCAAGCAGTGTCACATAAATACTTACTATGGCTGACAAATTATTTTAAAACCAAGGCACAAGCTCTAACTCAGGATAATCACTACCCCCCCCCCCCCCCCCCAAACTAACTTTGGTTTGCTCTTATAAGTGCAAACTAAAATTTTAATCATAGCTTCGAGCCTCTAGATTTTGTACAGGTATCCCTTGAAGGAGCCCCCCCCCCCCCCCCCCAAAGATCAACAGTAGCAACAGCTGATCTTTGCCTTGTGTGTTTACACGGTATAGACCCTCGAGAGAACCATACCTTAACACATATGTAGACAGATTACGACAAGACACAATCAACGTTTTCAGCGTAACAATCTATCCAAACGCGAGAGAGCAGCTTTGGATAGATTAAGCAACAATAGGAAGATACTTATAAAACCCGAAGACAAGGGTGGAGCCACGGTGATTCTGAATTCCACTGACTATGTAAAGGAGGCTAAACGCCAATTTGACAATGAAATATACTACAAAAAAGATATCATCACCAACTATTCCGGTCACGACAATTCAGCGCGACTTACGTGAAGTGACGTTTTCCGCTGTTCTTCTTCTTGTATCAGCGGGCTCATATCGCCGCAACTCGAGGTACGGAATATGCTTTTTATATTCACTTAAGTTTGGCCCATACCACAACCGCTGAGAAAAATAACTTGCTTCGAAGAATGAAGTTCACAAAATTAGCTTTCAAACGATGGTTTTTTGCGAGAAATTTGGACAAAAGACAGCCAAGATATCGCCATTCGAAAACAGAGGATTTTACAGTTTTAACTTGGACTTTGGTTTATCG
>NC_090895.1:8701115-8703615 GCF_036669925.1 Montipora capricornis | reverse complement strand
AAAATTATTAACACTTTATGATTATTCTAGACTGTGTGTTTCAAGACAATAAAAAGACAATTCTAAACACATGAGGCATAATTATAAATCCTCAATGCATGTTAATGAATTACTACTTATTGATTACCAAAAACATAGCCTTGTATTAAATTTGTGTTAGCCTTGTATTAAATTTATTAAGCAAATTCCATTAACAACAAAACGTATTGATGTGAATTACAGTACATTATTACAGAAGAGCAATTAATTGAAAGTGGAAAGTGCCAATGCAAAGAAATGGTAAAACTCTTTATTGCAAGAAAGGTTTGCATTATACATTTAGCATGTGTGTAACAGAGCAACACCAATATAAAAATAAATAATAAGGAAATTTTACTAGCTCTCTGGCACCACCATGAAAAATGAAACTGAGATAAAAATCCCTTGTGCTTCATCTTGGAAAAAAAAAAACAGAAGCACCTGTGTACAATGATTTTATCCTACCTGTCTAAAATTTGGGCTCCTTGTTTGAATATCGTTTGCATTTCACTCACACTTATTTTATGTTTGCATTTGTATTACACTGCACCTATGAACGCATCCCCTTTCGAGCTGAAACTCAGTCATTTTCCTTTCTATATGTTGCATACAGTGGATCCAGCTTTCGTCCTACTGTCCATGCTGGTTAATTTCTTGTGGAGTTGTTCCTCTGATATTTACTTTATACAGGTCCACCAAACATCACTGATATCTCTGCTGATCAAACTGTTAATGAGGGAAACGACTCGACCCTCAACTGCACAGCAAGTGGTAACCCTGCTCACAACACCACTTGGATAAAACTTACTGATAACAGTATTGTCACAATGCCACTGACAAACATCAGAAGGACAGATGAAGGGGGATACAGATGCTCTGCTTCTAATGGTGTTGGAAACCTAGCTACAAAAGATGTCTTCATCACTGTATACTGTAAGTGCCTAGTATCACCAACTTTTACTAATTGTAATTACTGCCATGTTACACAAGATAGATTTTTTGCAGCAACACTGGGCTTTACCTTGTAGGAAAGGTTAAGTGAAGTAATGTTCTTGAGGAAAGCCGGCCGCGTCTTTGAGTGGACTTGTGGAAATGTAATTTTTTCGATCTCTCTTGAGTCAGTGTTGTCCCCTCACCTACTTTTCCCAAAGATTGTATGAAAAGATCTTATTTTAATTGTGATTTAGAGCAATATCTAGAATGAATGCTGTGCTGATGTCACAACTAGAAGAAGAAACAGTTTAGTTTCAATTGCGAGAGTGGATTATAAATATTAATGCCACCCACCATCGTACAAGTGTATTCTTGATTGAACCAAACAATGGAGGCTGGTTAATGGCTGTAGACAATTACAGATCAGGATTGGAAGTAATATATTTACAAAGACAAGCCCATTGGTGAGAATTCTCCCTGTTTGTTACCTTTTAACAAGTGAGCAACCTTTGCTTTCCATATAACTTATTGTGCATTGAAATTGAACTCTTGCTGTTAGAAAGTAAATGTATAGGGGGCTCTTGACTAGGAGCGAACAACTCCAATAAAAAATTTTGGGAGTCCAGGTTATTTATATTCAAGAATTAATATTCGATCTGTTGCCCGTTAATTGCTGCTGCAGTACACTTTCAGATTTCTAATTGTTATACAGAAGATAATGTATAGATCGATACACTATCTAATAAACCAAGGTGTCTTCCTTTGTACTTTTGCCATGTCATTTTTATCATGTCCCTTGAGAACACTATAATAATTAACCCGTCACAAGTGGAATCAACTATACAATATGCAAATCACCAATCACGTGAGGCGTATAGAAATCCAAATTACTACATTCCTTCCCTCTAAATCACAATTTATGGGTCCATTGAAAAACTGATAAGTTAATTCAAAGTTCAACTTTAACAGAAGTACAACATTTTTATTTAATTCCATTTAGGATTCCTTCGTTGAAAAGTGTTCCTTTAGTTTTGACTCAACTCAAAGGTCAGCAAACATAATCTTTTAGATAACCAGGCCCAGCCCATTTTTGCTTTGGGCATCACCTCTGAGGACTGGTCTAAACAGGTTTCTAAACAGAGACTGCTGATGATGACTTGACTTTTCCCGAAACGGACCTCCCGGTCAATGAAGAACATATATTTGCGGTGCCCAAATTCAATGCACTGTGATGATTTTTCACCCATTGATTACAACTTCTTCATCAGTTTCAAAGTATTTAAAGTTATACAAAACTCTTTTATAAATTCCATTTTTTTTTTCTCCAGATCAACCAAGCATAACCTCAGTAACTCCCTTTACAAAACAGTCTTGGATTGGACAGAACGTTCTACTATCATGTGTGGCAGATGGTTCTCCTACCCCATCGATCACATGGAAAAAACCAGACGGAACTCAGCTAAGAAAAGTAGCATCCACAGAGAAAAAAGTGGAGGCGCAGATGAAGGCTGATCAAGATTTTGGAAATTATACTTGTGAAGCCAGAAAC
>NC_090895.1:8686115-8688615 GCF_036669925.1 Montipora capricornis | reverse complement strand
CCCTTCAAGGAAATTCTGCAATTTAGTTTCTATCAAGAGGCACCTCTGCAATTTGACATCATTCTTGTGGTATTCTATAAGGTACTGGAGTCAATGCAATGCTTAGCTTGTATGCCATCTTTGGAACTGCAGAATGGTGTACGACTGCTGCTCTTATGAGTCTGCACAAAACGGGATGTTCAATGGAGAGACTGGGCGAGACACTATACGACAAGGAAATGCATTTTTCCCTTGTTTTCAGAATTTCATGATAAATTGGGAGAACTTGGTAATAGTTTCAAATATAGTTTTTAAAAGAGCACCAAGATATTTACGCTAGATGAGTTCAGTTCAGCACTTTATGATGTTGATAGATGGTGGTAAACTCTTACGGTCGTGATACTTTCACAGAAATACGAGGCTTATTACAAGGGAGGTTTCCTTTCGACAATCATCGGCATTCTGTCTTAAAATCAACCCGTAATATTCTTATTCTTTAAAGGAATTATACTTACTATTGTTTAAGGCTCTTGTGTGTGTCTGTTTATTTTCTAGGAGCGCCAGCCACCGTGGAAATTATAGGTTTGCCTCCTGAAACAAAGAACGTTAGCGCGATAATAAAGTGGAATGAACCGGAAAGCAACGGAGCACCCATCACGCAGTACACAGTCTATCAGTGCATTGTAAATGACAATAATACAGTAAGAGAGTGGAACAAAATAGGAGTAATAAAGGACCTATCACTACGTCACGTAATTGTGGAATTAAAGAGGAACGAGGTGTATGAGTTTGCTGTGACTGCCACAAACAAATATGGAGATAGTTTGTACGAGGGAAAAAAACTTGTTGTATTGGGAGGTAGGTAAAAATGGCATTATATTTGCGCGGTGTTGTTACGTATTGGACTCACTTTTTTTTTCAAATTAAAGCAAAGTGACTATAGGCTCTTGCATTGCGAAGCTCTTTTGCACTGTTTATGAGTCAGAAAATGTTAGCCTTTTTGAAACAAAAATGATCTTGAGAGGATAAACATTTGAGGATTGCCCTCCTAATAATAATAATAATAATAATAATAATAATAATAATAATAAAAATAATAATAATAATAATAATACCAGTGACTTGGATCCTGCGTGAGGTAAAGGCATGTTATGAATGGGATCGTCAACGGTATAAGGTCAATCATCTTTTGTTCATGGATGACTTGAAGCTGTTTGCCAAGAGTATTGACCAAACCGATTCACTTTTGCAGAAAGTTTATGTGTTTAGCGAGGATATCGGGATGGAATTTGGAAAATTGAAAATTGAAGTGTGGTGTACTGGTTCTTAAGAGAGGGAACATGGGGAAGAAGAATGGTATAACCCTTCCAGATTGACACGCAGAGAAACAAATAGACGAGGATGGATTCAGATATTTGGGGATTCTAGAATAAGACAGTTTAAAAGAAGGGGAGATGAAGATTCAGTGTCATAAGGAATATAAGAGGAGACTGAAGATTGTGCTGAAGAAGTGAAAATTGAATGGCAAGAGGTCGAGACAGCAGAAAGCAAATCGTTATCTTTAAGAAAATTACGACATTTTTTAATGTCCAAGACATGTTTCGATATTACGAACCTCATCGTCAGTTACAGATATTTGAAAAACCGTTAGGACTTTATAACAACTAGGCGAAACATGCATAATTAATTATGATTAAGTGACAAGAATTACATATTTGAGTGAATGGCAAGAATAAGATACAAGCAATTAAGACGAGGGCTGTGACGGTCATGAGATATGGAGCTGGTATCATCAAATGGACAGACAATTAGTTGAGAACTCTGGACAGAAAGCCTAGACAGATCCTGACCTTGTATGTAGCATTTCATCTCAAGAGTGATGTTGACAGGTTGAATCTGGCGAGGGCGAAAGGTAGGCGTGCATTAATCAGCTGCGAAGTGACAAAATTATATTGGGATGGTATGTGAAGAATTCAGAGGAGGATCTTTTTGGAGGCGTCAAAGCCACTGATGTCATTGAGTACGAAAAAAGAGAAGAAAGCAAGGAGTTCAAGTAGGCTTGGCATGAGGAGAAATTAAGGAATTGGAGGGGGAGAAATATGTACGGCCAGTATTTGAGAGACGTGCTAGACACGACAGATGTAGTGGAAACATGGTAATAGTTGAGAAAGGTGGATTTGCAAGTGTAGACTGAGGCCCTATTATGTGCTGCGCATGAGCAAGCTCTTAGGACCAACAGCGTTAAACATCATAAGACGGCGGAGTTCCCCTTGTGTAGGTTGTGTGGTGAGAAGGTCGAGAAAGTCGATCACGATGTGAGCGGGTGTAAGACGTTAGGCCAGAAAGAATAAAAAAGAAGACATGACGATGTTGCGAAGGCGGTCCACTGAAAATGAAATATGGATTAGAGCGGAGCGAAAAGCGGTATGAGCACACACCTGAGATTGTAGTGGAGAATGACAGAATCAAGGTCTTTTGGGGTGTCAGTATCCAATGTGACCATCTTATTGAAGCAAGAAGG
>NC_090895.1:8673615-8681115 GCF_036669925.1 Montipora capricornis | reverse complement strand
AATAGTGTATGATTTTTATTTTTTATTTTTTGATGACTGTCATGTAGCAAGCATTGAGATAGTTTGCGCAGAGGGAAAGAATACCAGAAAACTTGTGGTTTTGGAAAGTTGGTGAAACGGCGCAATGTTTCGGTTTCAATTATACGCAGCTGCGTGTTAGTCAACCTCGTTCCCAGGGTCTCTCTTCTCTGCCTCCTTGTTCGTTTTCGTTTTGTCTTTCTAATGTTTAACAAAGTGATTCCTAAGCTAAGTAGCAAGCTTGTACAACGAGTAGACAATATTGACTTCTTTCTGTATCAACAGCTTTGTTTATTAAAATTGTCGTTGTCAAGATATTTGTACAACTGCACGCAGCAAACAGTAGTATACCGGGCATGTTTTAGCCAGTAAAATAAAAGATACATTTTATCAGGCAACCATAGTGTTTGGTGTATTTTTTTATTATAGTGTATGTTCTATAGAAGCAAATTCAGCTTTTTTTTGTGAACGTTAATCGCCACCCGGCATCAAGGGTGTTATCAGTCACAAAAGCTTAAACGCTTTGTGGGAATTCATTTGTCGTGGGAATATAACATCAGCTCTTTGAGCTTTTAATTGATTTTAGTCTTACATTGTAAGGTAAAGATTAGTTATTTTAAAACAGCATTGTCAAACGAGTACGCCTTCGCCCAGTTGTGGGATCAAAATATAACAAAAAGTCTACCCCAGTGAGAAAGTGGTTTTTTTTGCATGAGTGCCACGTGACCTGCCTGAACCAGGGTCTTTCTTCTCAACGACAAAGGCGGCAGAGAAGACCCTGGGGACGAGGTTGCGTTTTACTTTTTTTTCATGTGATACCACCAACAAAGTCTGCCAGTTCTTAGATACCAACCCTCTGCATGGATTTTCTCACAGGCACATTTCCACTAGTTTTAAAACCAAATCCGCCTGAAGAAATCACGTTAGAAGAATTATGAATTTCCTGACATCCTTTTCGATCACTTGTGTATTGGATTATTCAAGTTGATTAAACCTTACGGGGACCTCACAACAAGAAACAGAAAGCATTGTCTCTCCTTCCGAAAGCGTTTAATTCCTGGATTGTCAGTCATATGTAGCGGCTAACTAACTCAAGGGTACTTTGGAATTTGAGGTACTCCACCGCTCGATAATCACACCAATATATGGAAATTTGATGATCGGGGTGAATAGGGTTACTTACCAGCAACGATACTCAACTTAACATCACGGGGATTTTTGAAGAGGTGCAAGCTACGTCGTGATGCTTGGGTTAAATATGTTTTCTTTTCATTTTCATGCTAGTTATGAACAGTTTCTTGAGATCCAGCTTATTCTTCCAAGCCAAGAAGAGATTATGCTTATTTGTTTTCCTTTTTCCGGGTAACTTTCCCTTTGTATACTTTAATCGACAGGTGTTCCGGAACCTGTAACTATTGTCAAAGATGAGATAGATAATAACAAAATAACCCTTACTTGGAACAAACCCGAAGAGAATGGAGCGGCCATCACCCAATACACCATCTACAAAAGAATTGCAAGTGAAAAGAAGTGGACAAACGTTGGAGAAGTAAAGGACATCTCTAATCGTGCGTTTGTTGTCAAAATGGAAGATAACAAAAAGCATGAATTGGTTGTTACCGCATCAAACAAATACGGCGAGAGTGTGGTGACTACAGAAAACATTAAGATAGTGGAGATGCCATATGGTGGAGGTAAGTATAACTATTAAAATAAACATTTGCCTTTAGCGGGTGTAACTGTATTGAAAAAATATATATTTAATTTAAAGTCCAATAGAGGCATAAGGCGATGACTTTTTAAAGGTGCTCCTCTCCTGTAATTTTCCAGGAAGAACGTAAAGTCAGCTTATTTAACGTCGGTACTTCAGCTACGAGGCTGGTATCAATGGAAGTCTCCCTCCCTCTGTCAGTGCTCCATTTTACGGTGTTTAATGCGATATCTGTACGTATCAGAGAAAAAGTGCAAACAGACGTCTGAGTCTCCTAGGATCGAACTTTGGACCTCTCGCTCGGAAAGCCGCGCACTAGCCAACTATGCTACGCCTGCTCCTCCAAGGAGGACTTGCCATCCATTCCGTCAAACACTGGCACTAACTACGATCATGTATTTTTCCCATTAGCAACTCCAAGGCCTCTGGAAAGTCAAAAAGGTAGGTCCGCTTTTGAGATACAAACCAAAGGTAGATCATTGCTTAATTCCGAGCGTACGGTTCCTCATTAAACTGGATAGTAAATGTAAGATTCAACTGTGCTCAATAACCCTTATTCATTTAACGTACAAAATCATCTGGTCGTCTTAATAGGTAAAGTAAACATCAACGATGAAAAGCCAAAGAATTCTCTGAAAAATATATACCTGCAAATGTTGAGCTAAGGCTAGGTGAAGATTAATAACTGCGAAACAACAGCAGTACTTGCAGGTTATTGTTCATGACTATACGATCCAAAACGAATTGACAAAGAAAACATGCATGCTCTTTTTCTTTCAGTTTCCTTTAGTTGACTAAAATCACTCTCTCTCACTGCGAAGCGTGAGAAAACGAGCCTTAGGTAGACTAGTCAGCGTCTCAACTATGTTTATGAAATCGTCACGCATCTTACTGCAAGTGTATCAAAAAGATTATTTTCCTGCTCTGCGAGCATACCCGAATCCAAAAAAAAAAAAAGAAGAAGAAGACAAAGAAATAGTCGTGCTAAATACGCATTGCCCTCAGTAGAAACTTCGTGGCCCTGCATTACAAGTATTTTTGTGCTTTCTTTGTGTTAGGTTCTTGTTCTGTTTTGCATATCTTTTACAACTTATTCATCGTCTTTCTGGTGATCACAATTATTGTTGTCTCCGTGGTGATATGGAAAATGCGCCGTCGTCCTTGTCCAAGATGTGGAGATCTTATACCTATGGTAAGTTGTTAATGAGATCTTGCCAGAAGAAAAGATGAGTGTAATATGAACCCTGGATTATTGATTATTATATTGATTATCCCTTCTTCAAAGCCAAAGCATTCAGTCTATTGAAGATCGTTGTAAGCTCTCCACACTCTCTCTTTGTAGGCTTAAGGTTGCCATCCTGTTGTTCCATTATATAGTGTATTTGCTACACATCTCTCTTGAAGTAAGTTTATAATTGCGTGGATACTGGTAGAATTTAGTTCAAGGCCGCTACACTTACCACTGCCCTAACTGTCCCCTCCTGGAATACTCGTTACAATGGTTGTCTGTTATTTGAATCATGTTCAAAGCAAATCTTGGGGAGAAGGATGGACGATACTGGAAACAGAAGCTAGCATTGCAGTTGCCCTGAGAGATACAATTAGATCTTTACTTTAATTTTTTTGTGGATTAATTATCACCAGAATCCAGTATCTTTGCAAGTTAAAGAAAACTTAGAACTTCCCAGCGATCTAAATACGAAGGAGTCAGCGAGCTACGCATCTCAAGCTGCAGGAAGTGGATCTTACATGCCACTTCATCCGTCTGGAAGGAGCTGGGAAGTGAGTCAAGAAGATGTTCATGTTATCAAAATCATCGGTAAAGGAGCCTTTTCTCAGGTTGCCCAGGCAACAGTGAAAAATGTAAGAGAACATCAGGAGGAAACGACAGTGGCAGTAAAAATGCTGAAAGGTTGGTTTCCGCTTATCCTTGACCTGTGCTTTCACTCATTTGTTTATACTGCTTTTAAAAGCGCACAATGGAAGCGGTAAACTGGCTTGATAAGGTTTATAAAGTCAGCTTGCTTTGAGACATTGATCAAAGGATATCAGCACTATGTATGGAAAAGTACATGTCTTTTACCGCTGGCCATGCAGTTTCTCGCTAAATTAATTTAAAAAAATGGCGTTAATAACTACAATCCTTCATAACTCTATCGTCGCGAAACATTATTTGTTCTGTTTCACAATTGGATTATTTTTCTCGTAGCTAAAAAATTCAAAGTATTTACACTTCAACGATTATCTGTTGTAGTACTACTTTAGCCATCCCGAGTCAACTGCCATCAAGAATTTCTGTTCCTTACTTCCTAGCCAATGCTCCTCCATCAGATAGAAAGGATCTGTTGTCAGAATTGGAGCTGATGAAAAAAATGAAACCTCATCCTCATGTTATCAAGCTCATCGGATGCGTCACTGAAAGCGGTAAAACTGACGTCTTCATAATTTGTTGTGCTTTTAAATTTGTTTTGTTTTGTTTTGTTTTCTCTCATTTAAGAAATGAATCAAGCCTATTCTGGTGTAGCTCGAGGCGTGCTAGGGATGGAACGTGGTTCAAAGATTCAGCAAAAGTACACTCAAGAATCTTGAGTCAAGTTAATGAAGAAGTTAATTTCTTTTTGCAACATGGATCAGTTTTATTCTTCATGGTGTAAAACGTGACTAATTTGGATTGGGAATTGTGTAAAGAGAGTGTTGAAAGAAGCTAGTAATTCCTAGGATGAATATGAACACACCATATTTCAGGAACCTTGTTTTCCACAGAACCACTGATGGTCTTGATCGAGTATGTTCCATTTGGAGACCTCTTGGGATACCTAAGAAAGAGCCGAGGACTGAACGACACTTACTATAAGGACCCGGATGTACAACCGGAGACCAATCTGACTTCGGAACAGCTGATAAAATTCGCTTGGCAGGTTGCTGATGGGATGTGTTACTTATGTTCGAAAAAGGTTTGCTCACCAAGGGAAGATCGCCATCAGTCCGCATCCATCAATAGGAAATAAATGTTTAGAATACTATGAAAATACATTTGCAGGATATTCATTATTACATTGATACTGTAAGTGAAACGGAAGTGCAACCAGGCTGACAATGAGACATATAACTGAGCTATGGAAGTTCAGTTAACGTTTAGTTTAGACAGCTGTGAATGTAACTTAAGAGGTTACAGGTCTTTGAATTGCATCCTTTTATGCTGCCTTCATGATTCTCTAATTCAGAGTAGCATCAAACTATGGCTGTTGTGAAACATGTCCGTGCACGTAAATGAACACGAATTTAATTGTAAAAATTGTTTGGGTGGGTGATTAAAGCTAAAGGTTTCCCTTCGGACGCAAGGGGTGCAATTTCTACTCTTATTACTTACTAGTGGATTTATCTTCGGTGTTAAAATACAACGACTTGATTATCTCCGACCGGTTAGCGTTTTCTAATGTCGTGTGTGATTAAAAATCTTTCCTCTATTCGCTGTTGATTGATGAGACCGCATTACGCATTACAGGACTCAAACTATGGTCAATTATTAGAAATGTAGATTCATATGGATGTGTTCCCTCGATAATGAGGCCCACTTAGAATACTTTGACATTTACTGAAGATGAGACGCTTCTGATAGAGTAAATTTTGTCGTAAAAATTTCCTACTCTTCTTAATACATATTCATACTCAATTTCTGTTAGATTGTCCATCGCGACTTGGCGGCGAGAAATGTTCTGGTTGGTGAAGGAGAGAGATGCAAGGTGACAGATTTTGGGATGGCGAGGAATGTGGGCCAGGACGATATTTATACCAAAAAAAGTCGGGTAAAGCTACAACTAAACTTTGCTTTGCGAAAATGCTTTATTTGCTACGATCAAGTACCAGATGTATTGGTTTTTTCTAAGAGTATTGCGTAATTGTCTTCGTACATAGGGTCGTTTACCTGTTAAGTGGACAGCATATGAGGCCTTGCTTTACAGAGTGTACACAACACAAAGTGATGTGTAAGTATATCCGTGTCAGTAAAAAGTTTAAATTATTTTCCTTTTGGAAGTGATTGTTGTCCATTCCCGTTTCATTTTGCAGCAGACCTAAATATCTTCCTCCTAGGAGTTGTTGTTATTTCTTTTCTCTAGTGATTGTTCCATTTTTGAAATGCATGCTTCCTTACTTCCAGTCTCATTTCCTGCTTCTTATTTGTTTCACTCCTTTTTGCAGGTGGAGTTATGGCATCCTTCTCTATGAAGTTCTAACAATTGATACGCTTCGACTTAGAAACGATTTGACCTAATTACAAAAATGTGCACACTAATAACTGAAAATAGTTCTGCAATCAGTATCGCTTACTTAACTGGGCAAATTTCACGTTTTCGTATCAAGTGTTATTGAGGCTGGATCTTTATACCCATAGGTGGATCACCATACCCGGACACAAACGCCAGGCTTATAGCGGATAAACTTCAACAAGGATACAGAATGCCAAAGCCAAGCCATGTGGACAGCAAACTGTAAAATACTTACTTCTCAATTGTGATATTGAGTAATAAGTAGATGAGTTAATGCTTGCATAAACAACCTCCCAATAGTGAAGTAAGAACCTTTTAATTCTAGGTATGAAATCATGATGAAGTGTTGGGAAGAAGACCCAAGTGATCGCCCGACATTTGAAAAGCTGAGGAGAACAATGAAGGATATGGAGAGGAATCACAAGGTAAAGAAATCAAGAGAAAATTTGGGGAAAGGAAAGGAAAGGAAATAAAACGAACTTTATTTGAGTGTTTAGTCTTCTAGTGCATTAATTGGGGACACTGTAAACTGACATACGCAAATTAACCAACTCAAACCAAACGTTGGTTTTTTAAGGAGAGGGGAAAGCGGTATTACCAGGAGGAAAACATTTCGGAGATGAGTAAAACCAATAATCTCAACCCACATATGACGCCAGTCTGGGAATTAAACCCAGGCCACACTGGTGGGAAACAAGTGCTCTCACCACTACGCCAGCGCTGGGATTAATGAAGGGGGTTTCTCCTGACGTTCTGGTCTCCACGAAAACTAAATTAATTCAAACGTACCTGCGCCGAAAAGCCTAGTCTTCCACTGCCATCTATGTTCCATTTTTAATCCTTTTATTCTCACAACCACTTGTTTATTACCGTATTTCCTCGTTCGTGGCCCTCTTCAATGTTTAAATCAACTAGGGTATGAACTTCTTGGCTTAAACAATTAAGTAAAACTTAGCCTAACACATTCCAAATTTTCTTTTGCAGACATATGTAAACCTCTGTCAGTACGACACAAGAATGTACGCCAATGTCACTGATCTGATAGCCGCGTAGAATTTTTTTAGAATTTATTTTTATCATTAGTATGTTTTTATTTCTCCAAACCCTAACTGATACATAATTAAGTAGATAAAGCGTCAAAAAAAGTAATTAACGTACGATACAAAATTACAATACTTAAATTAATTTACACAGTATAGTGGAAGGAAATGAGAGGGCCACGTCTACAACTAATGCTGTACCCCTTAAAGTTACGTATAACAAAATACGAAATTTGCAATAAAAAAGTGAAGGAAAATAGATGATGAAATAGCTCAGTAAGTTATCATTGAAAAGATAATGTTTCATTAGTATTGAGCAAGGAACCAGTGAGATAGTTTGTCCCTGATGAATTGCGGAATATTATTCCAAAAAGACACTTCCAAAAATGCTGGGGCAAAATCTCCTAAGATTAGTTCGAAATGAGGGTATGAAAACTTGATTGGATGATGCGCTGCGGTTATT
>NC_090895.1:8661115-8666115 GCF_036669925.1 Montipora capricornis | reverse complement strand
TCAGTGGGAATTTCATATTTCAGGAATATATTTTTTTTTCAGTAAGTATGTCACCCGGAAACGTAAAAAAATTGAATTTGACAATTCTCCAAAACTGTTTTGTAGGAAATAGAGTTAGGGACCGTTCATTTTTTATGGAGTAGGGGGGCTGGTGGAATTTGAAGGAGAGTAATTTGAAAATGGTATGCCCCCCCCCCCCCCCCCTCCCTCATCAGAGTAATTTTTTTGGAAACCCCCCCCCCCCCCCCCTCCCATAAAAAATACATATGGTGTTAAAAGTTACTGCAGCATTAAAATTTCGTTTTGTTACATTTCACATAATTTATTGAAAGAAACCTGAAAGCTAGAAAGCTGCTTTTAACAAATCACTTTAAAGAATGAAAAGTCAATTTCTGCTCTTCTTGTTACAGCTCGTCCTAAGCGTGTTGTAGCTGGCCGCTCGTCTGCGTATTCCTCGTCTGACCGACATCATTTGAGTCGTCTTCAGAGTCAGAGGCATCACTCTTGTAGTGATCATCAGTTTCCTCTCCCTCACTGCTTTCATCACTGCTGTTTAGTTGATCTGATTCATTCCTGCCTCCCACTTCGGCTTGTCCAGTTCTGAGAGTATTCATTCGCAAGAATTTGTAAAATCTCTTATCCTATTTTTAATCTAATTTTTTCGTCCAACCCCCCCTTTTCCTTCATTTTTTTTCGGCTGCCCCCCTTTCAAGCCAATTTTTTTTTAGTGGCCCCCCTCCAAATCCTACCAGCCCCCCCTTTCTCATAAAAAAATGAACGGTCTCTTATCTCCGGTTGTAGCTGCTGTCAAATTTGATTGCAATCACGCCTAACGTCTTTGAGTTGTAATGTTTTACACTGTTATCTTCAAGGTAAAAATTAAAATCTAGGAAAATAGGGCCTAAAGAAAGTTCTTATCAAACGAAAACAAACTCCGCCCTCCAACACATTTCCCAATAATTGGCCAAACAGAGGATGCTACTTTTTTTGGCTTCCGCTTTCCCTATATGGAAGAAAGCCGTATAGTCATTGCGATGAGTTTAACCAAGAGAAAATGAGGGGACAGAGAGGGAGGCTCAGGGGGTTGGCCGGGATATGTCATGTCCACGAAAGATATTTTTAAACGTCCGCATGCAGTCTTGCCATCACTGTCGTCGTGCCATAGACTGTCGCCCTCGCTATTCGTTTCTGACTCGCGTTCTCCGTTTGATTCACTGATGTCAGCCAGCGAGTCATTCGTGTGCACAGAAATAGTGGAGTTTATTTCCCCAGCTGGAATTATCAGACCCGAAAAACCATTTTCCGCGTTTTCTGAAAGTCGTTTTCAAATGTTTAATCCACTTCGTCCGCCATTACATGAAATCTTACTTTTCTTTTAAACAATCAGACCGAGGATGGCCTGCATGCGGACGTCTCGGAAGACAGACTTTCGCTAGAACAAAGACTTCCGCTCGTCTAAAAATAACTTTTCGCGGACATGACATATGTCAAGGCTGCTGGACTGGGAGCCTCCCTCCCTATTCCCTCATTTTCTCTTGGTGTAACATAGAACACAAATGAGCTCTGCCGATTTTGATCCGATTGCTACGAATTTTCATTCAGAATTAGCAAATAGTCACAGGATCGTTACAAAAAAAGCTCCGAGTTTTACCATTGCTCACAAGTTCGCAACCTAAGTAAGCTACGTCGTTTGGAAATGGGAAGTTTCCGTTTTTGTTTGTTTGTTTGTCTGTTTAATTTGCTTTTTTTGTTTGTTTGTTTTTTACAATGGGGTTTAAGGACGGTTCATTGTTTATAAGGATGACCAGGCCAGAGAAAAAATAATAGTCTTCCCTCTGCTAAAAGAACTTCACTGGCTACCTGTTGATTTCCGTATCCCAGTTTAAGATTTTTTACAATTGTTTACAAAGCCTTTTATTGACTAGCACCTTCTTACCTTCCTGACCTGGTCCGTTCCTGCAATAACCGCTATCGTTCTACGTTCCGCAAGTTCCCAGTGTATTCAAGTTAAGTCAAGGTAAACTCTTGCTGATCGTTCCTTCTCAGTATCCGCCACACATCTGTGGAACAACCCTACGGTGCGAAAGTGCCAATTCGTTGATTTTTAAATTATTTAAATCAACTGTGGAAACCTACTTATTTATGAAGGCTTTTAAATAGATTGTTGATAGATGTTTATATTGTAAATAATAGCTTTACCAATTTTGTTCATGTTAATAATAATAGTAATAATAATAATAAATAATAACGTTTTTTTTAACAGCTGGTAAAATTGTGGTGTCGGGCAACAGTTGCCAAAGAACACCAAAATGTTTTCTTTTTTTCCGGTCCTTTACATTTCCAATACTTTTCTTAGTATCCTTGCTGATCCCAGCAATGCAGACTTCTGGATTAGGGTAATTGATGTGTCTACTCCTATGCCCTTTAAGTTGCCCTTAAATCGCAATGGCACTGTTCCTAAAGCCCCCAATACAATTGGTACGACTTTGGTTTTCACTTTCCAAATTCTACTCAATTCTCTGGCCATATTTTGGTACTTTTCAATCTTCTCGGCCTCCTTTTCTTTTGTTCCGCTGTCTTCTGGAATTGCCATGTCTATTATATTATATTATTATTATTATATTATTTATTATTATTAAGTAAGTCCTGACATTGAAAATGAAAGGTCTGTTTTTTGCTATATACTTATATTTGCTATATTCTAACGCAAGAGAAAATGAGGGGACAGAGAGGGAGGCTCAGGGCGTTGGCCGGGATATGTTATGTCCACGAAAGTTATTTTTAGACGAGCGGAAGTCTTTGTTCTAGCGGAAGTCTGTCTTCCGAGACGTCCGCATGCAGTCTTGCCTCGCTCTCAGGTTCTTAGTGAAAAGAGAAAATGACGGCGCACGTGGAAGGCTGATGAATATTTATTTTTTCTTTCAAACATTGGGCCGAAGTTGGCCTGCATGCGGACGCCTCGGAAGACTTCCGCTCGTCTAAAAATAACTTTCGTGGACATGACATATCCCAAGGGCGGACCGGGAGCCTCCCTCTCTGTCCCCTTCATTTTCTCTTCTTGCTAACGTTATTAATTTTGTAATTCAAGTAATCGAAATTTTACAACGATTTAATTCAGACAACCCAGACAAGTTAATAACTATACGCTGGATAAGCATGAAGAAAGGTTACGAAGGAGTCACCTGGTGGTAGAAAATGTGGATATTCAAATCCACCTCAGGGTTATGATCATGACAGCATTTGATTCATTTTCTGAGTATCCTTGAAGTAAACCTAAGCTTTAAATACTGTGCCTACCATTTTGTCCATCAGCCGAGAGCCGAATTTTTAGGTTTAATACTTACTTCTGGGGAACAAACGAAACTTATCTTACTTGTAATACTTGACTATTCCGGATTAAGAAAGGTATGATGCCGAGAACGGTAGCTTTCATCCTGAAAATTGCATTTCAAATATCTTCCAAGCTCAACCGGTGGCCACCATTTTGTTTTATAGTCCATAGCTTTGGAATTTTCATTTATTTGCAAATGCAGAATCAGTAATTTTTGTAACACTTACTAGGGACTAATTAGAACAAATTATTTTATTTTAAAAGTCCAAATGATTTCATTTTTACGTCATAGATTACGTAATAGAAGATAGAATTGGATTTTAGTCTTTCAACACATGCATTTAGGGACCGGTCATTATTTAGCGGGGGGGGGGGGGGGGGGGGGGGGGGGAGGGAGGGAGGGCTACTATTTTGGGGGGGAGGGCCACAATTTTTTTAGCCTCACTTTGGAGAGGGCCATTTTTTTAAAAATGCTTTTGAGGGGAGGGCTACCATTTTTTTTTAGCTCAAGTATTTACCTCAAGTCTTCAAACTCAGAATTCTCTTTAGCTCAGCCAACTGTATCTGTTTTGAATATGTAATTGCACATGTAAACATGGAACACTGTTTTACAAAAAGTCTCTATAAAGCATATCTGTTTACTAAAACACATAACAACTGAATTTTTTTCCTGGTGCAAAGTTCTTACTATTTCAAAACAGAACACGAGAGAAAGTCATCAGTAAAGAGCACTGATAGAAACATTTAAACATGTACACTGTCACTAAAAAGATAACGACGTTGTTGTCAGTTTTTTTCGGAGCATTTTCTTGCCTATTAAACTTTTTTTGCATTCAAAGGCGGTTTAAAAACAAAGGATACAGTCAGGCTAAAGCCTGAAGAAATTATTCCAATACGGACCATAATCTTCAATATCTGACGAAGATGCCTCTCCTGGTTTGTGCAGTACAGAAACGCTGCAGACATCATCATCACTTTCGTCTTGTTTCCTCACTCCAGGCAACATCATCATCATCTTCATCATCCTAGCTTGGTCTTGAGCTCGATCAGCACAGAAATGATATCCTCCTTGAACCTGTGGGGACGTTCTTCGGCCAGTTTTAATTTTTCCATTGGAGAGAACTGGTGATTCTAGATCTATCTTAACTTTTTCTTCAATTTGTTGCAAAGATTTTTCCGCCTCTTCGATTCGATTGAGTTCATTTTTATAACGGTGTTATCGTGAGGTTTTAATGAGTGGTTCTTCCTCAGTAAGTAACCTGAAGTGGATGGGTTCTTTGCATTATCCAGTTGTTGGATTTGGCCTTCAGCCCTCTAGCTCTTCTTGGTGGACCGTGTACTGGCGCCTTGCTTCCTTGTGGAAGGAAGAACCAACAGATACCGGCGAGAAAAAGTGATACAGATCAAGATTACGACGAGAGTGACAACGAAAGCGACGCTGGCAATGATTATGAGGACGTTGGCAATGGTCATGAGGACGATGAAGACAGTGATAAGGGACGATTATGACGACAATGATGTCGGCGACAATGACGGTCTACAAATCAGTGGACATCTTGTGCACTACCAAATCTGGTAGAACGTGCAGGACATGCAAAGAAAGATATCTCCATTATTGATTAAAGTTTGACGTGCAAAAAGAAACATAGAATGTTATTTGTTAACAACC
>NC_090895.1:8651115-8656115 GCF_036669925.1 Montipora capricornis | reverse complement strand
TTATTATTATTATTATTATTACATACGTCCGTGATTTATGACGCAGGTCCATGCTACCACGCGTAATAAAGTTGCGCAATTAGATAGTGATTATCTTTAAAAATTAAGAATAAGCAATAGCAATTAACACGATTTGGTGAGTGAGTATTGATTTTTATTGATTGGTTGAACGAGTCAATAATAATCAATAAATTATTAGTGATTATTACTGATTTCATTGCTTGCACTTACTGATTGATTTTCACTGATTGATACCGCCGGGGAAATGATGTTCACAGTGGAACACACAAGAGCGAAGCAAGATCTAGAAATAACGTAAACAATTCTTCTTACATTGAAAGCTTGCCGTTCGCAAAGAAAAACGAAAAAAGAAAAAAAAATCATCATGGGCGGAAAGATTCCAAACTAAATGTTTGCTCTTATCCAAGTAACGGACGTCCGTCACAGTGGCCGAGTAACGCGCTCTCAGAATGCCGCAGAGCTGGGAACAGGGTGGGTGTTCTAATCGCGGAAAGGAAGTTTGAAAATACTGAAGGGTAAAAAGTGGATTCACCTGGTCGGAGTTTAATTCAATTATCGCGGGTTTGTGACTACTAAAACAAAAAAAACAAAAAAAAAAAGAAGGCGACTGATTATAACAACTCAGTCGAACTTCCACGCGAAAATCTTGTAAAAAAGTGTTGCAGTTATAGTTTGCTCGATAAGACGAAATCTGGAATTCGGGATCAAGCAAATGTGAGGCCTGGAATGGGAGCTGGAATCCGAGGACTCCCATGATTACTTTACATGAGGCGATTGTAGTTTTTTTTGTTAATTGGAATTTACCATACTGAGAATTTTACCGTGTATAAATAAACAAATAAATAAATAAATGCAGTATGTATGTATTAAGTATAATTTAGAAACGTATATTGCTCTTGCTAACTGTTCTTCTGATTTATTGTATCACCAGTCCAGAATATATTTTGTATTATTAAGATGTTTCTTTGATCAGCTAATTTTTGATAAATTTAGTAAGTGGGCTCATTGACACATACATGCAGTTTAAGTTACTTATTTGACACTACACTGAGAGTCGATTAAGAACGTTTTTATTCGCTTATTTGTATTTTAAATGAAAAAGCATAAAATAAAGGTAAAGAAACGTAAATAAACCCAAATATTAAGGGTATATTTTGTTTGACATAACCATATATTTCTTATTGCATGATACACATCTCAGTTTGTAATAATGATCAGTTCATATTTATAATCGTTACAAAATATTAAACTTCAACACCATCAAAGCAAGCTCTTTGATAGGTTTCCTGGTCACATTTGAATGATTCATTAAAAGACTATACTATGTACTTTCCTAAGAACATCTTAAGAACGTTTTCAGCCTCACAATGCAAATAGAGATGAGAGCATTCAGCCTCAGCTCCAAAATCAGACGTTTTTGTTAAAAACAGAGTGTACATATACTATCCTTCGCAGGGTTACATTACATTGTATATAATCAGCCAAGATTTCCCACTCATCTCCTTTATTATTTTTTTCCCGCAAAGTGTACAGTGAAATGATGTTCACATCCCCATACAACGGCAAACGTATTTTGGGTACAGTTGGATCTTCTGTAACACTCACTTGGAGCTTTTCTGGTGGAGTTTCACAAATTTCTTGGGGACTTCAAAATCCTCTGGGCCCGACAATCCAAACCAACTTAGTAGTTCTTGATGTCACTGGCTCAGTATTAATTCAAGCCCCAGCCTCTTACAGCCAGCGTGTGAGTGGAGTGCTTGTTGGTGATGCCTCTTCTGGTCAGGCCATATTTAACATCAGTGGCATTAAAAAAGAAGATCAAGGATTTTATACCTGCGAGCTTTATAAACTTGAAAATTTTCTTGCTATCGTAAAAAGGGACCATGTGCAACTGAGTGTGGAAGGTGAGTTATACATGCCCGAAAATTCCATGGTGAGGCTGATTTTGTAAATTACAATTTAATTATCCCTTTTCCTGCCTGTATGAGTTAACATGTGGGTTCTGTCTCTAGGGTTTAAGAAAACAGTGGTCCATAGGGTAGCTCGATAGTGCACGTGGTGCTATTATACATGTTCCCATAAAGAACAGATCAGTAGTAATTACATGACTAGCACAATTATTATTATTATTATTATTATTTATTATTATTATTTTTTTAAATATTTTTTTATTGAAAAAAATTGGTATTAATACAGCAAATTATTAACTTACCTACATAATTATAATGTTACAACTAATATAACTAATATTACTAATACTAATAATATAATACAACAAACTAACACTGATATTATTATTATTATTATTATTATTATTATTATTATTACAAAATTCATAAAAACTAGAAACGTTTACAAAGTATAATGGAAATAAGATATTAATTACATACAGAAAGTGGATGCATATTAAAACCTTTAAATAGTTAAGCATTTACAAGAGGCGACACTATCCATTTAGTTTCAAAGAGATCCTTTGTTTTTTTACTATGCAGACAAATATATTTTTCTGTTTCATAATTTACAGCAATTTTCTTTTTAAATCCGTATATATTCGGAAGAATTTGACTTCTACAATCCCACAAGTACAATTTCCCAATCATAATTAGATAGTTTAGAAGCTTAGCAGAAGGGGCGTTTTGTCGTATCATTCCAACTAAAATATCTTGCAACGAAAGTCGAATGTTTTCCTTTAAAAGCTGGTGCCAGAATACTTCGAAGTCACGCCAAAAATCTATCGAGATACAGAGATATAGGAAGTCATATAGCGTTTCTGGTTCAGATGAACAAAATGAACACCAGTCATTCACTTTAAAGCCAATTTTATAAAGTTTAGCATTAGTATAGAGAATGGAGTTAAGAATTTTGTATTGAAATGCTTTAACATATGGTTCAAGAGCAACACTATGCGGGATCATTAACACCCTCGAGTGTCCTTATATGCTTTTTTACATGATTTATTTCTTCTACGTTTAGGAAGTATTTGGTACTTTTCTCGCCATGTTCATACCATCGTACTCGGGCACGGATTATTATTCCGTTGACGTTTTCATCATAAAATGATTCGAGCTTATCCTTAGCCGCATTTAAATTGTCGCCATTCGAATCATTGGGGTTCGTTTCGAAAACCTGTTTCGCTTCAGTATATTCTTTTTCAAGTTTTGATTCTCTTTCGTTTCTCTCCTTTGCCTTCTTTTTGGAATATTTTATAGCATGAGCTCTTATGTTATATTTTATCCAGTCCCAAATGTTACGGTGGTCGGAAAGTTCTTTTCGGCCTTCCGTGATCCAAATTGGTACCATTTTTGTAAGGTCATACAACTACATACATACAACTTTATTTGTTTTAGCAGGTTACAAAAAAAGGCAGCATATGCTGATGTGGACCTGCTTAAAACTTATCTAAAATATTTACAATGTACTCATCATCCTCAATGTACTCATCATCAATGTACTCATCATCCTCCAATATGGAGGTGTTCATCTTCCAGAACCCAGGACCCTTAGCCTCTTTGTCCACGTTCCCAAATTCTAAATAGATAGCAGAATGGTCAGTTCTGATGGCGGGGATTAAATTTGTGGCTTTAACCCAGTCATGTAAATTGTTAGAAATCAAGCAATAATCAAGGCGACAAAATATCGGCGGAGATTGTTGACTCCAGGTAAAACTTTTGGTTTGCGGGTTTTTAACTCTCCATATATCTACAAGATCTAATTGACTTTGGACATCGTTGATGAAATTTATCACAGATTTCCTAGGCGTCATTATGCCACCTTTTTTGTCCAGTGTAGGATTCAGAGGACAATTGAAATCACCTCCAATCACAATATGTTCTTCAGAATCTAAATTTTCGGTCTGCAGCTTAGTTAACACATTTTTGAGCAATGTAATGATGTCTTCGTCTTTCTTTGGTGCATAAATGTTTACAAGAACATACATTTTATCTTTGATAGCGGCTTTAACAACGATATACCTCCCCGATGTATCTACAATTTGAAAGTGAATAACGCAGTCAAGATCTTTTTTGATCAAGATTGCAACACCTCGAGAGTTTGAGCTCCCGCAAATAAGTTCTGCACCTCCATTTTAACTGTATTGACAATGTCGAATGAGTTTCTTGCAGTAATATTATATCCGAGTTTCGTTTTCGACACGACGTGAAAATTGTTCGCCTTTTTCTGAAATTGATTAGACCCCTCGCATTTAGAGATAGTAGATTAAGACAATGATCAGTCATTGTAGCTGAATCGGGGAAGTGGTATTATAGAAAAAGTCGATGGTATAGCAGAGTGCGAGAAAGTATGGTGCACATAAACCGATAATTTTCGCCTAAAACAAATTATTAGTCTACAAAAAGACATACAGTAACATATGAAGTAAGAAGTTTCCAGAGCATTCACATTTCTAATTAAACAAGAAGGGTTAAATAGTTTAACACTTATTACACACATAAACCTTAAACTAAACTTAACTATAGATGTGCTGTCGCGCTGTGACCGCTTTGGCTTTGGTTTCCGCTGTTTCTTGTGTCCATAATGAGACCGTAGTATGGGAGATTGGTTGTTTCTTCTCCTCTGTAGATTTGCCCGTTTATAATTAGGTTATCAACTTTGAAATAGGCTGTTTGCTTTCTCTGTTTGGCATTTTTCAAGATGGGATATAACGTTTTCTGTTTTTCATCAATTTCCCGGGGAAAATCATTCGCAATTGAAATGTTAGTGTTTTTCAAGTTTTTAACATAAGACGAAACATACTCCTTGTCTTGAAAGAAGCTGAATTTAGCTATAATAGGCCTAGGTTTGGAGTTCTGTCCTTGACTGGTATTCTTCTTAGTAGGGATACGGTGAACGCGTTCGAAACGGATTTGTTCGATATCTTCCTCTGGGATCTTAAGTTTATCGCGCATCACATTTTTAAATTAATCTTGAGCAGAAGTTGACTCACCTCTTCCTTCTGGAACATTAAACACTTTTAGATTTTC
>NC_090895.1:8641115-8646115 GCF_036669925.1 Montipora capricornis | reverse complement strand
GAGAAAGCATTTGGAACCACGAAGCCGAGTGGTTTTATTATTTTCGAGCGTTTGAAATCCTGATGAAATCCGAAGCACGAGTCTTTGAAATTGCTTCTCGAACAAATAAAATTAGTTTAAATTATGATTTGAATAAATTTTCTGAATTGAAATATTATTTTTGGTACGGGCATTTTCACCTAGTTGATGCGTGCTGGCTTGTGATATAATAATTTCATTTGTGTTTGCATTCCACGTTGTTACCTACTAGTTGCATCATGGTTGTGAGTTCTGAAAAGTAGGCATAACGACCTTCTTGGCATTTGACACCCTTACTTTTAGGAGTAGTAAATGAAGCGGGGCTATACGGGTGGACCGTGCGGATCTATCCACATCTGTGGTTAACAATATAGTGATAAGAGGTAGACGAAGCGAGGCCCGTCACTTTGGTTTGTTGTATCAAAGGGAGGATAAAGGGTGCTTAGCGAATACGAAAATGTATACATTTTTCGAGCAAAATACTTAAAAGATTGACTGCAGGCATAAATTAAGTACAGATAATTAATGATGTTCTCAACAATTTATCTAAGAATTAACAAGTAAAAGTTTAACTACACAAGAGTTTCTCAACACATGGTCCAGGTTTTTCCAGCTTGGATGTTTTGACTGTGTAAAAATTTCCGTTACTATCGAATGGGGTCGGTGAGGCACTTTTTCTAGGAGCACCTCCGAGCAAATCTGAGCCGACCCCTCTAGGGGGAGCAACTGGAAACAACAGATTTTCTCCGAGCAAATCTGAGCAGACCCCTGTAGGAGAAGCAACCCGAGCAGCATCGGGCAAACATGAGTAGGTCCCTGCAGGAAAACGGCCTAGGGGCCCCGCGACCTTGTGGCCCTAGCCCTAACTTCGTGACTATCGGTAAACAAAAAAGAGAACCCGATTGCAGGTCCTATAATTGCTTACAAGCATGCCCCGTGCCATACGTGCCCTGCCCAAATACGCGGGGGATATAATTCAGGTATTTAGGGGCCCTTAACCTCCGGCGGAATCCAAAATAAATATTCTAAGGTCTAGTAAGCGAAAAAGGAGGCTACTGGCAAAAGTGACAGGAATACTAGAGCAAGTGATGCCCAATGCAAAGGAACCCAAATGATTAACTGAACAAGAGCCTGAAAGCCAGCTCATAACCAAGAAAACCGCTAGAGCCGAAAAGACTATTGGGATTACGGCCAGATGTTGAGTCTTCTTGACCATACCTTACAACATGGTCCATCGCGAATTCGCCAAAAGTACTAGTAAGTAATACCCAAAACGGTGAGGAAGGCCACAGGACCAAGGTTCCAGTGCACTTCTCGATGTTCATAAATCTCAGAACCCTGCAAATGGGAGGTACTAACAGACAGTTCTCGCCCTCAAAATCTCTAGGCTTGAACACAAGGGATTCCAAAACCTCGCGTAATATTTGAGCAGCTTTGTATTGTAAAAATTCGAAAACAGTAAACTGTGTTCGATTACCACAAATTCTCGATCTCATCGCACATGAATATCTGCCAATCGTCATAGTCAATAAAACGGCTTATTGCATCAGACTTCTGGTCGAGCGTACAAGGGATCCAGTGTACACCCAACGCTACAGAATTCTCGAAGCCAAAAAGCTAAATACGTCGCTTACGATCCTATGTAGATCTAACTTCTTGCTGCCTCCTTCCAACCAGAACAGCATTCTTCCGTAATAACCGTCTTGGTTGTCGGTAACCAAACCACCGAATCATTGCTAAGTAGCTCAGGGAAAGATCAAATATAAAACCTGTTGGCTTCGAGTTTTCTCCTAAGAGAATTCCTACTTGCCTCTTCCGCATTCCACATCTTGTGGCCAACTACTTTAATAACTGAGCCACATCCTGTAGTGCCAGCATCGGAATACAGAAATCTACTAGCTTTATTGTGTGACAAAACATTTCTTTCTGCTGACGAAACGTAAATTGCTAAACCAGAAATATAGCTCATCTAAACAGTATTGGTCAAGAAATGTTCAACAGTTGAGTCCCAATATTGCGCACAAAGATTGCTCATAACGCATTATCTTCTCATAATACGACACAAACCATCAACTACTGGACTCATATAAATTATTTCACTGGTAAAAGACACCATTTGTCGAGTGTTGATATTATGAGTTGATTCACTGATGTTCTCCAGAATAACGTGAGCCTTAACGTCTTAACTGAATAGAGTGTAATGTGAAGTGCTAGATTTCAATCCTATATGAACCATGTGAGCGTTAGCCCTACAGATGGAAATGGGCCCACACAAGGACAGAGAAAAACTCTGACCAGGGTGGGAATTGAACCCACAACCTTCGTGTTAGATCTCCGCCGCTCTACCGACTGAGCTACAAGGTCAGACGGGACTTCACATCTTCACTTCCCACGGCCTGCTCCCGTCTGACCTTGTAGCTCAGTCGGTAGAGCGGCGGAGATCTAACCCGAAGGTCGTGGGTTCAATTCCTACCCTGGTCAGAGTTTTTCTCTGTCCTTGTTTGGGCCCATTTCCATCTGTAGGGCTAACGCTCATATGTTTCATATGGGATTGAAATCTAGCACTTCACATTACACTATATTCAGTTAACTCTGTTTAAAATATAAGTGCTACACGGCCAACGTTTGTATAAAAGTAACCTTTCCTTGTACTTAGATACACGTCTGTCAGTGATACTGGTTGGTTTTGCATATTCTATCCTAAGACAGCTCCAATGATACTACACTCTGGGTAGGAGATCAAACAGATTTGGCATTATTACGTATGAATCCTGCTTGTTGAAGGTTCTGCTGCAGAATAGGCGCTACCTCAGCACACTTTGTGTAACTGCCTGCGATTCCCAAACCATCATCCAGAAACTGCGCCATACGAATATTTAAGTGCCTCCAGTGCTTCTGCAAGAGCCTAAGGGTTTTAGTGAAAATATATGGCGCTCAGAAGAGACCAAAGGACAGCACAGAAAAAAAAGAACATAGTAGTTGATGATACTGGTTGGCTGACAAGTCCAGTAAAAACACACAAATTACTGGTGCTCTTGATAACAAACAAATGAAAACATAAATGCCGCCTTTGGAAAATAAGTAATGGCATGTTCCAATTTTCTTTTTTTTAAACACATTTCTTTCCCAAATGCTTATTCACATAACGTAAATCAAGTATAAGTCTCTTCTTCCCATTAGGCTTAACAGATACAAATAGCTATAGAGGATTGACAACTATAGGACGATAAGGATATTCGAAAATTCTGCCAATAGTCAATACTTCTTGCATATATTCGTCTACAAGATTGACGTGGTTAGTGGCGGACTGGTTATTACGGAAGAATACTGGTCTGGGCAGAGCAAGAAAGGAAAAAGTCTAGCCCTGCTTTATAACATTCAAAATAAACTCCGACGCACCGATTGATTCTTAAAATTCAGAGTTTCTGCTCAAATTTCATTTGTTGTAACTTCCTGGAACTTGCAAGGACTTAGAATCCACTTCGGAAATATCACCAAAAAACACAGTACCTGTTTAAACTCATTAAGGCTAACATCATTAGTGATAACATCATTTGCTGGGGGAGTCTGAAGAGATTAAGTAGGCTCCTCCCTTGGCATAGGCGATTGATCCGAGGTTGGAGGAATGAGACCCGGTGCCTGGCCATTGGGATCTGCAATCCTTGCGTGTTGCATCTAAGAGATCTGAGGTTATCGTTTTCTCTATAGCTTGGGGAAAAAACCATAAAAAAAAGCATCAGGCCTAAAATGTATGGGAATAATAATGAATATGTAAACTAGTCATCCAGTTTATATGTACAGAGGAAAAAAAGGATCTAACGAATTATTGCATCTTATATACCAGCGGAAAATACTTTTATCTTATAATTTGCTTCATTCAAACAAATATAAATTATTTACGCCTTAAATGCAGATACAAACAACAGGAATGTCGGTTGGTTGCACGCTCAGAACAACCACGAACAGCACAAAGTACTCAAGAAAAAAAAAAAGAAACATTACCAAAAAAAAGGCACCAGGTCCGAGGTAGAAATATCAGACCTGAATCTCTTTTCCTTTGGACCAGGTTGTCTTTTCTTCCTCCGTTTACTTGATGCATTTTCTCTCGCCTCCCTTAAATATTTTTTCATCCTCTGATCCTGACGCTGGCTTGTCCGACTCAGTAGTACTCATCAACGATGCGCCAGCCGTCTTTGCTTTGGTCGGCGATGCGTATCAATTTTTGGCGTCGCTTGATCTTTGCCCTTGCTTCTGAAGTCGGCTAGCTTCTTCACTTCTCCAAAACCCCGGTGGGTTGTATATTTTGCAGGATCGCGTTGATCTTGGCATTTTGGTCGAATTGCTTTTGATTTTCTTTGTACTTAAGCTCCTTATATTGCCTCTCTTTTGGACTTAGTCTCTAATCCTTTACATATTTAGCTTATCATTGAGATACGATTTCAGCATGGAGAACATTTTTTGTGGCATAGACCTTTGAGGCCGATCCGATCCACTCTCATTAAGAAAAGGAAAGAAACTTTAAGTGTCGCGTCGTTCTTGCGCTAGAACACTAATTAGGGACACTGTAAACTGAAATTAAAAACTAACGCAAAATCAAGCCAAATGCTGGTTTTTGAGGAGAGGGGAAATCGTAGTACTGTTACGTGCAGGATTAACCAAGAAATGTCCGCAAACAAGGCATGAATGAAAATACTATACGATATAAGGCACGCAACAAAAGTGTGACAACGTGCAGTTACCCTTTTTTTACTATTATTTAATTAGTTTTACACGTACTGGTGCAATTACTTCGGTTAAAGATTACGTTAAGCAGTTCGTAAGGCAAAGGGGGCTTACTGTCTTTCATGACCATTCAGGTATTGATCTTCATTAACTTCGAACTCCAAGTTTCACTGATTCTAGAGAACAATTCTTGACTTTCTTGATTCACTGGATTCTTTCCACTCACTGGATTTTCTGTGTACACAAACACTCACGAAGGA
>NC_090895.1:8631115-8636115 GCF_036669925.1 Montipora capricornis | reverse complement strand
GCACCCCAATTGTTTAATGGATCTTTCATTTTTGCATTGTTCGTCGATCAAAATTAGTTTTAGGGCTTCAAGTGTCCCGAACACATATTGAAAATAAAAGTGCCTGACACTAAAATTTGAACAATTTAATAGCAATCAAACAACAAAAGGTCTATGAAGCCCTGCTCTATCTTCTGTTTTTTTGCAGTAAGCCCTCCTCCGTCCCAAATTAAGTGGCGATCGAGAACGTAACATTTTCGAAAACAGAAAAAGTAAACTAAAGTTCTGTATTCATGTTGGAGACTGAAAGTTATAGTCGTTGATAGCGTGAACTTAAATGTCAGTTTCGTTTCCTAAATCTTTAGGATATTATGAAGAACAAGTCAATTAGAGAATGACAGATACCGGAAATTCCTTCGCGATCTAGGACGTTGATGAAAATTTCCAAAGATTTCAATAGCGTGGGCTTTTTGCAGTTATTGAGAGCACCAGAGTTGAGGCTCCACCATTGTGATTATTGCATAATCCTAAAATATTCAAACTTGTGACTTGTGGAGAACACTGCTTCTTGGGAGGCGAGCATTCTTCACTTTCAAAGGGCATCGATTGTCAAGTGTACTCTTCAATCAAATGCAGAGTCCTAGAAAGTGTGAAATAATGAGACACATCTCTAGGAGCACTCAATTGCATGTTTTTTTCTGTTTTGTTTTGTTTTGTCTTTTTTTTTCCCACGTGAACGCAGTGAAAATGTTCACTCAAGGCGACTGAACCCGAACCGAAGAAAACCTGTTTCCCGTGTTTTCGTTTTCTAGACAGACTGAAAAAAACAACAACAACAACAACAACAACAACGACTGAGTAGACGAAGACTGTTTATAACCTCTCCTTAAAAAAAGGACAAAAAAATACAATAAACTCGGGGAAATAACCACGGACACTAATAAGTGTAATTTTGTGTACTTGTTTTATTTAGGTGTGAGAAAAAGCGGTCTTAACTGGCTGTTTACGGGGGGAAAGTGTAAACTCCAGGGTACAGAGGTTGCAGGTTTGAGTTGCAGGTCATTGTTTCACTATAGCTGAAACAACCCAAACCTTTACTGATGCCAACATTAGGCCTAAGAAATAATATTTAATACTATGGTGAGCATTTTTGTAAAGGTTCCGGGGTTGTTGCAGTTATGGTAAACTGTCACCTGCAGCCCTAACCTGCAACCTGCACTTTACCCTCCTGTTTACGAGATCTAATTTTCGTAAGTGACCACACGCTGAATCAGTAGGGGTTGGCTTCTACTGAACTAAATCCTTTAAAGGAATTCGAGATCACTATCGACGCACATGATTAAGCCATGTAGTACTCACAGTAAGTTAAATATTACAACCTTCCATTATTTTTCTTTTGTTTCCTTTTTTAAAAAAAAAATATTTGATTATTATTATCATAAGCTTGTGTTCAGTTAATAATACTAATAATAACTTAAAAACTTATCTGGTGCATGCTTCATGACAGAATGATCTCATGGGCTTTACATGAATTAAAATACCAATGAAATTTATCAATTCCTATAAGCTAAAAATATGTTTATTAAAAGTAGGTTTGTAAGTCAACTTAAAAGTAATTACATGAATTCAAAGTACCAATAAAATTGTCAATACCTGTGAGCTAAAAATATGCTAATTTAAAATAATAGGTTTTAAGTTGACTTTTAAAATTTGTTAAGTGTGGTGACTTTCCTTATGAAAGAGGGAAGTGAGTTCCAAACGTGAGGAGCAGCCATACTAAAAGAACGATCAAATGATATATGAAATGGATCATATATGAACTGCGGATAGGAAATCAAGTGAAGCTATGATCCTCGCAGTTATGAGCGCATTTTTTTGCAATTGCGTAAAGAAGCCTGAAAAATTCAGGACTTCAACGGGGAAACAATATTTCATCCACAAATGTGTTAACTTGCCATGTGGGCAATTTTTTCGTTGCTGACGATGTGTATCTGGCGCGTTTAGTGTTCTGTAGCAATTGGATATGCTTAACGATTTTTGAACAGTACTCTTATGGTATCCGAGCGCTTACCTATTTATTGTACAGTGAATATGTTTGCCTAATGAACATTGCCTTATCTTGTATCCTTATATGCTTTTGCCACTGATTGTGAGTTGTCTGCTTATCCCGCACCGCATTTCTGGTTGTCAGTGTTTTGGGTGCGGGGAATTCAAGAATTGCTCATTTATCTTTGCCTGAATCCAGCGAAGCGTAATGAAACAAAAGATAAATGGCTTCTTGAATTCCCAAGCACGGGTGCATTTGTTGGCAACGTGTTTTAAGTGCCGGCATGAGGTTATGACAGGAAAGTGTGATATCAAGTGAAGTTATGATCTTCGCAGTTATGAACTGCAAAAATTCAGGACTTCAACGGGGTTTGAGCCCGTGACCTCGCGATTCCGGTGCGACGCTCTAACCACCTGAGCTATGAAGCCACTGACGTTGGGAGCTGGTCATTTGTGGGTTCTAATGGTCCCGTGAGGAATGAATCAATGATGAAATGGTATATGAAATGAAAACTCGAGGAAGGTTAGTTTTAGTCAGCGATGTTGCGTAAATTTAATGGGTTTGGTTTTTTAAAAATGTTTTTATTACGTTACGAACTTCTTAGTTCAAAATAAATGCATGTTTTTGAAGTTCTTTTCCTTTACTTTCATGAAAATAGAGCAGGATTATCTTCTCCTCGTAATGCGGACCTGACCATAGCCCAGAAGATGAGAAAGACGGCAATGGAGAGAGATGATACAAAACACTAACCAAATAAAGATAACGCTTGCTTGAAAACTTCATTGCTATGCTCGAGAAAGTTTTTTTTTTGTGCAAAAACCTTTCATGGATCGATCCTGTCTGGGATTCCAGTCCTTCCCCGACAGGTCACGCAAAATCGTGACAAACTAAATTTTCCAAGAGCTTCACAACATCGCATCGATTTTACTCATTTAGATCATTGATGACCCCTATTTTTTAAGACATGAATAACTTACTCTTCTTACAATGTACAAAATACGTTGAAATGAAAAAAATCACAATGTAAGAAGTTATCTTTTTAAAAAATCTTTCCTTCTGTGTCCTGAGTTCCGGAAGTGATTACAGCAGGTAGCGCTTGCAAAAACACTTGTTGAGGATTAACTCTACTGTTTACAACATCCCCAGCGGCATGAAAATATCTAATAAGTTATCTAAAGGAAGCTATATCATGCCCAGTATATAGATCGATTAACTATTTTCTGTTTTTTTCTTTTTTTGGTTATTACGTCGTAATAGCGCAAGGGCTACTCTCATTCTCTTTCAATCTGGTTGCAAGCATGAAAATGGTTTAATAACTTCCCTAATCATGGAGGATAAGAGCTGTAGAAACATGCTTGTAATAGTGTAATAAAGTTCTTTGCCTTTAGCACTCACTGTAACTGAGTGTTGAAAATGAAAATGCAAAAGTAACTTGTTCGTCCTAATAGAATAAAAAGGTAAGAAGCGTTCACTACTCACGATAACAAATGTTAAGGTGAGTGATAGAGTTCCCATAAGTGAGCCTTGAAAACGTCATAAAAGAGTAATGTAACAAAGTTTTATTGCACATGAAAAGTATAATTTATGGATACTCAGTCATAATGGCGTAATAATGTATAAATATGCCTCACCGAGCATAGCGTAATGATGTAATAAGCTTTTAGTACTCAAGACAAGGCGAGCATTGAAGCAATTAAGTGCTATCCTTGCCAAACAGGCTAATTGTGACGACAACCTCCAAGCCTGTTGGTCCTCTCCCCTAACCTTGCGCTATCAGACAACACTTACGTCAAGCCATGGTATAAGACAAATTATTAAATTCTCAACCTGGGATAATGGAATTCTCGTGCTGTGATTGGTTCACTCAATCTCGGTTATCAGCTCATATACCTTAGTTTGACCTTATATGGTAAATGATTGCGCTTAGCGTTGCTAAACTAAAAACGTTTACGCCAGAAAGCGAAATTTCTTTCGGTATAAAGCAAAAGAAAAACGTTTTTGTGGAAAGTTTAAACCACTTTCGAAGCTTAGAGATACGCGAAAAGGTAAAAAATGTTTTTGTGATGAGCCTGCGTCTGTCTGACCACGAGGTATTACACAACATCGCATCTTCATCAACTTTTTTCGATTTCGCTAGGATTTTCTCGCTTTTCTCGCTCGTATTTCGTACTTCTAAACTTTTGGAGCTTAAGGAATTTAATAAAACAATTATTCCATTCGCGCTTGTTGGATTTGAGAGTGGTTATAGCCAACTCGGCGCTACGCGCCTCGTTGGCTATTTACCATCTCATATCCAACGCGCGCTCATGGAATAATTGTTAAATATACAGCAAATTTAAAGTATACTTTTATTCCAGAGCAAACCGCAATAAAAGATATTCTGAGAGTACTCTATCGAAGTATCAGCCTTGTAGTTCAAGCAAGCAAGGTATTTCTGAGGTATAATAGTTAGCAGACTGAAAAGGAGATATGAAGCAGAAGTAAGTGGAGAGCAAACAGGCTTTGTCGTGGACAAGGAAACAAATGAGCAAATCACAAACTAGTGTTTTATCGTGAGTGCTAAAGCCTTTCATTGTACTTAGGTCATGCCCAACTATGGAACATAATGGTTGTAATGTTTTCTTTTTAACTGGATGGAGATGTGCTAAAGGATTTAATATGAACCTTTTCAGTGAGTACATCTTTGGGGGATACTGAGTGACTAGACATAGGAAGATCAGGCACAAAATAAAGCTGTGTGCTGTCTCCTTGTTCAATATTTATTCTGAAGAAATAATTATGACAACCACAAGAGATGGAAAACCACAAGTAATTAGTATCAGCAGCCACACCATATTAACAATTTGCATTTTGCAAATGACATTACCCTGCTTTGCCGTGCATGATAGGACTCCCTGAATTAACCCTATCTATTCCGTAAGAAAGGTAAGTGAAGAGAGACATACCTATTGCTAAACACCACAAAAACTGAGAT
>NC_090895.1:8621115-8626115 GCF_036669925.1 Montipora capricornis | reverse complement strand
TCTTACACCTCTTTTGTACTTAACTCCACTTCTACATCCTCTAGCCAAGATGCCTCTCATGGTGACCAACTTCCTCCTACCAGATGTTGCTCCAGAAGGAGGTTGCTTCTGTAGGATCAGGTAACATTGTTTCTCTTCGTTCCTTTCTATCTAGTGTTTTGTAGAACAGCTTCTGGCTGGTTCTAAACAGGTCGTTCTGTTTGAACTGTTGACATCTCTCGTCGTATCTTTTGATCTTGACTCCACCTGCTTTGATGTTCTGTTTCCACATGCATGAGACATACAAAGAGCCCCTTTCCTCAAGATGATAATTTCTGTTCAACCTTTCCCTCTCTCTTTGTTTCAGTTTCATGTTTCCTCTTCGGACTTCCTCAATCTTGCTCCGGTCTTTTCGCCAAGTTTCGATATTCTCTTTAATCCTTCTCTTCAAGAATGGCTCTTCAGTTCTTCTCCCTTTCCTCCCTTTTATCATTCCCATTCTTTCTGTAGTGTTATATGCATCTGCATACATTAAAGAATTCAGTTCAGTAATGTCGTGCGTCTGAATCCTTTTGACGGCTTCATTGATTTTGCAACTTCAGCTTTCAGCTTCGTTCTTTCGCACGACTTCAGTGATGGTAATCCTATTCTCTCTTCTAGTTGTATAGTTTCTAGGATCCTGTGCCTAAGGGCCTCCAATTCTGGGCTGATCTCTGTTTGTAATTCTGCAGCAGTGAAAACGTTAGGTTCCTCTTCACGTTGGTGTTCTTCTTGGGTATGAGATGCTGTTGCATGGTCTGGTGTATCTGTGGTAAAAGGCTCCGTACTTTGAGTTTCCTGATGTTCATGGTCTGGTGTATCTGTGGCATGGAGCTCTGTAGTCTCAATTTCCTGATGTTCATGCCTTACTCGTATGGTTATTTGCTCTTGCTCCACAGTCTCTAGCCACGTCTTGTTCTTAATCTGGCGTACTTGATCAGTCAATCTCTGCTCGGTGACTCCTGTTAGTTCGTTGTTGATGTTACGGGCCTTCCACAAGTCTAGCAATCTTTTCTGTACCCTCGCCTCTCTGGTTCACTCCTGAGGTAATACTCAAACAACCGTTTATTATCCTCCTTCGTGCACCAAAAATCAAAACATTGGACCACGAGCCCACAGGCACGAATTTCATGAATTTGCGGTTATATTAAATCGCAACCTGTGATTTATAAATGGAGCGAGTGATTTATAAATCGCAAATGAAAGTTATAAATCGCAAAGCTGGTAACCTTGCGATTTATAAAACGCAAAGTTTGTAATCTTGCGATTTGTAAATCGCAAAGTTCTTAATCTTGCGATTTATAAATCGCAAAGTTGGCAATCTTGCGATTTGTAAATTACAAAGGCACTTCAATGTGTTATTTGTAAATTACAGGACAACTTTTGTGACATTTGATAAATAAAACAAAATATAGGAAACAAGTACATAAATAATATTTTTACGCTTGGCGTCCCATATGCGAGCAGTCTCTCTTTTGCTCTAGAATCGTTGAAACGAACGCGTACGTTAAACTTTAATGGCTGAAACTGCGGGTCGCTAATACCACGGGCATTGGTTTAGAGTGAAAATAGAGACTACAATGGTTTCATATTTCGTTTTGGAACCCCAGTAACAGACTGACAGCCCTCATCATTGTTCCTGTCATGCCCATTTGGAAAATATTCTCGCAGGAATCAATGAGCGTTTTTTTGCTGATAAGTTATATGTTATGTTCGTTTGCCAACAAAACTTGAATACCGTCTTGCACTTTTATTTTGCGGGGTTTTATCCACAAATAAAAGTCCCGCAAAAATAGCATGCTACACTGTAAAGTGATTCCACGCCAAATGAACAGCAACAAATAAAAAGCCGTCCATGTCGGATTTTACCCGTTTATTTATTGAGAGTTACTTCAAAATTATTTAAGACAATTTTCCATTGAAAATCAGAGCCGGTGAGCCTTCAGAAGCCAACAACCGAAGACATACTTGAGCGTGAATAGTATTTTTAGCGTCTCATGTCGGAAGGGAGAAGTAAGGCTTTCCCTGAACTTTAGTTTGGAGAAGCTTGGATTTACTACATTTCAAAGTTACTTGCTTTCTACTTGTGTGAAAGAGCAACAGAAGATCCCAGGACAAAGGAAGCAATGTCACCGAAGGAAGATTCAGGCGAATGTAATTTGCCATCAGCCTCACAGTTCGAAATCAAAAGCCTTCAAGCCTACCGCAGCTGATGATGGAAGCAAGGAATGCATGCTTGATATTTAATCCTTAAAGTGGTACTATGATCAAAAAATTATTTCCTTTTTTTCTTCAGATTTTGAAAGCGTGTTTGCTTAACACCTAACTGGCAAAATTTTGAGCTTTGAGTTTAGGTTTTGGATTTCACGGTCCGCCATTACTCACATTCAAAACTGGCTGATTGGACCTCAGAGGGTTGGATGTAGAGAAAATGACGTCATTTACTCACTAGCTTAAAATTTCAGCGTGTAAACGCAATTTATTACATATGCAAAACAAGGGTTTAAAAGTCTGAAAGCCCGAAACTTCCGTGCTGCATATTAATTCGGCCCCGTACACACTCATTGCATTCTTAAACTAGAGAGTCTTTGACGTCATTTTCTCCTCGACCCAGCTCTCTCAAGATTTTAAAGTTAGTAATGGCGGACCAATAAATAAGAAAATTCCAGTTTAAATAGACAGGTGTCTTTTTAAAATCAGAACTTAACACTTGGGTCAGTTAGTGTTTAGTTAACATGGTTTTGAAATCCAATGAAAAAAAAAATGTTTTTTTGGTCGTAGTACCACTTTAAGTTTTGGTGATTCAGAAACGACAGTGGCAAACAATCCTTTTCACAAAGCCAACTGTTGATTGATTATTTTGGCTATCATTGAATCGGATGAATCTTAGAATCGAAGAATAATTTCAAAAGCGTGTTACGTGTAAGGTGAAATCGTAAAATAGGTAGCATCGGAGGCTTTACTCCTAAAATAGTTTAAAATCTTAGTGGTATAAAATCGGAAAATAGTACCTGTAAATCGGTGTATACTATTTGTGCGGTTGGTACAGCAGCATCGATAACACTTTTCACAACAGTGAAACTTTGATTAATAAGGCTTTTAATGAAACCTGTGGGCAGAATGGCTAAAACATCTTGCTTTTCAAAAAGAGCGAATGTGACTCCTGTTCTTGTTTTAAATTCTCATCATAAACGGCCTCCAAATTAACGTGAATTTAGAGTTGATTGACATTTATCAAAGTTGACGTCATCGCTTCTCCCGAGATCAACCAATAACAACACTCCGTTACCGGAGCGCTGGGATTCCAAAACGCAATATGAAACCATTGCAGTCTCTATTTTGACTCTAAACCAACTCCCGCGGTAATAGCGACCCGCAGTTTCAATCATTAAAATTCAACATACGCGTTGTTTCAAGGATTCTAGATTATTATTTAGTTGTAACTGACTACATTTTATAATTTATTCAACAGACAAACCAAACATCACCTACCCAAGAGAGGCTGGTAAAAGCTTCATAGAGGGAAGCCATGTTAATATCAGTTGCACAGGAATAGGAAAAGTGGAACCAGGTGTGCAGTGGGGCCATGATGGCAGAGTTGTGAGTTCGGGATCCGGAACAGCTTATCTCAGTTTCAGTGATATCAAAAGATCAGATGAAGGCATATATACATGCAGAGCTAATAACTCTGCAGGAATTACAGAGAAGCAAGTGAATGTTACTGTGAACTGTAAGTTCCTTTATTCTATAATTACAATTTTTTTTTTTTTTGCAAAAGTATTATAGTGAGTATGATAAGCACTTATTTATTTATTTATTTATGCATTATACTGTACACTGTACAAGTCAGCGTTTTCAATAAGAGCCGGTGGCCGGCGAAACTCGGCAGCTATTGCACGTTAGCTCACCGCCTACTTTTTCTTGGAAAAAACCCCAAATTTTATGAATAATATGAGAAACATTTGCACATAACAAGAGAAGCTTGCATTCGGAGTAATTTCGGCATCGATTTCTGTTTTAATAGTAATACCAACTGAATTTATTCAATGCAATGAAAGGAAGAGATACCAGAGGTTATCCCTATGCGAGGGTATCCGTCCGGATGTTATTAATCTAGAGTCGATTATGAGGAGGGAGGAAAACCGGAGTACCCAGAGAAAAACCCTCATGGTCAGATTGAGATCGACTGAAACTCAGCCCACATACGACCTCCAGGCCAGGGTTGAACCTGGGTCGCAGAGGTGGGAGGCGCGGTTGAAAACCACTAAGCCATCCCGACTCCCTGTGTTTTCCTGTTCATTCGAACACCGAGCACACACGTTTTTGAAGCAGCGGTCCAGCAGCCCAGTACTTCGTGTAAGCTGCCTGATTTGTTAACTAATACATTTTCAATCACGACAAATGAAATACATTGCATTACATGCAAAGGAGCCTTAAAGGGGCTGAATTTTTCCAAAAAAAAAATTATAGCATTCATGTATTCTCTCTGAATTAAAAAAAAAAAGGCAAAATTTAATGATATTAGTCTTCTATTCAAATACCCTAAGTCGTGCTCCAGAATGCAGGAAATGCATTCTAAGAGGCCCAAACTCCCCTGCCTGTTATCCATTCTCCGCCTAATCCTCAGGTTTTGCTGCCTACTAAAATTTCTATTTCCCCGTATGTATGGAAAAAAAATCATTGACAGCTACAGAACTGTACTCTCCTGGGCTTTTCACGACTAATGAAGCAATTAATCAACAAATCTTTAAGATTTCCAACTGACAGGAGGAAGTGGAACTATGGTGGTACCCAGGGCCCAGTTCTTCAAAAGCCGATTAACGCTAACCCCAGATTAAAAATTAACCAAGGAGTTTATTTGTGTACTCCCAAATGCTGTTCATCGCTGATATTCGGCAAAACTTTACATTAGAAGAAGTCAATCTTGAAAAACAAAAATAAGCAAACCAAACTTTCACCAAAATAAAAAGTTGAAAACGTGA
>NC_090895.1:8611115-8616115 GCF_036669925.1 Montipora capricornis | reverse complement strand
AGCGCTGAAAAATTAAATGTCTGGATTTTAAGCGACGAGTAATGGTCTTCGACATCAATTTCATTTTTCGCCTTTGGATATCAAGTGAGCTTTGTTTCTAATATTTTACTAACTTGGTATTATATAAAACACTGAAATCAAATAGCAATTTTTTATGAATTTAACAAACATTGAAGGAATCAAAGGCCTTGTATGTATCACAGTGTTTACTCAAGTCGCATCTTAGTTGTCTGGCAATTTACATTTACATTTACCAGTATTTTGTACTCAACTCTGCAAAGGTGTGAAAAACTTGGAAATGTGACAGCGAAGAATTATTTGAATGAAAGTTGTCTCTTTTGTGCTTCATTATTTACGGTCAAGGTTCTGAGTCGAAAAGGGTTTGATGTGGACTGTCAAATGTATTTAATTGCATCTCTTGTTTGAGCGCACGCTATTGAAATAGGAAAGTTTATTTGCCTCTAATAATAAATATGTTGTCTGTTTCAATTAATTTTCGCTGGAAAAGGATTTTGCCGAGATATTTCCAGCCTTTGTGAACTTTAATATCATGTGTAATTTCGAGCTTTACAAATTTGCATACCTGGGTTGAAATGTAATACGCGATTGTGATCTTTGTGTTGAATTTGCACATTTCTTGTCAAACTTTATAACACTTAAAAGAAAAAGAAACTAACAAAAACGAAACCTTGTATCTTGCCATCATTTGACACAGGTGCTTCACTGTTTCGCGAGTAAACTCGCCGCGGTAACTTCATTACGGCGCCCGCTGAATCCCCGATGTCACTTTCGATTTTGCGCTTTACTTTCTGCAACCAAAAGTACAGTAGCAAAATTAAACGTAGCAAAAATCTCCCAAAATGTTTGTCGTTGATCGTAACTTTTTATATTCGGGGTTTAAAATTAATGTTGTTTTCATGTCGTAAATGTTGTTGCTGATGACAATTCTAGATCTCGATCGACCATCCTGAAAACTTCCTTCTGCTGTTCCTAAAAACTGTGTATCCATATTTATTCACTTTTGCTTCAATATTTGTTTTGCATAAAGCAAGCTAACAAAATCTGTACCTTGCTTAGTTCGCATTTTTGGGCGTTAAAATAGAATTTTCGGTCCTTTGCTTCTGTCTCGAAGTGGTATATTTTTTAGGTCACCCATCCAGATACTAACCCCGCCGGACAAGGTAAACTTGAATGAACTTTTGTAAAATACAAAGCTGTCAGACGCTCAGAGTGCACGCTTAAACTTGTGGTAAAAGAAGTTGTGACGGAACTTGGAAATGATCAACATGTCAGTGTAGAAGCCCATGTCTCTCGATTCCCTTTTAGTTTTTTCAATCTTTCTGGGCTTGGTACTTTGCGAGTAACCACATGTCTTCTCAGGGGGCTATTTACCGAAGACTTTTACCACGACACAACAATTGACAGTTGACACCAGGCCACTTTGGAAAATACCATAATACTCTTTGTTTGGCCCCACAAATTTTGCATGAGCATTGTTTCTGTTTTCTCTTGGGACCATTGTAAGTCCCACTGAGATCACTGGACCTAGAATGCTACAGTAATTGTGCTATACGATCATGAAAAGTTAAACGAGACTTACCTGTAAGATGAGGTTTGGCTGAAAATATTCTATGATGACACCTGTCACAAACTTTGGGATTCACAAATCTTAAAGGGCGAGTGATTTCCAAAAAAAAAAGAGTTTTAATAGGGAGCACAACTAAACACCAGAAAATTAGTATGGCCCTTAAACACAGGGCGGTCACGTGACTCCCTGGTTCGTGACTGGTGTCTTCATGGAATTTTAGTGAAACTTCAACTTACTGTACAGTTAAGGCTCTTTTAATCCTATTTTAACACCAGTCCAACTCACTTTAAAATCACGTGAGATTTCAAAGCATGTAAAGTGGCAATAAAATGCTTATTGCTAAACATAACGTGCAGAAGCAGCTACCATCATGTGACAAAAGCTAAAGAATAGACAAAAAACATGAATTGTGCAATGGTATACAGAGCTCTTTCAAAACTAATGGCAGCATACGGTAACGACAAAAAACCTAGCATCTCCATAATTATCAGAAAATAAGGTCAGTTAGGAATGCGACTGACAGCAAAGGAAATATAAATGTAGGACGAGGCTCACAGCATGTTGTGGAAGGCAAAGTGTCACAGGCCAAACTATGCGTTGCGATAAGCTGGATAGCAGTTATGTTTTACTGGTTGAATAGGGCCAAAGGTATCATGGAGAACCAACTTTGATTGATGGTGATTTAATTGACAATATTCAAGTGTGAACTGAAACACAATGTAATCAATAAACTAATCACTAAGTGCTAAAGGAATAAAACAGTAGGAATCGGCAATAAACAATAGTGGACATTCTAATCATAACTTCAGTCAGACAAATGTTTTCGAGAATGCTGCCATGTAGGTTGTAACTTGAAAATGACTTAAAATACATAACAATCTATAGAAATACTATTTAAGACAGAAACCTAAACTGCCTAAAGTCTAGCAATGAAAGAAACAAAATGGAATCTTTAAGAGAGACCGCGATCGACTAGTCAAGATGCTCAAACTCAATCTTTTTTCTTAAGACTAACATAAAGGTTTCACTTACACATTGGTTGCTGCTTGCACTGCAACTCATGCATGCAGCTAAATTATTGTAGGTGCTTACAAACTCCACACTACATACATGCGGGATAACTAAAAACTAAGCTGACAACTAAGTCCACAAGAAGTGTCAAACTCGAAGGTTCTAAAACTAATGACGTAGTGGGCGAAAGAAAACTACATGGTGGGGAATTAATTTTAATCATTAAACTGAAAGGAAAGCGTTCAATGTTACTGATCAAGAATTTGCACAACAGTAACAATAGGTTGCTTGTGAAACTTGCCAAAGGTGGATGAATTTGTTTCATAACCAGTTTTAACTAACAAGAATTGATACATTGTTTCTGTGGAAACTGGCCTATGAGGTTTCTGAAAACTCACCAGCAGTTTCTTGTAATCCAGTCCTCAGCTGCACAGTTCTATGGACATATTCAGCTAATTAAGGACTTTCGCGCTAATTGATTGTTGGCAACTTTTACTGCGCAGATAACACGACTGTACTGATGTTATGTCACAAATTACTTCAAGGATTGGTTAGCCTAAAGAATTTCCAATTCATCATGAAACGTTAAAGAGAAAGTACCGGGAGCCTGGAAAAGGTTGCTAATCAAGTAGTGGTTAAGAGTTTTGAAAACTCGAAGAAGGTTAGTTTTAGTCAGCGACGTTGCGTAAAAAAAATGGGGTTGGTTAAAAAAAAAATATCGAAGATGGGAAAGACGGCAATGGAGGGATATGATGCAAGACACTAATAGATAACGCCTGCTTGAAACTTTGTTTGTATATTGTACAAAAACCTTTTATCGATCCATCCTGTCTGGGGTTCCAGTTCTTCCCCGACAGGTCCCTTAAAATCGTAACAAACTAAATTTTCCAAGAGCTTCGCAGCATCGCATCGATTTTACTCGTTTAGATCATTGGTGACCCCTATTTTTTAAGCCATGAATTACTTACTCCTCTTACAATGTACAAAATATGTTGAAATGAAAAAAATCACAAGGTAAGAAGTTTCCTTACGTGTTTCCTCAGTTCCGGAAGTGGTTACAACAGGTAGCTCTTGCAAAACCACTTTAGAGGGTTAACTCTACTGTTTACGACATCCCCAGTAGCATGCAATTATCTAAAAAGCCCACTCCTATATTTCTATGCACAGAAACATTGACTCTAACATTATTTTTATGATTTTCAAGGGATGAGTAGATGAGGCTACATCTCCTTATGATGACCTATTTGTCGAAATTAGGGCATTTTTCCCTTGCCTTTTCTCCGAAGCAAAGTCGGTGCCCCCCATCCCCCTTCAATTTTTTTTCATTTTTGGAATAAGTAATTTAGAACCTAACTCCAGGCGAGAAATGAAACAAATTTCAATGTGGAAAGATTTTCGCGCGAACGTCCTTAATTGGACACAGGTGGCTGGCTGAGGGTAGCCTCTAAAATTACATAAAAATAATAATATAATAATATAATATCTGATCTGCTAATCGCCCTTTCTCGCAGTCGGAGACTGAATTACTAAGGGCGCAGCTCAACGAGGTCGGGCCGAAGGAGCTGTGCTGCCGGCTAGGCGCTCGGCGCCTGAACACGACCCATGTATGACCTCGGAGCACAGCACCACAGCCTGATTGAATAGGCCGGGAGTCGATTTTGAGGAGGGAGGAAAACCGGAGTACCCGGAGAAAAACCTTCGAAGTCAGATTGAGATCGACTGAAACTCAGCCCACATACGACCCGAAGCCAGAGTTGAACCTGGGTCACAGAAGTGGGAGGCACGGTTGATGACCACTAAACCACCCTGACTCCCCAATATTACTAGCTCCGATCCAGTGTAGGTGCTGCCCTGTCCTTGAGGTTTTGAGGAGATTAGTAATATCGAATGTTCAAGAATCATGCTTCAACTCCATGCCATTAAGTGAAAGCAAAATGCAGTGTGTGGTATCTTCAGGCCTAATAGCATGGTGGTTTTGAGAGTGAGATCCTTTAAGAGGTAAATCCTGAGGTTGGTGTTGTCTGGGAAAGTAAACCAGGACAGTATTTGCATCCCAAATCTTCTACATGTATATCTCGGGAGAGAAGGGTTTAGTTCAAGTACAACTAGATGCCCCATAAAGCGTACACTGGGTTGCCTGTGGTACGTGTTACACAAAAACAGAAGGCACTGAATTGGGCGGTATTGAACTGCAGCGTTCCAGTTAATGTTTTTCAAGTGGGGGGTTATTAAGACCATTTGAGGGTCACCCAGATTTCGCGACAGCAGAGGCCCTTCACGTTCACACCTTTCATTTCATAATGTCCTGTCCCATTTTGAGGTCTTTTAGTTTTTTAAGCTTTGGTAATAAATTCAGTTTAAAGATAACAAAACACGCTCTTGGGTAAAGTTCGTTCATTTC
>NC_090895.1:8593615-8596115 GCF_036669925.1 Montipora capricornis | reverse complement strand
AAAGGTGAATGGACAGAACCTAAAGATGGAGCTAGATACAGGTTCAGCGATATCCACACTACCCTTTCAGAAATACAAGGAATTGTTCCCAAAAACACCCCTCGTAAAGACAGAAGCCATTCTGAAGACATACTCAGGAGAAAGGCTTACACCCGAGGGCAAACTTGATGTTCGCGTGGAACACAACAACCAAGTCAAGGACTTGACATTATATGTCGTAAACACGCACGGTCGCGCTCTGTTTGGGAGAGATTGGCTGCATCAAATCCAACTTGACTGGAAGCTCATCTGTTCCATTGCACACATACAGCCGACACAGGAAACTCAGAAAAGATTAGAGAGGCTCCTTGAAGATTACAGTGAAATATTCCAAGATGGAGTTGGCACGCTCAAGTCGACGAAAGCAAAACTCACTTTAAAGGAAGGTAACCAACCTGAGTTTTGCGAAGCAAGACCCGTGCCCTATGCCATTAAACCAAAGGTAGAAGTAGAGCTGAAGCGTCTGGAAAGAGAAGTTATAATACATAAAGTCAAATTCAGCGACTGGGCGACCCCGGTTGTACCAGTAGTTAAACCAAATGGTACCGTACGAATCTGTGGCGACTACAAGAACACAGTAAACCCTCAGCTACAAGTGGAAGAATACCCACTCCCCCGCATTGATGACATTTTCGCAAAGCTTGCGGGAGGACAGTCATTTACTAAAATTGATCTTAAACAGGCCTATCACCAGATGGAGTTAGATGAAAACTCACAAGAGGATTTGACGATCAACACTCATCAAGGGTTATACCGATATAACCGCCTTGTATTCGGAATAACCTCAGCCCCAGCCATTTGGCAAAGATCAATAGATCAAGTCTTAGACGGAGTGGGAGGTACAAGTTGCATTCTGGACGACATCATCATTACAGGCAAGAACGACCAAGAACACCTTGACCACCTGGAAGAAGTTCTAAAGAGGTTGCAAGAACATGGTCTACGAGCAAACCGGGAAAAGTGCGAGTTCTTCCAAAAGAAAGTAACCTACTGTGGCCATGAAGTAGACAAGGATGGATTACACAAAACACAAGAGAAAGTTGATGCAGTTGTCAATGCCCCAAGGCCAGAGAATGTACAACAAGTTCGTTCATTTTTGGGACTAGTCAACTACTACCACAAGGTCCTGCCCAACCTAGTCACCACCTTAAACCCCCTGAATCAGCTCTTAGAACAAGGTAAACAATGGAAGTGGACCACAGACTGTGAGGAGGCTTTCATAAAAGTGAAGGAGCTCATCGCGTCAGACATGGTCCTCACCCACTATGATCCCATACCACCCCGCTACGAATGGTTTGGCCGAGCGGTTCGTACAAACGTTCAAACAAGCTCTGCGGGCAGCAGCAACCGAAAGGAATCCACTCTCCTGGAAACTGGCGAACTTCTTACTAGCCTATAGAACAACACCCCATGCAACAACAGGGGAGACGCCAGCCATGCTACTCATGGGAAGGAATATTTGGACAAGACTTGATGCACTAAAGCCCAACATACGGAAGAGAGTAGAGGATAAGCAGCAAGACCTGGAGTTGAGTCTAAGCAATAGACACAGACGCAAGCTGGATGTAGGTCAAGAAGTTGTTGCCAGAGACTATCGTGGCGGAAACAAGTGGATGCCTGGGGTCATAACAATTCAGAGGGGACCCTTAACATATGAAGTTAGAATTGCACCCAACACAGTTTGGCGGAGACACATTGATCAACTCAAGGGGTCTGCCCTGCCCCTAAGATCTGACCAAGGGGGCGAACAACAACAACAGAGCCCAGCTGTGTTCACAGCTATCCCACAAACAGCAAGCAATATTGGAAGAGAAGTTCCGCAGTTCCCGACACCTGACAACATTGAGGGTTCAAGTACAGAGGAACATATCAGCGCCACCCCTGTCAGTACCGCAAGGGACCAGGCGACTGTTGCCCTTAGCAGCACGGGGACACCGGCTAGACGTTATCCGGCTCGGTTACGGAAACCACCTGAAAGACTGAACTTATAACTGACTTTGCTTGTTTGTTGAAACTGCTCGTATGTAATTGGGGGGAGGGATGCTATGTCACAACAGTTATTCAGCGTGTTACCTTTTTACATGCGCACGCATGCCATGCGCTTTTTCAGCAGTATTTGAGAGATCGCCATGTTTAATAAAACTACTTGACTGTTGCGTTAGAGAAAGAGTCCATTCTCTGTCGTGAGACACAACACAATGAACTCCATGTTAGATAAGCAACCTAGAGGAGAGGCAATTGAAAAAATGGAAAAGAGAAGGAGTATGGGTGTTGCTGATATCCCACCTACAATTCCTGGTATTTGTTACATACTTCTGTTTCCTTTGAGCAAGAATTTAAAAGACTTTACATTTTTACCCTTTTTATACTGTAGTTACTGTTTTGTCCCAACAAGCTGTCAGGCAAGTTTGATGAGTAGACGCTTATTGTGTAACATTCTTTTTTGTCACCATAACACTTG
>NC_090895.1:8583615-8588615 GCF_036669925.1 Montipora capricornis | reverse complement strand
GAGCCCTACAAAAAGGTTACATGGATGGTTCAATGAAGTAACTTTTCCATGCAAATCTCACATCACTTTAATCAGAAGGCGCATGTGCAACTAGTCCCAGTTCTCTGCTGTGCATTTGAGGAGACAGTGTGGCCCAGTGGTTCGGGCTCCTGCTATGATATCTGGAGATCCTGGGTTCAAGACCGGCTCTGGACACTGGTTGAATTTGTTCGTGGTAGTCCCTGGTTCAACTTCCCAGGTGCAATGTAAATAGCTGACTGGTTTGCCTCCGGCCAGTTGGGATTCTTAAAAGTTGTAGTTGTTGTGTTCTGTTGTTTCGTTGATTGTGTTTCATTGGCCCTGAAAAGCCTCTATAGGGAGGGGTCAATTAAGTGTGTATTGTATTGTATTTCAGTAAAAAACAGGTAAACACTTCCAGCAAACAAAAGGAGGAGGTGGTTTTTTCACCGGATGGAAACTGTCCAATGATTTTTCATAAAGTGTAGCATGGAATGTCTATTTGCAAAATATGGAACTGATATTTTGAAAAGTGTATCAAAGGAGGGCCTTATGACACCATTTTTTTTTTTTTTTGAGATGTAATTTCTATTAAAATCCATGCTGCAGATTTTGTCTTAGAATGTTCTCGTACTGTTGTGTTAGAAATTTGTAAAAAAAACATACATTGTAGTTAACTCACTGAGGCTTGAGACGTTTTCCGTTTTGGTCACGTGATTTAACTAATATGGTTGTGAGTCAAACCACACAGAGGAATGTTAAATAGAACGCACTTGGCAAAAAAAGGATCACTGTAGAGTTAAAGGAATTCAAAAAATGACTATTTGAAGGGATCCATAGCAAGGGTTTGGTAGTTAAGAGCCACCCCACGGAAGTTTAAGCTCAAATGCGATCAATCAAAAACAGATAACCTATTCCTAACTCACCTTCACCCTCACCATCATCCTCGCCCTTGACAATACCCTCACCCTCCTTTTAGCAACGCCAGAGGTTTATACATGCCTACTTTAGCTGAACTTTATGGTTATTTTGATGATATACAGTTGCCTTTCCCGACTTCTGATGGTCCATGAAGAACAACAACAGCAAACAAACATCTTTTATTTGTACCACACAATGACAAGGGAGAGAGGAAAAAGACAACATAACCAATGTAAGGTACAAGGCCGCCTGGAAAATACAATGTAACTAAAAAGCCAATCTAGCTAGGGGATACCTATTTTATTCTAACACACCCAATAATTTTTTTCGCAGTCTTATTGGCTACTCTATTGATGAGGGATAAATTCCAGTCACATTTTTAGCTGAAGAGAAGAGAGGAGAACACTTTAAAAAACTAATGAAGGGAAGACTAATGAAGGGTGAGCTTGCAAAGTCGACCTCTGCGTGTTTAGTCCTTTTCCTTACCTACAGTGTCTTTACTTATTATTCTCATAGCGGGCACTTCGATATCTAAGCTTATGGAGCGGTGTGTGGACGAGTTCTGAGCAGGTACAATGTGTTTCTAAGCGGGAAAGTCCTGTTTTTCAATCTCAAGCTTCGCTTGGCCTTGGAATCTGTACTACTGAAATTTGAACATGGAACAAAGGAGCCTCATTAACCGAGAAGTACAGTATGCAAAGCATTCCATGGTTCATTAAGTGCTTTTATACTGATCTATTCAAGAGACCGTTCTACTTATTCTTTGGATTACCACGGATTAGGAGATGCAAACGTCTATGCTCATACTACCCTAACACCACTGCTTCATTCCACGTGCAGCTTATCGGTGATCTTGTGTACAAGCTTAACCCGGGTCCTGTGGGACTTTCAGACAAAGCCTTACGCTCTACTATCCATAGACAATGGAACTGCAGCACCGGAACAATCACTTCAATGAGAAACATAATAAACACGATTATTTCTCCTGTGGCTGCTTCACGGCGCGTTTTTAAACACCGTAGCATTTGGCGTAACACCGATAACCTGATCACAATACGTGACGTGGCTAGAACGATTAACCTGAAAAAACAAATGGTAGTTTGTAATCTTAATGCTCGCTCGGTCAGGAATAAAACAACTGTAATCTATGATTACATATGCAATCACAATGTCGACTTGATGGCCCTGACAGAACACTGGCTTACACCGAAGGATTCTCCTGTTAAGGCTGAAATATGTCCTGATGGTTACAGTATTCTTGTTCACAAACGATCAGATCGCCGTGGCGGTGGTACTGGGCTCCTTTACCGTGACTCGTATGAAGTCTCTATGATTAACTCTAGAGTCAGCGAGCATGGATCCTTTGAGTATTCGGAGTGGTTCGTGAAGGCATCTTCTTATAATTTGCGGGTTATAGTCATATACAGACCACCTTATTCAGACGATCATCGAATTCCGATTAGTGTCTTTCTATCAGAGTTTCCTGAATACCTAGATACTGTGCTGTTATGCAAGGAACTCTTACTTATAACCGGTGAATTTAATATCCATGTCGATGACCTTCAGGTCTCTGACGCACGGACGTTCTTAAGACATTGGAAGCCTTGGGATTGGAGCAACACGTCGAACAACCTACACACGGGGATGGGCACATACTCGATCTAACCATCACGCGCATGTCCGAGAATCTGGTCACCAGTACACCTGTGGTTGACCAATTTATATCAGATCACGCTGCTTTTCGACGCTGCTGTTTTATCTTTTAAACAATCTAGGTATAATCTTAGGTCTGTTGGCAACAACACTCTAGCAAGGCCCGAAATCAAGTCGGAGACAGAGCCTTCGCGGTTGCTGCTCCATTCTTATGGAATGTATTACCGCCCATTCTTAGGGCTATTGATAACATTACTTCATTCAATAAACAATTTAAGGCGCATCTTTTTAGGAAAGCATATTTTTAGATATTTTAGATTTACCTTTTTTACCTATTTCCTTATTTGTTCCGCTATTATTACTACATATAATATATAATCAATTTTTGTTCACTTTCTATTTTTAGTTAGCAACACTATCATTTTTTTAATTTTTTTATCGCTTATACAAGTTGTATATCAATTGTAAATAACAGTATCATTAGTTAGCCTTTGCTTGACCAATTTGTAAAGCGCGTCAGATCATATATTAATAAATTTCGCGCTATAGAAATAATAAATTATTATTATTGTTACATTTGAAAGCATGGAATTTGCAGTTCTGTCATCCAGACTATACACAGTTCATGTTTCACGATTGTAATTTCTTTTTCAGCCCTCACAGTGACAATTGTAACGTGAAACCTGACTGCCCAAAGAACTAAGTGTAGTCCTAAGTGTACAATAATTGTTGATAATTTATTGGTTTTTAAATATTCTAATTTCTCAATTCTATTTAGACAAACCTGAAGGCATAACAATTGGGCTTAGCAGATATAGTGTTCTTCAAGGAGGTGCAGTCAAAGTCACATGTGTTGTGAGTGCATCTAATCCTCCTGTGTCAGAGTACCGATTCTTCCTTAACGGCAAGCTGCGCCACACTACGAATAATAGTAGTGAAATTACTATTGAGAACCTACAACGATATCAGGATAATGGGAATTACAGTTGTGAGGCCCAAAACAGCGTTGGATTTGCACAAAGTGACAAGGCTTTTCTTAACATAAATGGTAAGTCACTTTTTGAAATTGTGAAACTTTGTTGATGTCTTTGATGCTTATTTAAGCACAAGTGTCCTTCATTCCTAAAGTACAACAAGTGAAGGTAATAAAATGTTAAATTGCCAAAAATAAGATTCCCTCACAAGGCATCCAGCCACTGGTATGTCTCTTTGAGAATGAGATAGAATATCTATTAGTTTTAAGCATGTCGTTAGTTTGTTTTTGATGTACATTGATCTTTCAATACTCCAGCTTTGCATTGCTGTCCTTTTAAATGATACTGCATTTTATTGGTGTGGTAATGTCATTGCTGGATAGTGAAGGAGTTTTTGGAACACTGAGCCCTGTCCATTAGCCTTAATCAACGGCAGCCATGTTGAGTCCCGAGGGATTGAAAACTTTTGCTTTTCCCAAACATTTCAACTCAAGGCTCGGGGTAAGAAATCTATTGTCTATGGCCAATATGGCCGCCGCGTGAATAAGGCCCAGTGCTTACTTGACAAAAGTGCTCTTCATTTGCAGAGCACAATTTTAGTACTTTTTTTTCTGCATGTCAGTTACATACTTTTACTGTACCTTTGACATATTTATATTATACACACATAAATTGTTCTTTTTTAGTTCCTGTCACAATCCAACCATTCACCAAGAACACAACAGTCACTGAAGGAAATCCAATTAATTTGACATGTCATGCAAATGGTTTACCAGTGCCGTCTGTTGTATGGAAGAAAGATGGACAGGAAATACGCTCAACGAGTTTGCTTAACATTGAAAGCAATTGGAGAAGTGACAGTGGAAGATACATCTGTATAGCAAACAACACTCTGGGAAAGAAAGAAATGGAAACATTTGTCACTGTAAATTGTAAGTAAAATGAGTCAAAGAAGATACACTGTACACATACAATGTTGGTCTGTGGCAACAGGTCACCCTGCTCAACTTTCCTAATCCTAATTGTGAAAAGTTAATTGTGACATCAAAAGCTACATGTGAGGATTTTGGTCAGAGGATGTTAGGAAGTGTGCATAGGAGACAAACATACATTGCAACATGGATGTTTTGTCCAGTTGGCGAATAAGTTTTTTTCCCTACTTGTAATGTTATCTGTATGCCTCATACGTACATGTATGTCCTTATAAATTTTTGTTAACCCCAGTACGCAGCACCTGAGCCAATAGACCACTTTCATGAATGGCGACCAACTTTACATTCCTTTGTATTTATGTTAATTAGACCAACTGCCCTCGTTTTGCAACAAATATTTTTTTGAAATTTGCTCGTCGTAGCAAGGCTAGTAGGGCTTATTAGCATTAAAACAAAAGAAGAATTTATTTGGCAACCATTATGAAAGAGGTCTATGTTTTGGCTCTTTCTTTGAATGGCTGAT
>NC_090895.1:8551115-8553615 GCF_036669925.1 Montipora capricornis | reverse complement strand
ACCATTGGAGAGTGTGACTGGAGGTTCCGACAGCTTGCAATTTTAAAATTAATGTCTCGTGATTGACACTATCAAAGGCTTTGGTCATATCTTAGAGTACAACAGCATATCTTAGAGTACAACCTCTTTTTATCAATAGCGTTAAGAATTTTATCGGTTGTCTCAATGACGGATGTTTCTCACGAATGCCATTTCTTGTTACCGTCTTGAGTCTTTGATAGGGTGTCATTTGATTGCAGATACGAAGTGAGTTGATTATGTACAACCCTTTCGCAAACCTTAGATAAAACTGGTAGGAGTGAGATGGGCCTATTGTTGTTTGCCTGTTCGTTGTCGCCGTCTTTTGGAATTGGTGTAACCTCGGCTGTTTTCCATTTTGATGGAAAAACACATGTTAGAAAGGATGCATTAACAATAGACGTGATTGTGTGAGCAATTGGATTAAGACAATGTTGATGACGCGAATCAGAATTTTGTCTATCCCGGGGGCCTTATTAGAAGGCATCATTGTTATTATACATTCTACCTGTTTATAATCAATGGTACTCAGTGTGAACTTGTCCTAGCAATGGACCAAGAGCAGATCGCAGATGATGCTGCCAGTGACGGGATCAGATGGAATTGGAATCCTCCACTAGGGTCGCACTTTGGTGTTGTGTTTGAGTCGTTGGTTAAAGTAGCTAAGAAAACACTGAAGGCGGTAGTTGGAAAAGCAGAGCTGACCGACGACGAGCTACAGACAGCTATCAAGGAAGTGGAAGCATTGATGAGCTCGAGATCATTGACATATGAAGGAGCTGACCCACGAGATGAGCCAGTGTTGACGCCTAACCATTTCTTAGTTGGGCAACTAGGAGGTCAACTAGCACCTCAAGTTACCGATGATATAGAGTTTAATCCCAGGAACCGTTGGAGACTGAAGCAGAACCTGGTGAAGGTGTTGTGGAAGCGGTGGAGAGAAGAGTTGCTGTCAACACTTAACACGCGAAAGAAATGGAGAGAGGCGAAAGACAACCTGAAAGTTGGGGATGTAGTGCTTGTTGTTGATAAGAATGCCCCACGCGGTCACGGCGTCTGGGTCGAGTGAAGGAAGTGTTCCCCGGTCAGGATGGACAGGTGCGCGTCGTCCAAGTGAGCATAAAGGGCCAGAAACGTATCCGTCCGATAACAAGACTGTGCCCGTTGAACGTCGCTGGCCAGGCAGATTACGTGACCTAGGTAGAAGAGCTGAGTGTCCGAAGTCGCTATTCGGGGGCTCGGGGGAGGGGGGGGGGGGGGGGAACTGAACTACCTGAACTTGTAGTTTTTGAATTTTGAACCGGGCTTTCGAACAGAATTTCTCGCGCCCTAGAATATCCACGGTTTCTGTCAACTTTAAAAAACTTGAACGTCTAAACAATGTTAAAGTGTTAGGTGTAACAATAGCCAGCACCCTTCAATGGAATTGTCACATTTCAGACGTAATCAAAAAGGCTAATAAGCGGATGTTTTTTCTGATATTGCTTAATATAGCGCGCCAAAGTTCCGTCTCGTGATATCATCAGTTTCTACCTTACTTGAATTAGACCTGTACTTGAATACTGTGCTCCCCTTTACCATCATGCACTGCCTGATTATTTAAGCAACGACATAGAACGTATTCGAAAAACGCGCTTTATCTGTAATCTCGCCCGGCCTTTCATATCTCGACAACCTTTCATTGTTTAACCTGAATTCACCGAAGGATAGACGTATCGAGCAATGTCATAAGTTTTTCGTACCAATAGTATCCAATACCGAGCACAAGCCTCATCATTTTCTGCCACCGAAGAACCATACTACTTATAAGCTTAGAAATGAAAGTCAGTTTGCTAACCCAATAATGCGCACTCAGGGTTTTTGCCAGACTTATTTACCGTCTATGTGTAAATTACATGCCCTGTAAATAGCCAGTATTTTATTGTTAATAATCATGCAGTTCAGCCTTATTAGGCTGCCATGTGATTTTGATAAAGCCATTTTTACCTGTGTCAAAAATCGCTAAATTAGATATCTAGACAATAACAAATGGTATTATTTATATAGGAAGAAGAAGGGCTTAATGCATTGACATTTCAAAAGTGATTCTCTTCACAGATTTGTCAGCGATGTTGGGTAAGTGCCCTCAAACACTGGGACTAACTGTCATCCTACTTTTCTTTTCCTTAGCAACTCCAAGGCCTCTGGAAAGTCAGAAAGGTGAAAAAAATAATGTCCAGTTTTCAGAGATTCAACAGAAGAAGGCCATTGATTCATTTCAAGTGTATGGATTCCCGTTAAACTGAATAACAAGTGCTTTTCTGCTTCCTTTTCGTCAGGTTCTTGTACTATTTTGCATATTTGTTACATCTCATTCATTGTGGTCCTGGTTATCGTAATTATTGTACTCTCCGTGGTGATATGGAAAATACGCCGTCGTCCGTGTCAAAGATGTGGGGATCTTCTATCTATGGTAAGTTGTTAATAAGGTCTTTTTAGAAGA
>NC_090895.1:8508615-8541115 GCF_036669925.1 Montipora capricornis | reverse complement strand
GTGTTGCGAAGAAACTACATAGTTTCCTCCAAAGGCTTGTCATTTCTTTTCTCTACTAATAACTTTATTTTTATTTTTATTAAATCTTTGTAAATCTGCTTGCTTGCTTCCTCGTTGATTTTTACCATGCATGTGTTATACTCCTTTTTCAGATGGAGTTATGGGGTTCTTCTCTATGAAATCCTGACCATTGGTAAGATTTAATAAAAAGGATACTTGACTTCATGACAAAAAAGTGTGCTTTATAAACAGAAATAGCTTTACATATTACATTGGCGTCTAATTACATTTGATAATGGTACAAAGTGACATTGAGACAGGAATTTTACACTCCTAGGTGGATCTCCATACCCGGACACACACGCCAGACTCATTGCGGATAAAATTCAACAAGGATACAGGATGCCTAAGCCGAGACATGTGGATAGCAATCTGTAAATGATATTTTTCCTCAATTGCGATACTAAGTAAAAAGTAATGAGTAACTGCTTGACTATAAGTTCCTCCCAATAATTCAGGTATGAAATTATGATGAAGTGTTGGGAAGAAGATCCAAGTGATCGACCTACATTTGAAAAGCTGAGAAAAACAATGAAAGATATGGAAAGGAATCACAAGGTAAAGAAATCGAGGAAATATTTTGGGTATTTATGGGACAATGTGCCCGTAAAATCTGTTTGCACGCACACTTCATTGTACCGTCCTTAATCCAAAAGCCAAGCCTTACTTTACGAAAAGAATCACGTTGTTGTTGTTGTTTTTTTGTCCTTAAATTTCACCAATTAAATAAGAAGTCCCGCATTCAATTGTCCTTATTGTCTGTATTCAGTTAGTTGGAATCATTCTACCATATTGAGGTGATTGTCGTAAAGAATCAAAGTGAAAGCTAGCACAATCACTGTTACAATATTACTTTTGCAGACGTATGTGAATCTCAGTCAGTACGACACAAGATTGTACTCCAATGTGAGTGATCTGACAGCCGAGTAGAAAAACTGGAAATTGTCGCCCTGGTTCGGCCATTAAAGAATCAAGTTCAGACAATAGAAGGCAGTCTTGATTTTTATTCCCCTTGTTAGCTAGTCAGGCAACCGTTCTCTGAGCGAAACGAGAGATCCAGAAAAAATGGCTCAAGCTCTCAGTTTTATACTAAAGTTAGGTTAAGTCATGTTGAATCTTTCATTTATTTACTAGATTTTCCTTTCTAATGTTTTTTTCTTTTCATTCAGGAGTTTTAGAAATCAGCGTACCATATAGAAGTAGCAGTAGCATGAAATACATCAAAATGTGAATGATCTCGTTTTCAGAGATAAATTTGAATAAAGTACATCAGCAAAACTCGTTTTGACCTTGAACTGACAAAGGTTTTTGATGGTTGCAATTGCTCTGCAATGGCTTTTTTCCTTTTCCATTCGCTCGCTGAGAGGGTGCTCGTTTTCTTTTAAAACTCATACAGTTCAAGAAAAATTCATTGCCAAACTGGTGAATTTCACTCGAAAAACCGATATCGCACTTATCTTTTCGATTCGTGATTCATGGGATATCGGTGTTTAGCGTGAAATATGCGGTGAAATTCACTAGTTAGGCAATGAATATTTCTATAGAGGAAAGCAAAGAAAATAATTTAACTAAGCAGCAACTGGAAACACAAAAACGCGGACAATTCGAAACCTTTTTTTATGTTCACTAACCATACAGGCAGTAAGAATTAATAACCAGGGAGCTCCGCTTTTAGGCTTGGCTAAATCTTGTTCCATTTCCTTAACTTGATCATCACCACCATGACAACTGCTCATATGTTTTGAAGCAGAACTCCGCGCGCGCGCACGGAGCACCATGGTTAGGAAAATATGGTAGCCCATCGATGCGGGAAATCTTGGTTTTAGTTATGACGTCATTGATCTTCCTTCCGTACGTCCACCCCTCCATACTTGCCATTGTGACTTGTGCCCGACGTGGTGGCCATATACTCTAACTACTTAATTTACAATGTACATGTTTGATATTGGACATCCATGTTATGTTCAATTGACACTTGTCTAAATAAGGGATCTGCTGACCAGTAACATATGACTATATTGCAGGCTCAAGTTTAGAGCTTACCGAGGTCAGCTTTTTTTTTAGAAATTGACCGCTGATCAGGTACTGGCTTTGGATTGGATCGCAGGTTCAAGCCAGATAAACTTCTTGTAATCAGGACAACTAAACATAAACGAGGCTTAATTTTTCGCGCTCTTTCTGTGGGAGGCGCGGTGGCCTCATGGTTAGTGTGCTCGACTCCGGATCGAGTGGTCCGGGGTTCGGGTCCTGGTTGGGGAAATTGTGTTGTGTTCTTGGGCAAGACACTTTATTCTCACGGTGCCTCTCTCCACCCAGGTGTGTAAATGGGTACCGGTGAATAGTGCTGGGGGTAACCCTGCGATGGACTAGCATCCCATCCAGGGGGGAGTTGAAATACCCCTAGTCGCTCCATGCTACAGAAACCGGAGATAAGCACCGGCCTGGTGGGCCCTTTAGGCTCGTAGCAGGCTTTACCTTTACCTTTCTGTGGCTCGACGCGGTTACACCGCCGTACTACGGCGACTAAAGCTCTTCAAAGTCGAGTGATAAGCAAAGGTCGGGTTAAATATTGCCAAAGAGCCAAGTACGTATCATAAGGCTGCAAAAGCCTAATGAAAAGGCTAGAGCATGGGGAGGGCGAGGGAAAATTCTTCTACAGTAACAGAAATCTGTGTTCGGATGTTAACACAATGGGGATGCAGGCGAGAAGGACCACGAGTTAAACTGATCGTGCTTATAACCTCGGTGTTATTCAATCTGACCTCATTTGATTGGCTTAAGCTTTATGATTGACAACGCCTCTTGCCCCATGCAACGGCACACCTAAATACTTAACTATGACGGGCTTCCAAGTAAAATCACATTATGCTTATGTCATAATGTAGGCCTTTTTCGTTGTCACCGTCACATTGCTCCGTCACGGCCAATCATGAATCCAGGTTTTCGAAGCAACTTTTCATCATTTTGGGACATAGATTTAGACCCAGTGAACTCAAATGAAGCACAAGACCGGTATAGCCCAGGGTACTTGTTTTGGAGCCACCATCAAAGCGGAAATCTGCAGCAATTTTTTGCCGAACACCTTTGTGCTGGCAACGACAGTTTTTATTAGTCTGGCGCCCTTTCGGCGAGAAAGAGGAGTTACTCTTTAAGCATCATTAGCTGCATTTACGTTCTGAACATAGGAATAAAAATAAAGCAACAAAACGATCTGGTGCTGAATTATGCCGGCCGTTTCTATTCTCCACGTTGAGCTGGAAATGAGAATTATTAGAATGGGGTAAAATTATTCAGTGACAGATCCCATGTTTACTTTGGGTTTATATTTCTACAGATGCGACCCTAAAACGCAACGTTTTAATTGTCTCGGACATGTTCGGAGACAAACATTGTCGGCAACATCTTGCGACATTTCAGAAATTTGTCTCAAGTGCGACCCGTCCCTCATTGGGTTTTTGGCGTGGGTGGTTAATGTTCCTCATGAAATGTTCTTTCTTTGGTATAGGATTGCATGGAACCCCAAGCAATTTTAGACTTAGATGATCCATTAATGCATCCTTTAGATAACAAAGTCTTCAGCGATTGTCAACTGTTTGTCCCATTGAACTGATTAACCTTAGTGATTATGACAGACTATCATTAGAAGGTAATCTGGAATTGCCCCATTTAAACACCTTAAGAGAGAAAATTCTTGTGAAAAGAAACTCTATAGCCAGTGCAATATCAGATAATGACATTTAGGTTCGCTTTCCCCGGTAACAATAATCATTGAACAGCTGCTTGTCATAACTGAAAATAAAGATGTATGCAAAAATTTTGAAAAGAAACTCTATAGCCAGTGCAATATCAGATAATGACATTTAGGTTCGCTTTCCCCGGTAACAATAATCATTGAACATCTGCTTGTCATAACTGAAAATAAAGATGTATGCAAAAATTTTTGTTTTATCAACGGAGTTGATAATGTAAATTGCCAACCGTACAGAGATTCTAAAAGCTGACGTTTCGAGCGTTAGCCCTTCGTCAGGGCGAATCCAATTCGCGATTCGCTCTGACGAAGAGCTAACGCTCGAAACGTCAGCTTTTAGAATCTATGTACGGTGGCCAATTTACATTACCAACTGCGTTGATAAAACCAAATGTTTTGTATACTACTTCCCCACCGACGCAGCACCACTGTTTCTTTAGAAACTATCCCCTTCGTTCATTTAAAAATTAAGATGGCATGGTAATTTAAATCCTTTCATATTTAAAGGAAAACGGTGAAACTTAAGCTGAATTTAATATCACTGTCAACGACATCCCTTGAAACCCACCCACCACAAGGGAATTGCAGGTGACAGGTGGCAGGTGGGAATTGCTTTACTTGCTGGCGTTCTTTTCCCGAGTTAGTGGCAAAATGTCCTTTGCACAATTTGAATTGAAATTTACGCTGTGCTGCTGTGGCAAGTAAGTTTTCATTAATACGAAATACCACCAAATACAAATAAGTTTCATGTTTCAAAAACAAAATGCAAAAAGAAAAACAATGTCATTACGGTTTCAAGTCTCCCCGAATTAGACAATTTAGATCAATTTTCGTATTAAGTCTGATTAATTGAAACCTGCAATTCCAGTTGTGTAGTTTAAAGTCAGGGGAGTGTACTTTAAAAGAATCACTAATCCAAAGGGGTCTTTTTTTCACCTTTCATAAATGAAAAGCAAAGTTAAAGCGTCAATGGAGTTAACAACGGATTTTCTGAAAAAACATGTAAATGCTTCTAGGGAAAAGTATGCCAGAACGAACGAAAATTAACGGGTGTTTAGTTCGATGAATTGTTATAGGTGACTAGAAAAAGTAAAGAATAGAGATCCTGTACGAGTGTGTGTTAAAATTCGAGGTTATTTTTCGAAAAATCAAGAAACGAAATTCTCATCATTGTACACTGCGACCAAGATAGAGCTCCAGGAAAATCACTTTAGCTGTCATGCACCGTTTCTTAAGAAATTGCATTTTACTTGTTTTTTACATCTTTTTGTCTTTCGAAATAACGATGGTTTTTCAAATTATTTTGTTTATCCTGGTGATGAGCTGTTTTAATTATTATGATATGGTAGCCCGCTCAAGAGTACATGCACGCATGTTTTGGCGTTCTGATGGAGGTTTTCCATCTTCCTTTGCAGAAAATGCATTGTCAATGTTTATGGGACAATTGTTTAGAGTAACGTGCTTGCACCATGCTAGTCATAAATCACTTAGCTAGACCGATTCAGAGTTCCTTGTAATTTACTGTGTGCTTCATTTAAGGACGTTCGCGCCCAAAATGTTTCCATGTACAGATTTTTTTAAAACTTGCCACGCAGAAAGGTAATGATCTACTTTTGCCGAAAAGGCAAAAAAATGGGGGGTCACCGTTCTCGTTTACGAGATCATGAGGTGCACTTTTAAAACATTGCGTTACTTTAAGACGATCTTAGCTTACAACTGTCAGCAATAAAAAAGCTGCATTAGTGAAATTTAGATCAAGTGAACGTCCTCAATTCAAAGTAACTAATATAACTAAATTAACCTTTGCAGCTGATGTCTTTTTCTGAGAAGAAATAGACCTTGAAAAACGATACATATTAGTCTAAGAAGGAAAGCTCCGGTCGCACGAGAGCACAAAAGGCGAAATATTTGTAACTTCTCACGCACAGACTTTTCTTGTTTTTTGTTAAAATGGACAAAATCAAAAAAGGAAGTGATCTACGGAAAGAAAAATAGGGGTCACCGAGCATTCAAGAGAGTAAAATCGCTGCGCAGTTCTCAAAGCGATCGTATATTCGCACTGTCACGTCATTGCGTGAGATTTCCGAGAAGACCTGGGTCCACAGCTATCCCATGATGCCACACGCTTTCACGTTCCATTCTTGTGGAAAATGTTTGCGTTTTTAGCATCGTGTTTACATTCGTGGTCTGCGATGCATGACGTGTGCTTGACATGCGCGAAAAAATGCGCAGTAGCAATGGGCGCGAACGTCGTTAACAATTATTCCACAAGCGCGCGCTTGATATGATTGGCTATAACCAATCTCATATCCAACAGGCAGGAAAGGAATAACTGTTTTATTACATTCTCATTAAGATCTCAATATTTGAAGACTTGGAAATTAAAGATTTGAAAAAATTGGAATTTTTCAGCATGGCAACACTTGACGCGAACAGTTTCCGTATTAGGTCGTACGATATACTGTTACTCGAGATTGAATGATCCGTTGCAGCAGTCAAAATTACTATTTCGGATGCTGTAGCACTGAACTATAGGGGACTCGTGCATCGCCTCGATTGCATAGGGTCAATAAGGCTCAATTCTGGTTTTGCTGAAGAGCAAAGTGCCGCATAAAGAATCTCTCTATATATACATGCATAAAATTTTAGCACGCTCATTGGCTGAGAACAGGTTAATTAATCCCAAACATTGCCGAAAGCTGAGATGGAGCGCAACAAGTTTAGTTAAACTGACTGACAAGAGGGTCGCGAAAGCGCAACAAAACAACATGGCGAACAGGTTACGACAAAAGAACGTTTTAATGCAGAGGTTGCAGATTATTTTATTTTATTTTTGGCGTGTAAGTCTCGAGATCTGTTTGCGTGTCAATCAAGGATGCCATTTTTCAATCAAAGACACCGTTATGATGGCATCATAATGGGGTTTTATGGTAAAGCATTGCTTATATAATGGTTTTCAGGCTAAGGCGGCAGGCTCTAAGCCTATCTTATTTCCAGCCAATCAGAATTCAGGTAATTCCGGACGACATCGTTCTTAAGCGCGTTTTTCCATGCGCTCGCCTTCTTTTGATCCCTCACCATCACGCTGTTCACATCGCTTGTTTGAACCAATTTTTTAGTATTTTCCACCACCGCCTCTTCCGCCTGCCTGCGACGTAATTCCTAGTTTGTTTCTCTTTCTTTTCTTAGTGGGTGGCCGTTTTTCCCCCCACCTTTGCTGACGAGATAATTTATATATATATATATATATATATATATATATATATATATATATTGGCAAATCTTGAAAATAAAGTTCGTCACCTTTGATGGCCAAATTTTTTTCAAACAAACTCGACTCTGTGTCTACCACTTCGCCACTTCGCAAAATACCATAACACTCTTTGTTTGTCCCCCCAACTTTTGCATAATCATTGTTTCCAGTTTCTCTTGGGACTTACAATGGTTCCAAGAGAAAAAAAAACAATGCTTATGCAAAATTTGGAGGGACAAACAAAGAGTATTTTGGTATTTTCCGAATTGGCCTATTCTGGGGATGACGTCGCGTACGTCCGTCCGTTAGCCCGCCCATACCGACTGTTAGGATGGAGCAGGGTGTTCGGGCAAGGTTTCTTTGCGGGAAATCGCATTGCCAGCGTTGTATTTGACAAGCCGCATTTTTTTGGCGGGCAATCAAATTCTGTCGTCAGTTTTTATGCCTAATCGAAACCAGTTAGCTAAACGGTTTGCGTTAGTTTGAGAAAATCTGAGATCTCTGTCCAAAGACTGCAAACAACATTAGCCATCTAACTTCATTACTCTCGGGTGTTTATGTTTTAACCTGTAAGAATCAGCGTTTGGGTGTTACGAGCAGCGGAAGGGATCATATATCTCTTCTAAATTACGGATTACGGTGTACGGGTCTGCGTGAGAAAAGGTCGATCGTGTTGTTTCGCAGGATTGTAATGGCGCTATCCTTGGACTTTCCTACGTATCTAAAAGATGTTTTGCCGCAAAGAATCCTTACTTGAAGAAGCAATTCCTCGGTGAACATGGGATGAGACTGTAAAAAAATAACTATCAAGACACCTTAGAATTTGAATGTGCTTAGCAAACGATTTAGAGTGAAATTAGGAATTGCTGACTTAACTGTCGCGAGGTTCGTACCCTTTTTGCCTTTCATACGGATATTTATGTCAAATTGCTTTCTCCGATTTTTCGAGAAAAGTCAAAGAAAAATTCGCATCTCTTCTTTGATTTTTTAAAAATGTTTTGTTCTTTCGACACGCCGTGAATTCCCTTTTCACCTCAAATTGGTTTGGACTAAAAAATGCTAATACGTTTTATCCAAATGTTTGCTATCCAATGGTTTAGTTGGATGCTGAGACTTTCGTTTTTCCTGCTCTCCCTTATTTGTTTAAACTTACTGAAGAAAAGGCAAGCGAAGTCCGGTGAAGTTTACATTGACATTTTATAAGTTTACCTTGAAGTTTACAAGAGAAATTTTCGCAAAGAGCAACAACTCCTTGCCAAACTAAACACGATTTTAACAGATGAGCACTGGAAATACTTTCCGTCACAGCAATTGTTCTTACTAAGAATTGCAAACTTTTAAGGCAATTGTAGTGAAAAATATTCATCTTTTGTTCAATGTTTACGGCTGACGAGTTTTTCAGTAAGCCGTTAGTATGTTTTGTGTCTGTTGTTATTGTTATTGCCAATGAGATGCTATCTGAAAAGTAATGCCATTGAAACCTTTTAGTTACGGTTTGTATCTTCCAATAATTTAATCTGATGGAAGACAAGAATAAAACAAATAAAACCATTCTCAACTTTACAACATTTGGAATTGATTCATGTCTTATGCTTTCGCTCTGTCAAGATCACTTTTCTCAATGAAAAATTAAGTCGATTGTACCGAGTCTTTTTCGATGCTATTAAAAAATATATATTAAGATAGTACCCGCAATCTCATTGGTCAATAGCTGTGTTCAGATGAGAGTATAGAACCACGGCTGTGACATCACACGAATTTTGATTGGTTATGTAGTCAAACGCGCGTAAATAGGAAATAGGAGCGTGTATCAGGAAAATCCGTTTCAATCAAGACGTTAAAAAAAGAGCATTTTCCTTCTTTTGTCGAATTATCTTTGAGAAATATATTATAAAAGTAATAAAGGACTTTTTTCCGTGTTTCCATAGGCTCATCTAAACAATTGGAGGAGTTGGGAGAATTCTCGACAGTTATGCAAACCCTCGACAGTGTCTCGGGTTTGCATAACTGTTTCAGATTCTCCCAACTCTCCCGATTGTTTAGATGAGGCTATTGAAACATGGAAAACGTCCTCTATTGCTGAAATAAATCACAAAAATGACACCATAAAATGTGGGTGCCATCTGTCACGGAGTGTTACACGTTACATTTGCAATATAGCGTTGGAGCAGCTATTCGAAAAAGTAAGAGAATGCCTTTGTCTGCCTTCATCTTAAAATAATCCTTTGGTTTGAGTCGTGGGACCGTCACGATCATTTAGGAAGCAATTTGTCAATTGACGAACATTGTGGCCTGTTACACAGTGATTCATAAAGAAACGTTTTTATTTCATATTTATCCTATAATGTAGTCACAAAATACAAATAACAAGCGCTACTGAATATCGCTTTAATTCTGGGTCAGTACGTTTCACAGATTGCATTCAGTGAACTGCTGCGATCGAGACGTTCCATTCATAGCGAAGCTCCGCGCGCGCCGAAGGCGCGCGCGTGCGGAGCACCATACTTAAGAAAATATGGGAACCAATCGATGTGAGAAAATTTGGTTTCATAGCCATGACGTCATGAACATCCGTACGTACGTACGTCCGTCCGCCCCTTCATGTATGCCAATGTGACCAGTACACGTAACCATATCACGGGCTCAAGTTTAGAGCTCATCGAGGAGACAATTCTCCATTTGACACTGTAGCTAGTTTACAGCATACATCTTTGATATTGGACATCAATGTTATGGTCAATTGACACTTGTCAAAACAAGGTATCCGCTGACCAGTATCACGTGACCATATCGCGGGCTCGAGTTGGCCCTTATCGAGGTCAGCTGTTTTTTTTGAAGTTGACCGCTGTTCAGGGACTGGTGATTGGGTCGCGGGCTCAAGGAAATTCAGACACACACACACACCTGAACGAGGCTTAATTTTTCGCGCTCTTTCTGTGGCTCGACGCGGCTGCACAGCCATTCTACCTCAACAAAAGCTCTTGACAGTCGATGCTTTTCGTGTTCAGGTACGGTTTGGAAATTTATATTTTTCTTGTATTTTTCGTTGTTTTCTGTCCAGGTTTAACATAATATAGCTGTGGTCAGGACACAATGGTGGCTACGTAGTTATTCAAGTCAAGCATTGGACCGATATGAACTTAAAGCTCATTGTTTATTTTAAATTTGTTTAGGGCTGCTTTTTGCTCTGAATTGCAGTTTTTGGTATGTCTTAAGATTTTTAATTTTGAATCACTTGAAGGTTGCAAGATGCCTGGACGGCCTATGACAGGAGAACAGAAACGAAAGAAGAGAGAAAGAGAACGACAACGACAAAACAGTACACCAGTAATAGCTTAATCTGTTTGTTATTTCTACGGATGAGTTATTTCAAGTGGATGCATTTCTAAAAAGTGGTTTAGCCGTTTTTTCCTTTGTTCAGGAATGAAACTCGAATTTTTATTGTTAACTGGAATTAAATAACAATCATCTGTACTCTTCTTGGACAGAAATAATCGATCTGTTGCTGGTTTGTTTGGCCTTAAAATACGAGCTGATAAGAAGTTTTTTTACTTCGCTTGCCTAACTGTTTTTCGGTGTGCCTCGACAGTGACAAGAAAATTTTGCACTTATGTTGTAAACATGTAATCGCAATGAGTTCTCGTAAAGGTATAAGGAGAAATATCACCAGCTTGTGTTTTGAGAAGTTTGTTTAGAGCACGTACAGGTAATTTGTTGGAGATCTTTTTTGAAGTTTGTCCTTTCTAGCCGATTCTGGTTCAAAGCCAAGCTGGCGTGTTTCAATGAAATACATCAAAATGTAAATGATCTCGTTTTCAGAGATAAAGTGGAATAAATAAAGTACGATGTGTCACATCACGAGCTATAGTACGTCCGTGATTTCTAATTTTAGCGTGATTCCTATTCGCTGGCTTTTGATAGTCGACTCTGCAATGGCTTCTTTCCTTTTCCGTTCGCTTGCTGAGGATTTGCTTATTTTCTTTTAAAACTCTTGCGATTCAAGAAAAATTAATTGCCTAACTGGTGAATTCGACAGTAGATTTTGATGGAAAACCCGATATCACAATCATCCCTTCGTGATTCATGCGGTCAGTCGGTTTTTCAGGTGAGATTAACCGTGGAATTCACTAGTTAGGCAGCGAAGATAATGATATAATTAACCAATATCTGGGAAAACCAAAAGGCGGACAGTTCCAAAGCCTTTTTTTTTCACTAATCTTACAGCCAGTAAGAATAAACAAGCCGGGAGCTCCGCTTTTAGGCTTGGCTAAATCTATATATTAGTTTTCATAGAAGCACCATTGATTTGAAGTTCGGGTTATTTGACGAAAGATAAAAGTGATCCTCCCATATATCTGGCCAGTTTAGTAATTGTCTCTTATAGACACCAAATAAATTTCAGGCAGTTTCAACGGGATTCGAACCCATCACCTCTTCGATGCCTGTCCATTGCTATGAACTGAGCTATAAAGCCACTCAGTTGGCAGGAGTTCAACTTGTTGGGCTCATGTGTCCCATTGAAAGGAGTGATCAATGAAATAGACTCATGGTGGAATTAAGCGGAAAGATAGAAGTGATCTCGCACTTATCTCGAAAATTTAAATTTGCACCTCTAAGAATTGAAGTTTTCATAATTGTGACTGATGGCAAGTTACATCACAATTAAATTTAATGCATTACTTTTACTTTTAATCGCTGTTTATAATCCTTAGTACGCATTTGATGCCCTTGTCCGCATCTTATACAGTAGTCTGTATTTTATAGTCAGTCCGTAGTCCGTATCCCGCGTTTTATACCTTTGCCTGTGTTTTATACACAGTCCGTGGTCTGTAGTCAGTAGTGTGCAGTCCATACTTTCTACTTACCGATTATTGACTTTTGATTGAATTGAACTTTAATTCTCATTGAATTGAAACTGAATTTTTATTTTATTAAATTTGAATTTTCATTGAATTGAATTTTAATCTCACTGAATTATATTTGAATTTCATTGACTTGAAATTGAATTTTATTGACTTGAAATTATATTTTATTGAATTGAATTTGAATTTTCAGATAACTGAATTTGAATCTCATTGAATTGAATTTGAATTTCATTGCCTTGAATTGGCCTGCCTTATGCTGATTTATCCCATGTGATTACCTATTCAAATACTATAGGGGTAAGCAATTTTCTTTTCATATAGCAGTAAACACGTTTTTGTTTTTCTCTCCAACTTTTTTTCTCGTTTACATCTCCCTCTGAAATTCACTTCCAGTACAGTATTTTCAATAGTAGACAGACTACGTTTTGAGAGCTTGCAAAAATACTTATTTCTCTTCTAATCTCTGATAAGCACTTCTCTGTATAAAATGGCGAGAATGACAGAATTCACGCACCATTTAAATTACAGTTAGAAAACGTAAAATAGTCTGTTTGAAAGGCCCATCATGCATGCGCAAAGCCGCGTGAGGGTGTGAACAGCGGAACAGCGTTCATACAACACACTAATGAGTAACGTTTTATTCATATCAAGTTACTTACTAGTACACTCAAAATTCAGACGCCTACGATCAGAATTAGAGTTTATGGCTTTCAAATAATCGTCTCAGTAATTCCCCAAATCCACAAGGACCTTAAGACAATCAGGCCATTAGCTAAAATCTTAGGATCTAAATTACCTAATTTGTGGACATTTCGAGAGGATGGAAAGATTTTACCCCCTGAAAAAATACAATATTGAATTTACAACAATTTTACTTCAATAGGTCGGAAACAGGATGCCTGTGACACTTTTCACACTTTACTTGATAGCCTGTATGGTCGGGAGTAACACTACTGGTCAGCAATGCAAGCCTTCTGAAGTCTCAATACCTGGCAAAGCTCTCAATGGTCACACCTTTAAAGCCACCGTAGTCAGCAGACCTATTCAATGTCAAATGCTCTGTGAGAATGATCCAAAATGCAGGAGTTACAACTTCCACATTCTAACAAAAAACTGCGAATTGAATGACGAGACCAAGGAAACTAGCCCTAACGATTTCGCCACAGACGACCTAAGGTTCTACATGAAACGTGAAGGTGGGTACTGCTCGTAATCTCGTGATGGTACTGGAACGAGCAAGGACCGGAGGCAAAATTCATTCCTTGCATGCTCCTCTATCTAAACCTCGACCCAGTCCAACAGGTCGTGATACCAGTTATGGTATGTTGTATCACTGTCCTACACAATTGGATGCAAGATAGTTGATTTTCTAACTGGTGCAATAAAGTATATTTGTATCAAATACCTGTGAATTGATTACATTTTAAAGTAATCCAGTTAGGGTCCACAGTTCTAGAAGATCTCTGCCGTCCCAAGCCTTAGACCAATTTTGCGTGTTCAGGTAAGGATATGTATTGCATTTTATTCGAACTTCGCGCATCAAGTTATGTCGCTTACTGGTTTTAATGTATGCAACTATTTTAGCAATTTATCATTTACCACATCAAGTTTGTGTTGGTAAAAAGGTGACAACTTGATATAAATATGGAAACTGCAAACGTACAAATTACTCTTTCATTTTCCTTCGATCAAGAACGTTAAAGGACTCTTAAAGGCAATAAACAGAAGAAATCAAACTATAAGATCGTGTAGAAGACACAATTTTAAGTATATATGCAAGAAAATAAGTTGAATTCTTTTTTTAGCCTATCGCCGGCATTCGAAAACATTAATCTATTTCTGTAATATTTTCCTTTCAGTAGACTAGTTCAACGACATATCGATCAAGCAGCTAGTATTAATAAAAATCTGATAATCTACAGGATACTCAGTGGCGTTAGCTTACCTTAAAGTAGTGCCTCGTAAGTAGGTGCAAATCAGGATAGTATTCAACAATCATTCACCTCAGGAATATATCCAAAGTCATTTAGGTTAGCATTTGTCTTAATATATACCATTCGGCTGCTCGGTGGCGAATATAATACTTCCTTATCACTTCAGAGCTATCACTTCAGAACACATAGAAAGTGTCAATAATAATTTTGCGAATATGTGGTGTATAAAAGCAAGCAATCATGTTTACCATTTTTGATGCAAGTTGAGGTTTTTCTTTCAGGATTTCTAAAGAGTGGATATTTCACAAAAAAAAAACCTATATAATCTACTCGCATAAACTCTGTTCAGAGAAAGACTGATTAATGGTAAAAAAATGGGTACCAGTACAAATACAGAGTCTAACGATTTCGAGGACAGTGACTTATTGCCAATTGAAAGTAAAAGGATATTTTACTTGTTATAATTTGTTCCCAGATATCGATGAGTGTTCAACAGGAAAACATAGCTGCAGCCATGTCGCAGTGTGCAACAACACTAGCGGTTCATATAACTGCGCTTGTAAGGAGGGATATGTTGGAGATGGACGAAACTGCTCAGGCAAGAATATATACCATTCGGCCGTTCGGTGGCAAATAATACTTCCTTATCACTTCAGAGCTAAACAATCAGAACATGTACAAAACACCAACTGAGCGAATGCGTGGTGTATAAAAGAAAGTGTTAATGTTTACCGTTCTTGACGCAAGTTGACGTTTTTCTCTCGCGTTGTCATTTCTAAAGGCTGAACATCACCTGGAAAATATTATTAGTGCTTGTTCAGTTACAAACCGCAAAATGTTGTGTTCAGAGAAAGAATATTATTGATATTTGTAATAGGACTGAGTGGAGAACCATTCAGGGAGTAATCAGGCAAGTAATTTCAAGAAAAGCTGAGCGCGCAGCGCAAGGCCTATATGAAATTTCGAGTAGATTACTCCCTTAATATCATGGGTGACAAATTACTCCCTAATTTAGGCGCGAAATTTCAGCGTTAATTTATAATTTCAAGTGTGAAATTACAAAATTGCCATGGTAACATCTCTTGTATCTCGATCAGAGCCAAGATGGCGTCTAGATTTAAGACAGTGACCATTGAAGAAGTTACGAAATTAAAAGAAGCGGCAGAAAATTTAAATACGTGAAAGAGCACAATTAACTAGGTGAGAGTTTTTGAGAAGTGGTGTGACGAAAATGGCCTTGAGAAAAACCTGGAGATGATTCTTCCCGAGCAGTTGGATAAAGTACTCGAGCGATTTTACAATTACGGTTGTGAGAGTAATTTGTCACCCACGACATTAAAAGGTAATCAAATGTTTTTCTCGTGAAATTAGGAAATAATTTCACTTGCGTTTTGTCAAAAGTCTGATAAAAACGCAAGTGAAATTATTTCCTAATTTCACTCGTCGCCATTTGATTACACATACGAATTGTTCGACACAAAATCCTATTATCAATTAATCGTACCTATTGCAAAATAGGCCGGAGAGGATGACGGTGACAACATTTTTATGGCTGGATCTGCTCAACTTTTCTTTAATAGTTGTTTCTTAAAGCTCTGAAAAAGATAAACGATTCAAGTACAATTTGCGCGCGCCTGATGACGCGTACAACTGTCCAATTACAAACTGTCCCATTAATGCTGAAATCAGAGCTATTGATAACCAATCAGACTCGAGAATTGTGATAGTTACAATTAAATTAAGGTAAAAAAAGTCTGAACTCGAGAACAAAATAAAGTATCTATGGATTTTGCGGATAGTGACTTATTGCCAACTGAAAGTAAAAAGATATTTTATTCATTTGTTGGCTGTGTTCCCAGATATCGATGAGTGTTTAACAGAAGAACACAACTGCAGCCACGTGGCCGTGTGCAACAACACCATTGGCTCATATAATTGTACTTGTCAGGAAGGATATGTTGGTGACGGACGAAGCTGCTCAGGTGAGAGGTCGTTCTGTTTGTCTTTTATTCTTTACGTTTACAAGAAATTGTATTCGTTCATTTAAAACAATAACAGTCAACTTAATCTCATCGTCACTGGCTGGTCCAGGAATACACAAAATTAGATGCACGTCCAAATTCGATATCCAACGAAAAGTGTCCCCTTAAAGTCCAAGCATTTGCGTTATTTTCAGGTAACAGTAGATCCTGTTGTTTATCTTTAGTTGACGAGAAGAATTCAGGGGTAATTTTGGGAACTAATTGCCTTAAATGATAAAATTGGGGAGAAGTGCAAGCAGGGGACCCTTCATGACTCTTACAGTTTGCATCTAATTACGTGTAGTTCTGGACGTATTTGTTTTTATCACCGGTAAGAAGAGACCCATATAGCTATTAATAAGTAGTAGACGGTTCCGCGTGAACTATAAAGTCATGGTTGCACACAGGACGAAAGAAGCTTAAGAGTCGCAGGACGCGATATTTGATTGGACTGTACTAGCGTCTTGAGTTGTTACCAAACCTGCCAAGGCTGTGGAACTATGATATTATGTGACTCCTGGGATCAAACCATCTACGGAACTATCTTGCGATTAATCCAAATCTATGATAATCTAGTCAGGGGCTAAATTTCTATTAGTCCTCTGCCGTCCTCATGTCGTGTACCAATTTGCTTTGATATTTGAACACAATCCCTTGACTCGCGCAAAAACAATACAATCAACGTTATATATATAACTAGCTCGCTAGTTTGAGCACTCTGGCATGGCTTAGATGTACCACATGTGTGGGACATTTGGGGTGGCTTTATAAGCTAGCTTGAAATGGTTGACCAAACGATAAACTCCCAACAGAAGGATCCAAAAGGATGCACGTTGTCTTCTCAGTTAGTATTTAAAGTTGCATATAAACTGGAGAGGAAGACAAAACTTCTCGAAGGTCCAGGAAATTTAATAAAAACGTTTCGGCCCTTCTGCCTTCGTCAGTTAATTTTTTTTTTTTTAAATGGAGTAAAAGTTAAAAATCTAAGGATAAAATGACCTAATTATTACAGCAGTGGAGACTATATAGTCTCTGAAAGACGAACAATGGCTATTGTAATGGAATACAATTAAGTAGTAAATTGTATGGTACAATACAAGCCTAAACTAAAGCTTGATCACTAAAACAAAAGTAATGATGTAATAATAAAATCTAGAGTTATGCAAGTGATTCAATCTATTTATGTAATACCGACTACAAATTAGATGGGACTAGAATGGAAACAAAAAAGCTATTTATGGAACATTGAAATTGATCCGTTTTTTTGAACGGAATTCACAGCGCTTATTGAGGCCAAAAGGCTGCAGTGTGCGCAATTGTGACGCCCAATAACCCTCCCGCTTTAATAAAGTGTTATCTAAATTTCCGTCAGCATCAGTGTTCATTTTCTTCTCTCTCAATCTCTCTCTCTCTCTCTCTCTCAATCTCTCTCTCTCTCTCTCTCTCTCTCTCTCTCTCTCTCTCTCTCTCTCTCTCTCTCTCTCTCTCTCTCTCTCTCTCTCTCTCAATCTCTCTCTCTCTCTCTCTCTCTCTCTCTCTCTCTCTCTCTCTCTCTCTCTCTCTCTCTCTCTCTCTCTATAGCTATTTATAGAGATATATATATAGTTCGCTGTCGCTATTTGTACACTCAAATTATATATATATATATATTACATTGGACTTGTCCTTTCCATAAAACCTAGATATTCCTGAATGCAAAGAGGTTCCCTCTCCTTGTGCCGTCAAAGCCGATTGTCACAATACAGAGGGCTCGTACATCTGCACATGTAAGGCTGGATACACTGGGGACGGAAAAACGTGTAAAGGTACGTAAAGATATGTTATTCACCGGCTGGGAGGTCCGTATAGGGAAAAACTGCGCCCGAGGTCTGGAGTACGGCCCGAGGCCGCAGGCCGAGGGAAGTACTCAAGGCCGAGGGCACATTTTTTCTCTATACGGACCGACCTAAGCTGGTGAATAACGTATTTATTTTTTCTTTTTTTTTTTTTTTTTTGTGAAAATGAACATGGCAAACTGGTTTGCAAAAGGTCTTTCTACGCGCTCTATGTCGCACTGTCACAGTTGAAATTAACTTATAACTGAAAAAAGCGCTCCGTTCGCAAAGCACAAAGAAAAATGATAGATTAACGATAAATTAGAACTTCAAATATCTCTTGGTGCAGGAATATAAAGCACAGTTATATTTCATGGCAAGCGCAGAGAAATGAGCTAAACAAACTAAACAATGATGTTTTAATCTTGTACGTATTAAAATGCTTTGTCTTGTTGAAAATGAAACGAAAGTTCTTAAAACAAGAGGAATAAATTTAGTGAAAAATACGGAAACATCTGTCTCTGCCTTCATATCTTATTTTTTCAAGGATTCATCTTTGTTCTCCGTCAAGTCCTTCAGAAATCAGTGCAAAACTTAGAAAACTACACGTCTAGAAAAACGTGTTGACATTAGTTCATAGCGTTGCGATTTCTTTGACTATTTTAGCGACAAATCCGTATTTTCTTTGATAAAGCAAAATAGGAGATTGTAAAATAGAACTCCAAAGAAAATAACGGATGTCAACCGAAAAACTGAGCTCAAAGGACTTCCCTGCAGTTACTAGTGGTCATTTTAAATACAAGTCATGTCAACAGCTCACGGAAAACAATAACCCGAAAAACCACGGCGTCGCGATGTCTTTGTTTGCCTATTTTAACTGGGAATCAGTATATTCTTAAATGATGCAATATAAAACGAGTGTAGAAAACAGAACTCGAAAGAAAACAATGGATGTCAACCGAAAAACCGAGTTCAAAAAGGTTGTTTTATGTTCAACGGCGTGTCAACAGTGCACACCAGCAAGCTGTTGTCAGCAAAATCATTTGAATACTCGCCTTTTTGAAGAACATTTAGGCCTTACATTCCATTTGCTGATCTTTTTCCTTCTCTTTGCAATGGTTAGTAAGCGAAAACTTGCATTTTAAGAGGTAGAATCCAATGTTTCGTCGCGCAATAGTAAAAATATTTTCAATTAGCCACGACAGTTTCAGCACAGAACAGATTTCGGACCGTGGTCCGTATCGTAAAAAGCTGGACCGGCTACGAGCGCGCAATTAGCCAATCAGATTCAAGTATTTAGGATTCCGGCCCACTAAGATGCTTCAGAAAAAAATAAGGATCTGTATTACATACCAATCAACTTTTATTCACCGAAGTAGAGGAAAATATCCACAGTCACTAAATCCATCTTAAATTTTAGTTTTTACAATTTGGCTGCTCGGATACGTGCAAATGATACTGGCTTCCTTCCTCTGATCTAGCGAATCAGTACAGGTAAAAAGCACCACCTGTGTGGTTTATAAAAGCAAGCAATGATGTTTACCATTCTTAATGCAAGTTGACCCTTTTCTTTCGGGTTTTCTAAAGACTTGATATTACACGAAAAATACGAATATAATCTTCCCACATAAATTGCGTTCGGAGCTTAACTAAAGGTGAAAAAGCTTGGGCACGAGTACAAAATACAGAGTCTAACCTTTTCGTGGACAGTGACTTATTGCCAATTCAAACTGATCCGGAGGGTTTTACGTAGTTTCAAGGCAACAAAAACGGTAAACTTTCGAGACGATTTATTCTACACAAACTCAAAACAGTACTAAGGTCAGTCCATCACGTGTGACGCAATGTGTCACGTGCCCGACGTTTGGCGCGAACATCCTCCCCTTTGTGTTCCACGTCGGGGCTAGGAGGCGGACACTACTTCGCACTCTCAAGTAAACACAGTTTAACGACAGGTCCGGTGTAGGTACCGCTCTTGGTACGAACTTCGGCTGCTCTGACTCTCCCGTCGTCCCCAGGGAGCGCTCTTAGCATACGTCATAACGGCCAACACCCACGAGGGGAGTTCTCGTCGACGACCAGTACAAGATCTCCTTCACGAACATTAATAGCATCATTCTTCCATTTCCGACGTTCCGTCAACGCTGGTAGGTATTCTCGGAGCCAACGTTTCCAGAAGTGTTGGGTCATAACTTGTGCGTGCTTCCACCACTTTCAGCGGCACAAGTCCAGGAAAATTAGGGTTTCCTCGTCTGAGCAGAAAGTGATTCGGCGTTAAAGCTTCTTCGTCACGATAATCAGTTCTTGCATTAGTTAGAGGGCGACCGTTTATTATTGACTCCACTTCAGCCATTAATGCAAGCAAAGTTTCAACATTGACATGCTTCTTTCCCACAACTGCTTTAAGCGCTCTTTTCGCAGACTGAACGAGACGTAACCGCGCACCTCCAAAGTGCGGCGAAGACGGGGGATTGAAGTGCCACTGCACCCTTTCGTTGGATAAGTGATGACCAATTCGCTTACTGTCTAGACGCTTGGGAGCTTCTCGGAGTTGCTTTTTGGTCCCGACAAAGTTAGTACCGTTATCCGACCAAATATTGGCTGGCCTTCCGCGTCTAGCCATTATCCTTCTTACTGCCATCAAGCAAGAACCAGTGTCCAACGAGTGAGCTATTTCAAGGTGTACCGCCTGCGTAGTCAAGCACGTAAAAGGCACAACATAGCACTTTTCTGTTTTCCTTCCATGGCCCACAAATATTGGGCTAAGGTAGGCAACTCCGGTATTTGCAAACGGTGGCTGCTGATATCCCATTCTCGAATTAAGTAGATCATCCATGACAGGCGGGTCGGGTTTCGCTCGTAGCTTACGGCACGACAAACAACTTGCCGAAAACCTTTGAACCGTGGCCAGCCCTTTCAGGATCCAATACTTCTGTCTCAGCTCGTTCAAAACGTGCTTTTTACTTGTACTGTACAAACGGAGGTGATTGTGCATTACAATTAGACGCGTTATCTCGTGCTTTGGATCCAGTGTCAAAAGGTGTCGAGTCTGTTCAGGAACGAGGCCATTGTGTAGGCGACGGCCTACCCTCAAGCATTCTGCTTCATTGACGCAGTGGTTAAGGGTGCTGAGTCTGCATCTAACTGGTAGTCGCTTGTTTGCTCTTAAGGCTTCAAAGTCAAGCTGAAACGAGTTTCTTTGACTTTTTGGCACGGCGATCAACTCTGCGTTGTGAATCTCTGAGGCGGTAAGAGACGGCAGAACGCGATACTCTGCCTTTCTTTTACAGTTTTCGACGAAACGACAAATCCATCCCAGGACACGACGTAATTTTGTCCAGGAAGAGAATTTCTCTGGGTTTGGAAAGTAAGCTCTTGTCTCGCTAACAGATGTATGCCCTGACCACTTTGTGTTTTTTACTTCATCATCATTTTCACGGAGGGGTCCAATAACCAAAGGCCTTGGATGCAATCGTTGGCAGGATTACAGTGGTTGGGAACGTGCTTCCACTGCGTCGGGTCGGTTGTGTCGTGAATCTCCGAGACCCAGTTGTCCACGAATGTGTGAAAACGTCGGCATTCGTTAGCTATGTACTTCAACACAGTTTTCAAATCACTCCAAAAGAAGACATCTTTGATGTTAACAGTCAACTCTTGCTTGACCACGCAGTAAAACCTTATGGCTAAGACGCTGCTTGAAGCTCTAAACGAGATATACTTAACTGCTTTAGGGGTGCAACACGCTTCCTCGCCATAACAAACAAAACCTTAATCGCGTGAGTACCTAGCGTAACACACAGCACCAAAGCCCATTTCAGACCCATCGGCGAATACTTGAAGCTGTATTGACGCTTCAGGACACGTGTTAACGCAGAAACAACCAGGCATTTATTTCATTTCCAGTTCATTCAGTCCCATCAGGTTTTCGAGCCAATCCTTCCAGATGATCTGGTCCCCTTCATCTAAGGGGTCGTCCCAGTTTTTGTTCCTATGCCACAACGATTAGACTAGACATTTCGCAGGCAGCTAGCACTCCCAGTGGGTCGAACACCGTTGATAGGCGACTTAAGACTCCGCTCTTGGTTGACTCAGATGTCTGATGTGAGTAAGCGGAGAAACGAAAACCGTCTGTTTCAGTGTTCCATTTTAGACCCAATGTGCGTTCAATTGGTAGTTTATCGTAGTTTAAATCGACTGACGAGCTAGCTTTCTCTTGAGGAGGAATCTGCGACAGGACTTCACGCGAGGAACTGATTCACTTTGTCAACCTGAAACCTCCACGCGCCAAGGGAGAGGTCATTTCACGGAATATTCACATAGGGATTTCAGAAAGTCATCCATGTAGAAATTTTTCTCAACTAACTTGATCGTGTCAGCAGAAACCGCAAAGTCCTGACTGTTGTCAACTGCTTTATCAATATATAGTTCGCCATACACGGGGAAGACGTAGCTCCGAAAATCATGACGAGCATCTGATACACATCAGGCGGGCGTTCCAGTTGCAGGTTCCACCACAAGAATCTCAAGGCGGGCTGATCTTCTACTATGATTTGAACCTGATGGAACATGGCTTCGATGTCAGCGGCTAAGCCAACACGCTGTTCTATAAATCGCAACAACACACCCACTAGGCTATTCAGGAGATCGGGCCCAATATGAAGTTTTTCATTCAGGGATACTCCGTCATATTTGGCAGCTGCAGCCATGACGATTACAACTTTGTCCGGCTTGTTGGGATTACGGACTGGATGGTGCGGCACAAACCACTGTTCCGGGCTTGGGGCAGATGCCTCTTCAGGAGTAAGCTTTGGAGCATAACCCTTGACAACATAGTCTTTAATAAGGGCACAGTATTTCGTCACGCTTCAGTTTCCTTTCGGTAGACTCCCGTCATTTTTCAGCCATGAGGTCGTTATCAGGAAACTTTACTTCTCCTTCTCTCCATAACACCCTGACTTCATATCTGTCGCACACATGCTTCACAGTTTTCTCTAAAGGCTCTAAAGCCCTTTTGCCTTCTCGGGAACGGGGTGTCACGTCTTCATACTTTGTACCAAATGATTCTGTTTGCTACCAGTCTTCTACTTGTTTGCTCAACGACTCCTCAACATTCAGGACTCGTTGCACGTGCATAACATGTAGACGTCCGGGTTTCATGATTGATTTAACTGAGCTAGCAAGGGTCCAACCAAAGGCTGTGAGAATTGAAACGGGCTGCCCTGGACGACCTGTTCGTACATCATGCTCCAATATTGCCTCCATCACGTTTGCTAGCAGCAAAATTGTCACGTCTTCTGAATCGACTTCGGGGATGTCAAGATCAGTCAGGTGAGGGAAATCCTGCATCATTGTACGCGTAACTCTTTGGAGGGGTAATTTCAACTGTGGTATTGTCCAGGCTTCTTCTACGGTAATCTGGACACCTGTTTCTGGTCCTTCAACGGCAACAACGTGGAATGACACTTTTCTCGAACGTATTGGTTCACCAGACGAGTTAATAGTGCCAAGTTGTAAGGGGCTATCCTTACCACCCGGACCGATAGCGTCAGCAAATTCTTCCAAGATAAGCGTAGTTTGGCTGCCAGAGTCCAGCAGGGCAAATGTATTTACTTTGACCTCGCTGGCGGTCGCAACTGCTATGGGTACGATTTGCAGCAGAACAGCAGAGGGGAAGCAGTTCAGACCCGAAGATCTGGTGAAGACGGGTGCTACTCTATTCAAGGTCAAGTCGGGTGGTGCGCTGTTTAAAGGTGGTGGAGCGACGAAAACCGGTGCCGCGCCGTGGATTAGCGAGTGGTGGTATTTGCTACAGCCTTTCACATCACATACTTTCTTGCGCGAGCAGTCACGTGATTGGTGGTCTGCTGACTCGAAGCAGGAAGAGCCAACCTCTTTTCCTTGCCTAACTGAGCTCTATGATTCATATCCATCGCAATGAATTTGTTGCACTTTTCAATGTTATGTTTCTTGTTGCATATCAGACAAGCTCTGATTTCCTGCCATGGCACCTGTAGCTAGGGTCGAGCATCTGTGAAGCTGCTCTTGACGGTTGTCGATGCCATGATCTCACTTTCGCGGCGGTCGTCTATAGCCAGATCTTCCGCCCTTCGGCTGCTTACCGAGGCTTGGTAAGGGTTCACTGACTAAAGTTTTGGCACGTAGTCTCGCACGGAGCCATTCGTCAAGATCAACTAATGTGGGAATAGTAGGATGTATCTCAATCTTCCTTTCTCCCCACTCTTCCTTTAACGGGTCAAGTAATTTCTGCAACACAGCACGCGTGTTAGTCGAAGATGCCAAATCCTGAGAGTATCCCAAACTCTTCATCGTGGCGACTGCATTGTGTAGCGTGTTGTAGAATGAACGAGTGTTACTTCTCCATCAGCAACAATCGGGTGATCAAGTACGGTCTTCATGAAGACTCCAGCAACAAGTTCTTCATTTCCAAATTGCTCTTCGAGTTCTGTCAGTGCTGCCTTATAGAGATGGCCATGATTCAGCATCCCTCCGATAGCTCTCTTCGCATTTCCAACAAGGGCCCTCTGGAGGTAAGTCATTCTCTGTGTATCGGTGAGAGGTTCGTCATGTACCAAACATTTAAACAGTGATATGAACTGAGGCCACTCGAGAGGATTCCCTGAAAAGTGTGGTGGCTCTAAACGCGGTATCGATTTCATGAACGCTGGTTTCTCAAGGTGTTGTACGCTGCTTAGCCGAGAGCTCTTTGATCCACGAAAAATCGAGGCGTTCTTCCGTGTCACAGTAAGCTTGATCGATTTGGGGAGTCTGCCTGCAAAAAGTGGAGGATTTAATCGGAGATGGCAACTTCACATTTTGCTGAGGTAAAAGGACATTTGGGTTTTCACGATTTTCTACATTTTCCGATATTTGGGCTTTAATGTCACGGTAAACAGTTTCCTCTTCGGCATCTTTAAAATCTCACAAACGGCTCTCAATAGCTGCTAGGTCTCCTTTACCTTTAGTTGGTATGTCAAGCTGAGCTCCTAATCGCAATTTTTCAGCTTCGTATTCGAGTTCTCTTATGCGTCGGTGTTCCTGTAATTGCCTTTCCTGTTCGAAATTTACGGCTCTCTTGCGCTCCTCTTCCAGTCGGCGTTGAGCTTCTCTCTTTGCTTGTTCAACTTGTAGATCCATGACACTTGCACGCCTCTCACTTTCACTGGCACGCGAGGGTGCACCATGACCGCTGGCTGACTCAAATCGGAACAAGGGCGCATATTCACCACCAGCCTCTGAAGGCAGTTCGCTTTCTCTTTCGTTTATCGAAATTTGAAAGCTTTTAAGACACAAATGTGCTCTTTCGGCGGCATTTTCCGTTAGCGTGAGGTGCTCCTACAATCCTTCAAGTTCCAAAAATGATTCGTATTCTTCGCTGGCCCGCTCGAGTTCTTAAGCGCTTCTTCAAGTTTTGTGGCTAGTTGGCGTAGTTTCCTTCGGCTTCCATGCGACTTCAGAAGATTCGCAGCAACCTTAATATGCCTCGTGAGCGTAGCCTTTCGGCGAAATCACTGCCTCTTAGCCTTTTCCTTTAAAAAATTGTCAGAACGGCTGGGCCCAACGACGACACGCATTTCTTGTTCGTCCACATATTGCACGTGGTCGAGTTCATGATCAAGTTCATTCGATGACATTTCAACTCACAAACTCTTCATATCAAACCAAAATTCATCAAAGCAAACGTTCAGTGTTACGTACCATAAACCTGGCTCTGCTACCAGATGTTCCGGACCATTTCACGTAGTTTCAAGGCGACAAAAACGGTAAACACAAACTCAAAACAGTACCAAGTTCAGTCCATCACCTCTAACGCAATGTGTCACGTGCCCGAGTTTTGGCACGAACAGAAAGAAAAAGGATATTTCTCTAATTTGTTGGCTGTGTTCCCAGATATCAATGAGTGTTCAACGGGAAAACACAACTGCAGCCATATCACCGTGTGAAACAACACTATTGAATAATGACTTGGGTCAATGTTTCTACAGACAGAGCCGTTTTCTTGTATGCGCCCTTGTTGTTGCTCGTTTTTTATGGTCACTCTTTGGCTGGTTTCCATCGTCTCTAGAAGGAAAAAGCTGCAGGCCAGACTGATGCATCATCTTTCGGGAAGTCTGCTCCCTCTAAACACACCTTGCTTTCGGCTAGGTCACTGGCAGAGAGGCTTCTTGTTGCCAAGTCTGCTTGGTTCATCGCTCCTGCGACATGCCTCCACTGCTCAGGGCTTGTTCTTCATCGAATCTCGACAATTCGATTGCCTGCAAATGGTTTGAACCAGCGGCTTTGGTTCTCTGATTGGTCCCAAAGAAAATTCTGTCAACAGAAACTACTTTTACGATGTTATGGGCCGGGCCACTTAAGAGGACGGCACCCATATGCTCTAGCTTCGGAATTGTCATAGCTTTTACTGGAGACAGACGACGCCTTCATGCAATAAGACGCGAAGACAGAGTACTATCCTGGTATCAGCAGACTAAGTAGGCACCAGATGCAAGGGCGTCTTCAGAAGTGTCTCAAAATATGTGTAACTCAGTGTTCACTGGGTTTGACAGACGCAGGCAGCGAGGGACGGCAACGCTTTACAGTTGGGGTAATTCCAATAACCGTTTCTTCCAACTAACCTTCAAATGATAGGGTGGCACCTCATCCCAGTCAACACTAGCCATCCAAATCTCTTGCATCAAGACCTTTAATCTCACAGTAAATGGCGCCAAGAGCTGAAAAGGGTCAAATAGTCTTTCTATAGCGCTGCGGACATTTCGTTTGGTGGGCACTTTACTGTCGTAAGGAGGTTGAGCATGAAAGGTGAAGATATTTCTGTCGACTTCCCACATAGCTCCTAGGGTCTTGGTCTTAGGCATTTGATCGTTACTTATCTACAAGGCAGATAGTCGGTCCACTTGGGGGACGTCGACCACTGGTTCTTTTTAAGGCCACGTGCTAAACTTATCTTGAAGCTCAACCTGCAAGAACAGCTCCAAAATGTCAGCAGAAAGGGCGACTGGAACTTGGCGAAAACGTGCCGTTTGCTAGGCCAAAACGTGACGAAAACGTGTCGTTTGCTAGGCCAAATGGCATTGTTCAAACTCTTTCCACCATGCTTCGCTGCAGTACCAACCGGAAAACCGGAAAGTGGGTTAGTAACCACTGCTCTTCCGTTTCACACTTCGCTACCTTTCTTATGTATTGTTTTCTTGTCATAATCCTCAAAAATCTTTCTTTTTAGTGACTTCTCCTAGCTTTTGAGTCTTTCAGAAGCATACTCATAATCGTTAGTTAAATTCCAAGCTCTCAGCTACACGTGCAAATGCTTCTTCCTCCTGAGCTGTCATCGCCTGTTCAGTTGCGTCTTTAATTCCCTGGGCTTCATGTTATCAAAATGCACGCAGGATCTCATTAGGTGGTGACAGCTTAATCACGATACTACAATACGAACGGGGGAAATGAGAACGGTGCGCCGATACTCTTCCAACAAGGTACTCTCCCAAGATACTCTTCCAACTTGGTGGAGCCGAAACACACCCAGTCCAGATTTGTCAAACGTGCAATGGGATCATTTGGATGATAACCATAAACGTCTTTTAACTCATGATGAAAGACAGAATGGTCACTGCCAATCATGACATCAGTGTGGCGTCGTCTTGATACATTCTCAAATGGCACTTGGCTTAAGTGGGCCACTTCCTTTTTAGCTCCAACCCGTAAAAAGCAGGAGTGTCGCCAGCAATGTTGTCAAGGTCATGACCCTGAATGGGGCTGGAAAAATGCGAACAAAATGCAAGCTAATGCTTGCCGGCTAAAGCTAATGCAAGCTCTTCAGCAGCAACCTCTGAAATGTAGGAGCTTGTTGAAGATGGATCCAGCTTGGCATTCACTCTCAGTTCTTTGATACCGTTTTTAATCATGGCTGGAAGAATCATCAAGGAAACATGCTTGGTATGCCTGGTGTTGTATGTCTGCTCTGGTGGGTGTTGGTTTTGTTCTGGTGTTGGACCATTCGTGCCTGCTCCTTCACCATATGGCAGTTTAACACCTGGTCAGGGTTGTTGTTGTCAGAATTTGATTTGATTTGATTTGATTTGATTTAGTATCCCAGTTAATGTGCGTTTGATTAAATGCCGGGAAATTCACAGACTTTATAGCAACTGTCAGTCGGGTTCCTACAAGGAAATCTTGAATAGAGCTTTCCAGTTAATCATAATTTTATTGTAATTTGTAATACTAAAGATATTTCCGTTCGTAATTTGTAATACTAAATTTTTTCCGTTCGTAATAAATGAATAGCTAGAATATGTCTTTATGAACTATATAAAGTAAAATTTACACACCTGCCATTGCTCTTGCTACAACAAGTTGCAAAAATAGTGGAGACACCTCACCTTCTTGAGGCGTAATTAATTTCCCTATTATCTCTCACACTGCAGCCCCCCTCCCCCCCTTATCAGTGTTGCTAGCAAGACAAAAAAATGTTGGGAACTTAAGCAGTCAACATTGAAAGGGGGAGGGGGGAAAGGAAGTGGAAAAGGTTTAAATTCTAGATACGGCGGGCATTGGAAGCTAGGAAAGGTGTTTTTTAATGAAAGTGTCTCAACAATTTTGCAACTTGTTGTCTGAGTTGGTTGTCACTGTATTGGAGTACGGTCACTGTGTTTATTGGAACGGGAAGGCGTCTATCGTTTGCGTTTAATATGGTGTTTCCAAAAAAAAGGGTTTAATTCTCTGATTTGCTGGGAATGGAAAATGGCTAGCGATAAACTGGATTTTGGCGGGGTTCGGTATGACGTAATTTGAAGGCATTTCCGTGCTTTCTGTGAGTCAAGTCGAAAATACACATAATTTGGTACACGAAAAGGTGTGATTTCCATCCTTTCGCTTTTTAAAGTACGCTAGAAATATCCTGGAACCAATTTCGAAATAATTTGCGTTAAACACCTATATTTCGGTCAACACATGACATCTAAAGCACGCGCAACATGTACGAAATTAGCTGTTGTTTACGAATGAGAAACAGACATAACCTCTCCTTTAACTGCGATCGCATGCCATTTAAAAGGAACATCCACTTTCCGAAAAATCAATTCTTAGCAAACATTGTTATACAAAGATACATTTTCATACAGGTCCATTTGTAACATTATTTATTGCTTTCGGGCTAGTCTGCTTCCAGAGATGGGATTGGTAACGCTTACTAACAAGTCTTCTAAGTGACGTGTCGGGTACAGGCTAATTCAATGTTCTTTGGAATGACTGACTGAGCACAATGATCAAAAGAAAGCACCCGATTGTGCTAAATCTTTTGCGAGATTTGTTTTACAATGAGATACAAAAGTGAACAAATTGGTACCGGCTACACATTATGACATTTATATGAAACGATCTACACGGTCTACCACAACTTTTCACTGAGAAAATAATATGATATCATATTTCTTGCTGTTGCGATGGTAGACCGTGCTTGGATGGCAGACCGTTGGTATATGGAATAGACGATATGTACAGGATTTCTAACTGTGTGAGCTTTATTACGAATCACCTGGTAATGCATTGGATTGATTAGAAAAGAAAGTACTAGTTGAATTGTGCTGTTTCCTCGAAGATACGATTTTCAACTGTAATGCCACCATCCCCGTTGACGTCACTAAGAAACACAAGAAATGGTATTGTGTTACATAATACGAGCCGTGTGTAACTTTCGGAGCATCAGATCTGCAGTGCAAAATACTTTGCTGGCTTTAGTATTTGGTACGGAGTCTTCTGTTAGCGATGATAAGTCCAAACACTCGCAAATCGATGCTACCGTATGTCAATAATTAATATCCTTTCGTGTTTGGTACAATGTGCTTTGCACTTCGCGTGCAAACTTCTGAAATGTTTCAGAGCTTATACGATATTTAATGATTGTTTCTTTAGTTCCTGCTTTTCTACGTTGAAACGTTTCCCTATAGGATTCAAATCTGGACTGGCAAAATTATTGCAATCAATCAGACAACAAGTTGCAAAAATAGTGGAGACACTTCACCTTCTTGGGGCGTAATTAATTTCCCTATTATCTCTCACACTGCAGCCCCCCTCCCCCCCCCCCCCCATCCTTATCAGAGTTGCTAGTAAGACAAAAAAATGTTGGGAACTTAAGCAGTCATCATTGAAAGGGGGAGGGGGGAGAGGAAGTGGAAAAGATTTAAATTCTAGATACGGTGGGCATTGGAAGCTAGAAAAGGTGTTTTTTTAATGAAAGTGTCTTGTTGTAGCAACTTTCCTGATATGTTTTATCACCAAAGGCCAGAATAATATATTTTGTTCTGTTCAGATTTTTCTTTTCATCAGATAATTTCCGATTTTAGTGATCATCATTCATTCAGCTTCTGGTAAAATGATCTTCACATTACCATACAAGGGGCAAGTCATTTCTGGTACAGTTGGATCTTCTGTAAACTTCACTTGGACCTTTTCTGGTGGAGTTGAAAAAATTACTTGGGGACTAAAAAACCAAGACTATCCTGGAGATATTAAACCCAAGCTAGTGGTCCTTTACACCTCTGATAGCTCAGTATCAGTTCAAGCTCCACCCTCTTACAGCCAACGTGTAAGTGGAGTCTTTGTTGGTGATGCATCCTCTGGTACCGGACAGGCCATATTTACCATCTTTGACATTAAAAAGGAAGATCAAGTATTTTATTCCTGTCAGCTTACAAAAATTCAAAATTATGTCGACAATGTGCAATTGACTGTGGACTGACATTTCCATAGTGCAGATGATTTTGTCAATTAGAGTTTAATATTCCTCTCCCTGTCTTTGTAAGTTGACACGTGGGTTGAATCTGTAGGGTAAGAAAAGAAGGTCCATAGGGTATATGTAGATCGATAGTGGTTAAATTAATATATGTTCCCACGCAAAAGTTCTGTAAACAAAGAAATCTTTTCCAATTCTTCCAATCCTTGAGTACGCTTCCGCTGTATGGTGCCCCTACCTGGTTAAAAATTTTGTTCTCTTAGAAAAATCTCAGAGAAGAGCTTCTCGATTGGTCTTAGGTCAGCGAAGGAGAGAGATGTCATATGAAGATCGCTGTGAGATGTTGCGTTGGTCGCAGTTAACTTATAGAGGGCTATATTTTTCTTTGATTGAATGCTGTAAACTTGTATTTCGATTGAATAGCCTTTGCTTTCGTGATTTTTTTGAGTTTGCTTCAAAACATACCAGGTCCAATCACAAGGAAAAACTGTAATTGTTATAAATATTCTTTCTTTGTTAAAATTATTTGCGAATGGAATAACCTGCCTGCCAATGTTGTTGAGATAGGAAATTTAAGACGTGTTAAAATAGCTCTTAAATCATACATGCGTATTTTTTAGGTTTTATCCATCTTAGATTTTATTCATAAACATATATTTTTAACTTTCAGTTTTGGAAGTTTATTCACATAGGGTTAACCTCATAAACTTCCTTTTTAGGGTAATATATAGATTTAGCCAAGCCTAAAAGCGGAGCTCCCTGTCCATTTATTCTTACTGCCTGTACGGTTTGTGAAAATGTTTCCACTTGCTGCTTTAATGAGCTAAATCATTTTCTTTGCTTTCTTCTATAGAAAAAATTATTTTCTAAGTAATGACTTCCCCGGTAAATTTTACGCTAAAAACCAATATCGCATGAATCACAAAGCGATGAGTGCGACATCGGTATTTCCAGTGAAATTTACTTTGCAATTCACCAGTTTGGCAAGATTTTTTTCTTTGACCGAATGTGTTTTAAAAGAAAACAAGCATTAAGCACAACCTCAGCGAGCGAATTGAAAAGACAAAAAGAGTCAACTGTCAATAGCCAGCGAATAGGAATCATGCTAATAGGTGCTAGTGAGAAGGTGTGAGATATTTACATAGTGTAATAATGGCAACACCCTGCTCGCCATTCTCCACAAGGACTTAAAGTATGATACATTGACCTCGTTGCCAGGATTTTTCGGTTCCCGTTACTTTTATGGAAGGTGCCTCAAACCATATAATCAACAAGGTCGTCACCGATGTTCCGAAGGTACTACGATTATGAGTTGAGTTTGGACTGAGAGAAGTTTGGCGCCCATGTTTTGCCGTTGAAACCCTATTGTTGTCAAGGGGAACGCAAATAGTATTCATTAGCAACTTTCTGGGCTCTGATGTCATCAGTTTTCTCTTCCCGCGAAACTTTCAAGCAGAAATGGATAAGTTTTGTTGTAGCTGCTAGCTCAGTGAACTCTGGTCATTATTCTTTTGCTTTTCTTGTCGAAGACATTACCAGGAGATGTTCAAGTCTCAATAACCTGAACGAACATTCCATTTGACGTGCCTACAGGATGATGACAATAATTGGGTAAATCTAAACCACGGCGACGGTCGTGGATTCATTGAGTTTTGGCAGTAAGCTGGGATTGTTCTGAAAAGTGAGCTAAAATGAATTAAGTTGAAGGCAGGTTTTCTTGTCTCTTCAATCCAGAGCGGACCTTCGAACACTCGAATGAATTCATCCCTACGATGACAGGTGGACAGGGCAAACTGTGTGACCGTTAATACCTAAATCTTTCACATACTTTCCATAAACTCCAAGTCCAAAAAATCCAAGTATTTTTACCTAAAGTGTTGTTTGTGGTAATCCTTGGGGCTTAAAACGACGATTTTTACTGATTTAAAGGGATTATGTTCGACGTTTGCTTGAACTCCAGCCTTCGAAGCTCCAATTCGTGTTGCTCCTATCTGATTGGATGAGGGTTTATTATCATCCAATCAGAGAGGAGCAAACGGCGACCAGTAGACGAAAATTTA
>NC_090895.1:8501115-8503615 GCF_036669925.1 Montipora capricornis | reverse complement strand
AGTGATACCGGTGGAAGTACTGCAAAAAAACTGCTCTACTTGGGACGGCAAGGATTCTTAGAAGCGTATTGGACATTAAAGAGACCTTGGACCTGAGGTTGTGGGTGGTTACGTGCTCCTAGGGTTAACCCAGTATACTATGACAGGCCGTGCAAAAATGTTGTAATAATAATAATAATAATAATAATAATAATAATAATGATAATGATAATGATAATAATAATAATAATGATGATAATGATGATGATGATGATGATGATGTTATTATTATTATTATTATTATTATTATTATTATTATTATTAGGCTCAAGTAGCCTACTTTGTGGCCATGGTAGCGCATTACCTTCAAAGAAACTGAAGTACACTCTCAAGTCTAGTTCAGACCATCCTTACGAGCTTACTTATCTACTATCAAAACACATTCCGGAAACGGACGTCAATCAAGTATGTTGTGCGGCAGGAAATTCAGAACACACAAACACGCGAACACGCAAAAATTGCTTCTACTTCGACGAAAAACGACTGTGAATGAATCCGTATAGATCTTACCAGGGGATGGATAAGGACAACCTTTTAGACAAAGACCTTATGTAAGTCTCTACGCTGTATTTTTGTTTTGTGTTGTTTAAATGCTCTTCAGGCCACAGTCACAGCTAACATAAAAGTGTCTTGTTCGACAGCAATACTTTAAACCAACGCTTTGCAAGAGTACCCTCTCCTCAGCAAGCGCAACCGATGTTTGGCAGACAATTCTGGCCATTTCCCTCGAGCACCACCTCTTTTTATCGGCCGTCCGAAATGGGAAGGGCACAGTTCGACGAACAGCAACCAAATAAGTATTGATGATTACAATCAGCTCAGCATCCCAAGCAACTCCAGTAACTCGTCCCGAACGATATCGCCGATCCCAGTGGTAGAAAGCACTTCATGCGCTCAAGCAGTGGAGGAAGGCGCCCAAGTTAAAACTAAGAAAGCGTTATCAAAGTCTGAGGACTGGACCGAAGACGAGACCCATGATCTCCCAGAAGCGTGGGGTCCAAGATACAGCCAGCTCTGGAGTGCCTCTCAAAGAGAAAAGGTAAACATATGGAACCAAATATATGCCTCTTATAAATCTGCCTATCCCAAAAGCCAGAGAACCCTACAGCAAATAAAGAAACGGCAGCAGAACTTGGAGTATGAGTATAAGCTACTTAAACAAAAGTCACAGAAAACCGGGGAAGCAGGAATCAAGCAAATCAAAGATGGCTTTCCTTACTTCGACTATTTTGACGACGTAATGGGCCATCGGGACAGCGTTGATTCCCGTAAAATGGCAGTTGAGGGGAGCTCTATCTTCACTGCGGAGAGCGAAGAGGCCGCATCAGAAAGTGGTAGTGTTTTGCCACCAACTGGAATCGCACATCCTGGCAAACGAAAAGTAGACAAGCCAGAAAATAGTGTCCGTAAGGGAAAACGGCGGCGACAAGATGAGCCCGGACTAGTGGTCAGTCCTCTGATTTCCAAAAAAGCTTTCATGGAAATGTGGGAGCGCAGCATGAACGAAGACAGGGAGAGATTTGAACGTTCCACTGAAATATTAAGCGAGGCGCAGACCAAACAAATGGAGCAGACAAACGCCATACTTGCCGGATTTAAAGACATTTTTAAAGATTTGGTGTCTGAGTAGCTAGCATGATGGATTCATTCAGAAAAATATGTTTCATTCATTGTTAATGTTTTACATACAGCCCAATCTCAGAGGAACTGATTATTTTTATTTGACATAAATTTTCAAAGATAGCAATCTAATTTTTCAGAATTTACCAGCCAGTTTTCCAATTAAAATTACAATTGAAACAAAACCTTTGTTTTATAATTAACGCTATTAGTACACAATGCCCAGTTTCGAGTTTCTTCACAGGTTTTCTCAAATATACGTAGTCTTTTAGGGTGTCTCGGATGCTGCTGCCAGTTTCCAAAGCATTTCTCCCTCCGTTTTCATCAGCAGGGTTATCATCTGAGTCGCTCTCGTGTGCGTCGTATAGGTCGCCCCTTTCATTGCAAATATTGTGTAGAACGCACGCTTCAATTACAGTCTTTTTCAACGTTGTCGTTTTTTGTTTCAAAAATTTTCACACATAATTCTCCAACGTGATTTTAGCATGCCAAATGTTAGACTCTCAAGTCCTCTCGGATAAGGACGATAAGCCGGAGGTCCCGTCTCACAACCCTTGAATGTCATAATCCTGTGGGACGTTAAAGAACCCGCACACTTTGTCGTAAAGAGTAGGGCCATGTAGTTCCTGGTGTTGTGGTCTGTCTTCTGTGGTGTATCATGGTTGGGAGGGTAAATGCTCGGGAGATATTAGCTACACCAAGCTACTCTAAAAATCCAAGGGTAAATAAAGATATATGATATGATATGATCTCAGTGGGCTAAACTTTAAATTAATTTTTCCTCTGCTCTGGAGTCAAACGGCCTCTATCCGCAAAGGCTTTGAAGAGCCAGTTCATGAGT
>NC_090895.1:8468615-8486115 GCF_036669925.1 Montipora capricornis | reverse complement strand
AGTCGGAATTACTAGTTCGGATGCTGTAGCACTGAACTATAGGGGACTCGTGCATCGCCTCGATTGTATAGGGTCAATAAGGCTCAATTTTGGTTCTGCTGAAGAGCAAACGGCCGCATAAAGAATGTCTTTATATATACATGCTAAAATTTCAGCACGCTCATTGGCTGAGAACAGGTCAATTAATCCCAAACATTGCCGAAAGCTGAGATGGAGCGCAACAAATTGAAACTGACTGACAAGAGGGTCGCGAAAGCGCAACAAAACAACATGGCGAAAAGGTTACGACAAAACAACAACGTTGTAATGCAGATGTTGCAGATTATTTTATTTTATTTTTGGCCTGTAAGTCTCCACCTGTGCTTGCGTGTCAATCAAGGATGTCATTTTTCAATCAAAGGCACCGTTATTATGACGGCATCATAATGGGGTTTTATGGCAAAGCATTGCTTATATAATGGTTTTCAGGCTAAGACGGCAGGATCTAATCCTATCTTATTTCCAGCCAATCAGAATTCAGGTAATTCCGGACGAAATCTTTCTTAAGCGCGTTTTTCCATGCTCTTGCATTGCCTTCTTTTGATCGCTCACCATCACGCTGTTCACATCGCTTGTTTGAACCAATTTCAGTATTTTCCACCACCGCCTCTTCCGCGACGTAATTCCTAGTTTGTTTCTCTTTCTTGTCTTAGTGGGTGGCCGTTTTTCCCCCCACCTTTGCTGAAGAGATATTATATATATATATATATATATATATATATATATATATATACGAGTATGCCGCATCGCAGAGCTTTGGTCACGCAAAGTTTTCAGCGTCCTTCTTATCGAAAATGTATGAGGGACTAATAACCCAAGACACGAACAAAATGCAATAAGAGGAAAACAGACATTGGGAAGACATTCGCAAGTAATCACATGATTCATCTTGTGTGCAATTTAGGATAAATCAGAACAAGTAAGTATTTCAGTAAAATACTACAAATTGCACTTGTAATTTGGTTAGCCTTTGAAACATTCACTCGTGCTGACATAGCAAGCCAATTGTAGCAATGTTCAATATCGCGTTTCAATTCAATTTAATGAAATTCAAATTAAATTCAATGAAAATTCAATTTTAATTCAATGAAAATTCAATAATCGGTCAGTAGGAAAGATGGACTGCGGGATGCGGGCTGCGAGCTGCGGGCTGCGGGCTGCGGACTACGTATAAAAGACAAGCGAAGGTCTAAAACACGGGCTACGGACTACGGACTGAGTATCAAATACAGACTACGGTATAAGATGCGGACTAAGGATTATAAACAGCGTATAACCTGAAAATATGGCATAAAATTTCATTGTGCCTTACCTCGCCAAAATATCTTAAGAGTGAAAATAGGTCAGGCATTCCTCCCATCAGTGAAAAATTTGAAAACCAAAAATTTAGTTTTGTCGCTTCAACATTCGTGGAGCAGCAGTCGTGGCTCAGTTGGCTAGTGCGCGGCTTTCGTAGGAGAGGTTCCCGGTTCGATCCTCGGCGACTTAAACGTCTGTTTCGACTTTCCTTTGATCCGTGTAGCTATAGCTTTAAATACCCGTAAAACGGAGCACTGACAGAGGGAGGAGGGTAAAGGGCGCACCGTCGGCTTCCATTGATACCAGCCTCGTAGCTGAAGGAACTACCGACGTTAAATAAAGTTACTTTACTTTACTTTACATTCCATTCTTAAAGTGAAAAGGTAAATACTCAAAAGATGACGTGTTTCAAAACTCAAGTTTTTATCCCATGTCTGGCTTCGTGTCACAAGTAGAAGCGTGGAAATTTGAAAAATATGCTAACTTCCATGTCAAGTGGCTACTTCAATCATTGGATATTAAAGCTAGAAATTTGAGGCAATGCCATTAATGAATTCATTGATTTTACCTTGGCTGAACGCTTGAGCTGTTTTGATTTTGATTGCCATCTTAATTTACAACTGAATCTATTATTTCGCCCGCGGGATGTTGCCTAGAGGCAATGCAAAATCCTGAGGAAGTATCACCGTAGCTTGCGCGTACATAGAGGTACAGTGGTATAGTAGCGGAGCTCACGTACGCGAAGCGCGCCAGCGAAGCACCTTGGGTAAGACATTTTGGAAAATCTATCCATTTGAAAAACTCTGGTAACGACGTCGTATACGCCCTTCCGTTCGCTCACCCGTTCACCCGCCCGTACAGACTGTAGGGTGGAGACAGGTGTTCGGGCAAGTTTTCTTTGCAGGAAATCGCATGGCCAACGTTGCATTTGGCAAGCCTTTTTTTTAGCGGGCAATCACATTGACTGTCGTCAGTGTTCATGCTTAATCAAAGCCAGTTTAGCTAAACGATTTGCGTTATTTAGTTTGAAAAAATCTGAGATCTTCGTCGAAAGACTGCAAACAACATTCGCCGTCTAACTGTATTACTTCTCGGGTGTTTTTGTTTTACCAGTAAGAATCAGCGTTAGGGGGATAACGAGCAGCGAAAAGGATCAGATATCTCTTCTAAATTACGGATTACGGTTTACGGGTCTGCGAGAGGAAACGCTGATAGTGTTGTTTCGCAAGGCTGTAATGGCGCTTTCTTTGGACTTTGCTGGGAATCCAAAGGATGTTTTTGCCACAAAGAATCCTTACTTGAAGAAACAATTCCTCGGTGACTATGGGATGAGACTGTAAAAAAAAAAAAAAAAAAAAAACTACCAAGGCACCTTAAAATTTGTATGTGCTTAGCAAAGCAACGATTTTGAGTGAAATGAAGGATTGCTGACTTGACTGTCGCCAGGTTCGTACTATTTTTGCCCCTCCATACGGATATTTATGTCAAATTGCTTTCTCCGATTTTTGAAAAAACATCGAAGAAACATTCGCATCTCTTCTTTGCTTTCTTTAAAATGTTTTGTTTTTTCAACACGCCATGAATTCACTTTGCACCTGAAATTGGTTTGGACTAAAAAATGCTAATATGTTTTATCCAAATGTTTGCTATCCAATAGTTTAGCTGGATGCTGAGACTTTCGTTTTTCCTGCTATCCCTTATTTTTTAAACTTACTGAAGAAAAGGCAAACGAAGTCCGGTGAAGTTTACATTGACATTTTATAAGTTTACTTTGAAGTTTACAAGAGAAATTGTCGCGATGAGCACTGGAAGTACTTTCCGTCACTACAATTGTCCTTACTAAAAACCGCAAACTTTTAAGGCAATTGTAGTGAAAACTATTCATCTTTTGTTCAATATTTACGGCTGACGAGTTTTTCAGAAGGCCGTTTTTATGTTCTTTGTCTGTTGTTATTGTTATTGACAATGAGATGCTATCGTTATCAGTGATCTCAAAAGTAATACCATTGACATCTTTTAGTCAAGGTTTGTAGTTTACAATAATAAAATGTGATGGAAGACCAGAATAAAACGAATGAAACCATTCTTAACTTTACGAGATTTGTTTTATCCTTTCGCTCTGTCAAGATCAATTTTCTCAATGAAAAATAAAGTCCATTTTGCCAAGGTTTTTCGATGTAAAAAAAAAAAAAATTAGGATAGTACTCGCACTCTAATTGGTCAATAGCTGTATTTAGATGAGAGTATGGAAACACGACTGTGATATCACACGAATTTTGATTGGTTATGTAGTCGGTCGCGCGTTTTGATTGGCTGGTAGGAAATATGAGCGTGTATCAAGAAAAAAACCAGCATTTTACTTCTTTTGTCGAATTATCTTTGAGAAATATTTGTAAAAGCAATAGAGGACTTTTTTCCGTGTTTCCATGGGCTCATCTAAACACTTGGTGGAGTTGGGAGAATTCTCGACACTTATGCAAACCCTCGACTGCGTCTACGGTTTGCATAACTGTCTCGAATTCTCCCAAATCCCCCTCGTGTTTAGACGATGCTAGGCAAACACGGAAGACGTCCTCTATTGCTGAAATAGATCACAAAAATGACACCATAAAACGATGGTGCCATCTGTCACGGAGTATCACACGTTACATGTGCAGTCTGGCGTTGGAGCAGCTTTTCGAAAAAGTAAGAGAATGCTTTTGTCCACCTTCATCTTAAGTCCGGTTTTTCACGAAGGGATCGTAAAGTGGCTAAATTATTTCACGACAAGGGTAATCCTTTGCTTTGAGTTGCGGGACCGTCACGATCATTTGGGAAGGAATTTGTCAATTGACGAACATTTTGCAAGCACGAACGACGTTTTTTTCGGGAAACGACTTGTCAGACACAGATCACCGTTGAGAGATTGAAAGACTCAACCAGCAAGTCTTGTGAGAAAACGATTGCAGAGAAACATGATTGATTTTTAAAGTATTTGCAAGGCAAACGATCCGTGTTGTTCCAAACATGAACATATTAAAGGCTCGCGACGGTATTCTGTCGTGAAGAGGTTGTTGTTTAGAACGAACTAATCTTGAACACGACTTTTGATTGAAGAAAAAAGGCCACAAGTGATTATTATATTTTTGCTGGATTTTCGTTTTATGTCAATTAGCTCCCAGTCCGTACAGTAGTATTTTTGAATTTAAATTTATCTGTAGGTTGTAACAAACGAAACGTTAGGATATTCTTGTCGTTTTATGTCAATCAATCTCGTTAGTTCCCAGTCCGTACAGTTGTATTTTTGAATTTAAATTTTCCTTTATCTTACTATTCATTTGGCCATTTATTCCTATAACTACGGTTGTATAATCCAGACCAGCGTTGCTCGAAGCATGGTTACCGCAGCTAACCAGTGTTAAATACCATGGAAACCTATAGGTTTTGAAACATCTTAATAAACGGTTAGATCCTAGATCAAGGACATCTAAATAAAGCATTGACATTAAACCGTGCAACATCAGGGGTTATTCACGTTACTCAAGACTGAAAGCTTCATCCCTTTCAATATGCTGCATTTTTGAAAAACGGTGGCCACATTGCGATAAAATTTGACCTTACGTTTCCTTTATTTTCTGTCTCGACTGGTACACCATCGTGTCCGCCATGAACATATCGTCTAGTCAAACCCTTTTCCTATTCGGTACTGATTCGTTCTTTCCCCTGTTCAACAGTAGTTGCTCTGTTTGTAAAACGGCCACCCCTTAACCTTTACTTGGGCCCTGAAAACATTGAATTCTGCATACAACTATACTTAACAGCGGGGGCACGGGTGTAGCGTCAACTATTACTAGTCTTATTTTCCTTCAGGCACCCTGTTACACAGTGATTCATAAAGAAACGTCTTTATTTTAAAATTTCCCTATAATTTAGTCACAAAATACAAATAACAAGCGCTACTGAATATCACTTTAATTCTGTGTCAGTACTTTTCACAGATTGCATTCAGTGAACTGCTACGCACCTTTGATTTGAAGTGCGCGTTATTGACGAAAGATAAAAGTGAGCCTCCCACATATCTGGCCAGCTTAGTAATTGTCTGTTATAGACACCAAAAAAATTTCAGGCGGTTTCAACGGGATTCGAACCCATCACCACTGCGATGTCGGTCCATTGCTATCAATTGAGCTATAAAGCCACTCAGTTGGCAGGAGTTCAACTTGTTGGGTTCATGTGTCCCATTGAAAGGAGTGATCAATGAAATAGACTCATGGCGGAATTAATCGGAAAGATAGAAGTGATCCTCGCACTTATCTCAAAAATTTACATTTGTGCCTTAAGAAATGAATGTTGAAGCGACAAATTAAATTTGAATTTTTGGTTTTCATAATTGTGACTGATGGCAAGGTACATCACAATTAAATTTAATGCATTATTTTCAGGTTATGCGCTGTTTATAATCCTTAGCCCGCATTTCATACCCTTGTCCGTAGTCTGTATTTTATACTCCGTTTGTATCCCGCGTTTTATACTTTTGTCTGTGTTTTATACACAGTCCGCGGTCCTTAGTCCGTAGACTTTACTTTACTCATTTTTTACTGACCGATTAACGAGTTTTCATTGAATTGAACTTGTGTTTGTGTAATCACATGAGATAAATTAGCATAAGGCAAGCCAATTGTAGCAATATTCAATATCGAGTTTCAATTCAAGTCAATGAAATTCAAATTCAGTTCAATGAAATTCAAATTCAATTTAAAAAAAAAACAAATTCAATTTCAATTCAACGAAAACTCAATTTTAATAAAATGAGAATTCAACTTCAATTCAATGAGAATTCTATAAGGGGAATCAATTTCTTTGCATATAGCAGTAAACACGTTCTTTTTTTCAAACCAACTTTTTTCACTTCCACTATATTATTTTCAAAACTAGACAGACTAAGTTTTGAAAGCTTGCGACAAGACTTATTTTTCTCCCAATCCCTGATAAGAGCTGCTCTGAACAAAATGGCGAGAATGACAGAAGGCACGCATCATACAAATTACTCATCAAAAACGTAAAATAGGCAGTTTGAAAGGCCCATCATGCATGCGCAAACCCGCGTGGGGGTGTGATGTTGCAGGAAATGGAACAGCGTTCATACAACACGCTAATGAGCAGCGTTTTATTCATATCAGGTCACTTACTAGTACACTAACAAGTCAGACGATCTAAACAGAATTATAATTTATGGCTTTGAAATAATTGTGTTAGTAATTCTTCCATGCCACATGGATCTTAAAGACGTTGCCTACTAATTCAAAGGCATTTTTGCGCGGTTTACTGACTATGCTGGAAAAGCAGATCTTAAAAAGTGTTATTGAAATCCAAAAAGAAAATTGGGGGTAACCACGCATTTTTCGAAGATTATTAATCAATAATATTTGTAAAAAGCTTTAAAATACAAAGCAATGTATGGCGTTCTTTTCCAAATTCAAGCTTAATTATCTCTGACAAATGCGAGGTTATCCCCAAATTTTCGATATCAAGAGCATTTGCTAAGTTCTGCTTTCTCCGCATAGTTTTGAACCGCGCAAAAACTATCCCTGTAAAATTAAGCACAGCCGATAGGAAATCCGAGTATCTCGAGATGCGCAGAACGTAAACTTGTGTTTGTGTAATCACATGAGATAAATTAGCATAAGGCAAGCCAATTGTAGCAATATTCAATATCGAGTTTCAATTCAAGTCAATGAAATTCAAATTCAGTTCAATGAAATTCAAATTCAATTTAAAAAAAAAACAAATTCAATTTCAATTCAACGAAAACTCAATTTTAATAAAATGAGAATTCAACTTCAATTCAATGAGAATTCTATAAGGGGAATCAATTTCTTTGCATATAGCAGTAAACACGTTCTTTTTTTCAAACCAACTTTTTTCACTTCCACTATATTATTTTCAAAACTAGACAGACTAAGTTTTGAAAGCTTGCGACAAGACTTATTTTTCTCCCAATCCCTGATAAGAGCTGCTCTGAACAAAATGGCGAGAATGACAGAAGGCACGCATCATACAAATTACTCATCAAAAACGTAAAATAGGCAGTTTGAAAGGCCCATCATGCATGCGCAAACCCGCGTGGGGGTGTGATGTTGCAGGAAATGGAACAGCGTTCATACAACACGCTAATGAGCAGCGTTTTATTCATATCAGGTCACTTACTAGTACACTAACAAGTCAGACGATCTAAACAGAATTATAATTTATGGCTTTGAAATAATTGTGTTAGTAATTCTTCCATGCCACATGGATCTTAAAGACGTTGCCTACTAATTCAAAGGCATTTTTGCGCGGTTTACTGACTATGCTGGAAAAGCAGATCTTAAAAAGTGTTATTGAAATCCAAAAAGAAAATTGGGGGTAACCACGCATTTTTCGAAGATTATTAATCAATAATATTTGTAAAAAGCTTTAAAATACAAAGCAATGTATGGCGTTCTTTTCCAAATTCAAGCTTAATTATCTCTGACAAATGCGAGGTTATCCCCAAATTTTCGATATCAAGAGCATTTGCTAAGTTCTGCTTTCTCCGCATAGTTTTGAACCACGCAAAAACTATCCCTGTAAAATTAAGCACAGCCGATAGGAAATCCGAGTATCTCGAGATGCGCAGAACGTAAACTTGTGTTTGTGTAATCACATGAGATAAATTAGCATAAGGCAAGCCAATTGTAGCAATATTCAATATCGAGTTTCAATTCAAGTCAATGAAATTCAAATTCAGTTCAATGAAATTCAAATTCAATTTAAAAAAAAAACAAATTCAATTTCAATTCAACGAAAACTCAATTTTAATAAAATGAGAATTCAACTTCAATTCAATGAGAATTCTATAAGGGGAATCAATTTCTTTGCATATAGCAGTAAACACGTTCTTTTTTTCAAACCAACTTTTTTCACTTCCACTATATTATTTTCAAAACTAGACAGACTAAGTTTTGAAAGCTTGCGACAAGACTTATTTTTCTCCCAATCCCTGATAAGAGCTGCTCTGAACAAAATGGCGAGAATGACAGAAGGCACGCATCATACAAATTACTCATCAAAAACGTAAAATAGGCAGTTTGAAAGGCCCATCATGCATGCGCAAACCCGCGTGGGGGTGTGATGTTGCAGGAAATGGAACAGCGTTCATACAACACGCTAATGAGCAGCGTTTTATTCATATCAGGTCACTTACTAGTACACTAACAAGTCAGACGATCTAAACAGAATTATAATTTATGGCTTTGAAATAATTGTGTTAGTAATTCTTCCATGCCACATGGATCTTAAAGACGTTGCCTACTAATTCAAAGGCATTTTTGCGCGGTTTACTGACTATGCTGGAAAAGCAGATCTTAAAAAGTGTTATTGAAATCCAAAAAGAAAATTGGGGGTAACCACGCATTTTTCGAAGATTATTAATCAATAATATTTGTAAAAAGCTTTAAAATACAAAGCAATGTATGGCGTTCTTTTCCAAATTCAAGCTTAATTATCTCTGACAAATGCGAGGTTATCCCCAAATTTTCGATATCAAGAGCATTTGCTAAGTTCTGCTTTCTCCGCATAGTTTTGAACCGCGCAAAAACTATCCCTGTAAAATTAAGCACAGCCGATAGGAAATCCGAGTATCTCGAGATGCGCAGAACGTAAACTTGTGTTTGTGTAATCACATGAGATAAATTAGCATAAGGCAAGCCAATTGTAGCAATATTCAATATCGAGTTTCAATTCAAGTCAATGAAATTCAAATTCAGTTCAATGAAATTCAAATTCAATTTAAAAAAAAAAACAAATTCAATTTCAGTTCAACGAAAACTCATTTTTAATAAAATGAGAATTCAACTTCAATTCAATGAGAATTCTATAAGGGGAATCAATTTCTTTGCATATAGCAGTAAACACGTTCTTTTTTTCAAACCAACTTTTTTCACTTCCACTATATTATTTTCAAAACTAGACAGACTAAGTTTTGAAAGCTTGCGACAAGACTTATTTTTCTCCCAATCCCTGATAAGAGCTGCTCTGAACAAAATGGCGAGAATGACAGAAGGCACGCATCATACAAATTACTCATCAAAAACGTAAAATAGGCAGTTTGAAAGGCCCATCATGCATGCGCAAACCCGCGTGGGGGTGTGATGTTGCAGGAAATGGAACAGCGTTCATACAACACGCTAATGAGCAGCGTTTTATTCATATCAGGTCACTTACTAGTACACTAACAAGTCAGACGATCTAAACAGAATTATAATTTATGGCTTTGAAATAATTGTGTTAGTAATTCTTCCATGCCACATGGATCTTAAAGACGTTGCCTACTAATTCAAAGGCATTTTTGCGCGGTTTACTGACTATGCTGGAAAAGCAGATCTTAAAAAGTGTTATTGAAATCCAAAAAGAAAATTGGGGGTAACCACGCATTTTTCGAAGATTATTAATCAATAATATTTGTAAAAAGCTTTAAAATACAAAGCAATGTATGGCGTTCTTTTCCAAATTCAAGCTTAATTATCTCTGACAAATGCGAGGTTATCCCCAAATTTTCGATATCAAGAGCATTTGCTAAGTTCTGCTTTCTCCGCATAGTTTTGAACCGCGCAAAAACTATCCCTGTAAAATTAAGCACAGCCGATAGGAAATCCGAGTATCTCGAGATGCGCAGAACGTATGCGCAATAACAATAGTAGGCACCGTTCTTAAGACAATCAGGCTATTACCTAAAATCGTGGGATCTAAAATTACTAATTTGTGGAGATTTCGAGAGAATGGATAGATTCTACGCCCTGAAAGAACACAATATTGAATTTACTACAGTTTGTTTTCAATAGGTCGGAAGCAAGATGCCTGTGACACTTTTCACACTTTACTTGATAGCCTGTATGGTGGCGAGTAACACCACTGGTCAGCAATGCAAGCCTTCTGAAGTCTCAATACCTGGCAAAGCTCTCAATGGCCACACATTTCAAACCACTGTAGTCAGCGGACCTATTGAATGTCAAATGCTCTGTGAGAATGATCCAAAATGCAGGAGTTACAACTTCCACATTCTAACAAAGAACTGTGAATTGAATGACGACACCAAGGAAACGAAACCGAACGATTTCGTCACAGACGTTCAAAGGTTCTACATGAAACGGAAGGGTAGGTACTATCAGTAATCTCGTGATGGTACTGGAACGAGTAAGGACCGGAGGCAAAACTTTATTCCCTGCATGCGCCTGTATGAAATGCTCCATCCAGTCCAACAAGTCGCGATACCATTTATAGTGTATCGCATCACTGTCCTACACTATTCGATGCAAGATCGTTGATTTGCTAACTGTTGCAATAAAGTATATTTGTATCAAATATCTATCGATTAATCAGTTAGGGTCCACAGTTTTAGAAGTTCTCTGCCGTCCCAAGTCTTAAACCAATTTTGCTTCATAATTTTATATTTTTGCACAATATATTTTCCAAACCAATTTTGTTCTTCATCTATTCTAATTAAGAAACTAAAACCATATAAGGCATTAAATTTAATAATTGATGGTGTAAATAACCAAGAAGTCTCCACAGTCAAATACTTAGGTGTCACTTTTGACTCAAACTTGACTTGGAAGAATCATGTTACTGAACTTTGCTTAAAACTATCGAAAAATGTAGGCATTTCCACAAACGACAACTCCCTCCGCCTTCTTTCTTAATTATGGTATTCAAGTTTGGGTCTCACATACCCAACTTACCTAAAAGCAGTTATTACTTTGCAAAAACGAGTCGTCAGAATAATGATTTTTTCCGACTCTAGATCACATTCTGAGCCACTATTGAAGCCTCTCACTCTCCTGAAATTCTCTTATATAATTCGTCTTGAAATTCTCTCTTTTGTTTATCAGTGGTACGATAAACTAAGCCCTTCTAGTTTTGTTATTTTTTTTTTAACCCGGTATCTTCTATTCATTCATATAGTACACGTCAATCACAGATTGATAATCTGTTTGTTGCTATGTTCATACCACTCAATACGGCATTCGTTCTCTCAGTTATTACACTGGTCCAAAAGATTGGATTCTTTATCCGTTGATGTTAAGAAAATCAAGCCGTTTCCCAGTTTTCGTCAATATATCAAAAATTATGTGATTGACGATTATAATACTATTATTGATTCCTAATGTTTTACGATTATGTATAATCTTTAACTGTTATTTGATTAATTAATACTTTTAATCTATTTATTCCTTCGACTCGCTTATTTGTTGTCTTGGGTCACCTTCTCGGTTAATTTCATGAACTATTTAGGTGTCCCAAACTCTGCACAATAAAACTTACAATTGCAAAAATTTCTTTTTCTTCGCAATCTCTTGATTTTATATTTTAAGCACTGATTTGTATTAATTATTATTTCTGTGTGAGTATAAATAAAAATTGACTAACTTGACTTGACTTGCACTGGGTATCGTCCTTTTTTATAAAACCTAGATATTGATGAATGCAAAGTGTTTCCCTTCACCTGTGACGTCAATGCCGATTGTCATAATACAGACGGCTCTTACATCTGCACATGTAAGGCTGGATACACTGGGGACGGAAAAACGTGTACAGGTAAGGGCCTGTATTTCATATGATTCGCACTTCGCGCATTCAGTTATGTTGCTTACTGGTTTTAATGTATGCGACTATTTTTGCAATTTTTTTACCACAGCAAGTTTGTGTGAGTTGCAAGGTGATAACTCTCACTGATCAACAAGCTAGTCACATGGAAAAAAGAGGTCACGTGACCAGCACTCAGGTCCCTATCAAAAATCGTAACAGTTTTCCGGATAATTTCATGTCCGATGTTTAAATTAGATTTGTCCCGAACAGCTAGTACAAATAAAAATCTGAAAATCTAACGGATCCTCAGTGGCGTGATCTTGCCTTAAAGTACTGCCTAAGTAGAGGAAAATATCCAAAGTCACTTAGCTTAGCATTTGTCTTAATATATGCCATTCGGCTGCTCGGTAGCGAATAATACTTCCTTATCACTCCAGAGCTATCACTTCAGAACACGTAGAGAGCACCGATTGTATGAATATGTGGTGTACAAAAGCAAGCAACAATGATGTTACCATTCTTGATGCAAGTTGACGTTTTTCTTTCCGGATTTCTAAAAAGAGGATATTAAACGAAAAATACCGATATAAATTGTCCCTAGAGAAAGACCCATTAATGGTTTAAAAAAATGCTTGGGTACAAGTACAAAATACAGAGTCTAACGATTTTGTGAACAGTCATGTATTGCGAATTGAAAGAAAAAGGATATTTTACTTATAATAATTTGTTGGTTCTGTTCCCAGAGATCGATGAGTGTTCAACGGGAAAACATAACTGCAGCCATGTGGCCGTGTGCAACAACTCTATTGGTTCATATAACTGCACTTGTATGGAGGGATATGTTGGAGATGGACGAAACTGTTCAGGCAAGAATATATGTTGTGGTTTAATTTGATTTTTGGTTTAAATTTTCTCAAACCAGTTTACTTCTTTCAAACCAGTTTGTTCTTTTTCGAACCAGTTCAATTATTGAAGTAGGGTGCAAGGATGGCGCAGTGGTGTACAAAACCAACCAATAATGTTTACCGTTCTTGATGCAAGTTGCCGTTTTTATTTCGCGTTTTAATTTTTTAAAGATTGAATATCACATGAAAAATATTATCATTATTAACCTGTCCAGTCATCAACCCGCAAAATATTATGTTCACAGAAAGACTATTATTCATAATGGTAATAGAACTGAGTGGAGTACCTTTTCGGGAAGTAATCATGCAAGTAGTTTCAAAATAACCTGAGCGCGATGCACGAGACCTATATGAAATTTCGATCACGATTACTCCCTGAATTGTACGACAAAAAAGTCCTATTATCAATTAATCTTAAATATTGCAAAATAGGCCGGAGAAGATGACATTGATAAAGTTTTTACAGCTGGATCTTCTCAACTTTGCTTTAATAGTTGTTTTTTTAAAGCTCTGAAAAAGGATAAATGATTCAAGTACATCTAGCGCGCGCGTGATGACGCGTGCAACTGTACAATTACAAACTGTCCTATTAATGCTGAAATCAAGCTGTTAATAACCAATCAGGTTCGAGAATTTTTTAATAGTTACGATTAATTTAAGGCGAGAAAGCTAGGGCACGAGAACAACATACAGTATCTATTGATTTCACGCAAAGTGACTTATCGACAATTGAAAGTGAAAAGATATTTTATTCATATGGTGGCTGTGTTCCCAGATATCGATGAGTGTTCAACAGGAGAACACAACTGCACCAATGTGGCCGTGTGCAAAAACACCATTGGCTCATATAACTGCACTTGTCAAGAAGGATATGTTGGAGACGGACGAATCTGCTCAGGTGAGACTAAGTTCTGAACGTCTTTTATTCTTTACGTTTACAAGAAATTGTATTCCTTCATTTAAAACAATAACAGTCAGCCATCCCATTCTCATTGGCTGGCCCAGGAATGCACAAAATCAGATGCACGTCCAAATTCTATATCAGATAACAGTAGATCCTGCTGCTTATCTTTACTTGACAAACACATGTACAGTTCAGGGATATTTTTGGGAAGTAATTGCCTAAACTCCTTCAATCGAAAAGAATAATGATAAAGTTGGGGAGAAAAGCAAGCAGGGGACTCTTCATGACTCGTATCTGTTTGCATCTAATTAAGTGTAGTTCTGGACTTATTTGTGTTTAGCACTCGAAAGAAGAAACGCATACAGCTATTAACAAATAGTGGACGGTTCAGCGTGTACTATGGAGTTACGGTTGCACGCAGGAGGAAAGAAGCGTAAGAGTCGTAGGAGGCTATAGTCGAGTGGACTCTGCTAGATTCTTGAGTTGTTAGCAAAACTCCCAAGACTGTGCAACTGTGAAATTAACAAAGAGTAGACGGTTCAGCGTTAACATGGAATATCGGTTGCCCGCAGAAGGAAAGAAGCAGAAGAGTCGTAGGAGGCGATAGTCGAGTTAACTCTACTAGATTCTAGAGTTGTTAGCAAACCTCCCAAGCCTGTGCAACTATGAAATTAACAAAGAGTAGACGGTTCAACGTGTACTATGGAGTTACGGTTGTACGCAGGACGAAAGAAGCGTAAAAGTCGCAAGAGGCGATAGTCGAGTGGAATACAAAAATTTGGTTTTATCAACGGAGTTGATCATGTAAATTGGCCACCGTACAGAGATTCTAAAAGCTGACGTTTCGAGCGTTAGCCCTTTCGTCAGAGCCCTTCATCAGAGCCCTTCGTTAGCCCTTCGTCAGAGCGAATCGCAGAGTCGAGTGGACCCTACTATCTTCTTTGAGTTGTTAGGAAACCTCCCGAGACAGAAGAACTGATATATAGATGTAGCCAAGCCTAAAAGCGGAGCTCCCTGGTTATTTATTCTTACTGCCCGTAGGGTTAGTGAAAATATAAGGTTTGGAATTGTCCGCGTTTTAATGTTTCTGGTTGCTGCTTTAATAATTGAATCATTTTCTTTGCTTTCTTCTATCGAAAAATTCATTGGCTAACTAGTGAATTCCACGGTAATTTTTACGCTAAAAACCGATATCGAGTGAAAATTTCTTTGGTATTCACCAGTTTGGCAATGAATTTTTCTTGAACCGCATGAGTTTTGAAAGAAAACAAGCACACCTTTAGCGAGCGAATTGAAAATTAAAAAAAGCCATTTCAGAGGCAACTGTCAATAGCCAATAAATAGGAATCACTCTAAAATTAGAAGCCATTAAAAAAAAATCCTTGGCAGTTCGAGGTCAAAGAATAGTTTTAATGATCTAGTATAATGCACTTTTTCTCCGAAACGAGATCATTCACATCTTGATGTATTTCATTGAAACACGCCAGCTTGGCTGGGAACAAGAATGGGCAAAATACGGCAATGCAACCAAGAGAGGACAAACTTCAAACAAGATCCGCTCCAACACTTAAATAACGTTTAGGTGCTTTAAACAAACTTCTGAAAACACAAGCTAACGAGATTTCCCCCTAATTTTACGAGAACTCATTGCGATTACGTGTTTATAACATAGGGCAAGACTTTCTTGTCACTGTCGAGGAAAAGCGAAAACCAGTACGTTGGGTAAACGGATTAAAAAGCACTTGTTCGCTCGCATTTTAGAGCGCAACAAACAACCAAATCAACTTTTTCTTTATGTTCAAAAGAGAACAGATAATTGTTATTTAATTCCAGTTGACAATAAAAATTTGATTTTCATTCCTGAACAAAGGAAGAACAGATTAGACCACCTTTTAAAAATACTCATCCACTTTAAATAACACGTCCGTAAAAATAACAAACGGTTTATTAACCGAGGGAAAGAATTTATGGAGTAACTTCTTCCACTAAGTATGAACTATTACTGGAATTCTATCTTGTCGTTGTCGTTCCCTTTCTTTCTGCCTTTGTTTCTGTTCTAGACATAGGTCCTTCAGGAATCATGTAACCTTATCAGAGTTTTTAAAGATGCGCGAAAAATTGCAATACAGACAAAAAAGCAGCTCTAAAGAAATTAAAAATAAGCACTCAGCTTTAAGTTTATATCCCTCCGATGCTTGACTTGAATACCTGCGTAGCCACCTGTGTGGACCACAGATATCACGATAGGTCAAGCTGGATTAAAAACAGCAAAAAATGCAGAAAAAGAACATCTTCCAAACCGTTTTCTACCTGAACACAAAAAGCGTTGACTGTGTAAGAACTATAGTTGATGAAGTATGGCCGTGTAGCCGCATCGAGCCACAGAGAGTGCGCGAACAATGAAGCCTCGCTTATGTTTGGAAGACCTTAGACAGCAATGACCAGAACCAGGTTGCTGACCAGCGGTTTTCGTTAAAACAACGGTTTGCTGGGGGTGCTCAGTCTTGCGGGCTTAGAAAACCTGGTTGTGGTCATCGTCATTTAAGGTTTGTTCCTTATGTTTAGGTGAGGTAACCTGGGTTGAGCCTGCAATCCAATCGAAAAACCATTACCTGGTCAGCGGTCAACTTGAAAAAAAAAAAACCAGTAGACCTCGGTAACGTCAACACTAATTTCCATTCCTCAAACTGACATTGGACATTTCGTAACAATTACACGACTCAATATCCCATGTTAGTATTGACAAGCTTACCGCTGTAAAAAGAATGAAAACAGGCAGAATTACAGCTTTAGTTCAACAACCAATAGCGTTTCTAAGCTAAGCCGCGCTGATCTACAGTATTTAGGTCTAAAAACCCCGTTGAAGACGGTTAACTTTCAATTGTTTTGGGTACTACTATGTCAATACTCTAAAAGATTCGACTTTCCGCGAGCTTGTCTCGTTGGTCTAGTGGATATCGGAAACTGCAAGGTGAAGCCATCGATCCGGGTTCAACTCTTTGCCTCACCTATTGTGAATCTTCTCAGCTTGTTTAAAATCTTTGTTTCGTTGACGTAGATTTGAAGTCTAATGTAGATTGTACGTCGTATAAGTTGAATAAAAAGGAAAATGTCAGTTTGAGGGATGGAAATAACTGATGACCCCTCGATAAGCTCTAAGCTTGAGTCCGCGATATGGTCACGTGGTATTGGTCAGCGGATACCTTGTTTTGACAGGTGTCAATTGATCAAAACATGGATGTCCGATATCAAAGATGTATGCATTAAACAAGCGTGATACTGGTTGCATTGGCATACATGGAAGGGGGGACGTACGTACGTACGTTCGGACGTATGCACGTACGCATGTATGTACAGAACATACCAAGATTTCTCACATCGATGGGTTACGATTTGAATTGATTCCTGGGTTTAAACCATTTACAAAAGTACCTTTTATTTAGGCAGGGATCAAAGTTCTATGAGTTCTCTGCCGTCCCCATGTCCTAAACCAATGTTGCTAAAATGATTTAATACAATCACTGGACCCACGTAGAAACAAAAGAATCAACGTTATATTTTTACATTGGACATCCTCCTTTCTATAAAACCTAGATACTGATGTATGCAAAATGCTTCTTTTTATCTGTCACGTCAATGAAGATTGTCACAATACAGACGGCTCGTACATCTGCACATGTAAAGCTAGATACTCTGGGGACGAAAAGACGTGCACAGTTATCGATCTGTATTTCATCCTATTCAACAATTATTCACCGAAGTATAGGAA
>NC_090895.1:8461115-8463615 GCF_036669925.1 Montipora capricornis | reverse complement strand
TTTGCGTTAGGTTCTTGTTCTGTTTTGCGTATTCTTTACACCTTATTCATCATCTTTCTGGTCATTGTAATTATTGTTCTATCTGTGGTGATGTGGAAAATGCACCGTCGTCCGTGTCTAAGACGTGGAGATCTTATACCTATGATAAGTTGTTAATGATATCTAGGCAGAAGAATAGATGTGTGTATAGTGAATCCTGGATGAAATGTATGATTATGCGTCCTTCAAAGCATTGAGTCTATTGAACCTCGTCGTAACTCTCAATCTGTAGGCCTATGGCTGATAACCTGTTGTTCCTTTATATAGTGTATTTGCTACAAATCTCTTTTAAGGCAAGTTTGCAGTTGCTGGATGCACTGGTTCAAAGTTACTACTCTTCCCCATGCCCCCAAATGTGCCCCTCCCCGGTAAACTCGTTACAACGATCATCGTTTATTTAAATAATGTTCAAAACAAAGCTTGGGGAGAGGGATGGACGAGAGGGCTGCATTGCAGTTGACCTGAGAGATGCAATTTGAGCATTACTATTATTCTTTTGTGGTTTAATGCCCACCAGAATCCAGTATCTTTGCAAGTGAAAGACAACATAGGGCTTCCTAACGTACCAAACACGATCGAGGCGGCCAACTACGCAACTCCGGTTGCGGCTGCAGAACGTGAATACTATATGCCTCTTTATCCATCAGGAAGAAGCTGGGAAGTCAGTCGCGAAGATGTTCATGTTATTAAAATCATTGGTAAGGGAGCCTTTTCTCAGGTTGCCCAGGCAACAGTAAAAACGTACGAGAACATCTGGAGGAAACAACAGTAGCAGTAAAAATGCTAAAAGGTTGGTTTCCGCTTATTTGTTGATACTCCTTTTAAAAGCTCACAATGGAAGAGGTTCACCGGCTTGATAAGGTTTAGAACGTCAGCTCGCCTTGATACAGTGATTAGAAGATATAAGCACTGTGTATAAATGAACAAGTACATGACTTTTCCTACTGGCCACTCTTTTTTTGTTTGATTTTGGATTGTTCTGCTGTCACCTAAATACGTCATAATACTTGCACTTCAAAAGTTATCTGTTGTACTACTACTTTAGTCCTCCCGAGTCAACTCCTTTATATTATTGTATCGAATGAAGCCATTGGCAGTTTCCATTCTTTAATTTCTAGGCAATTCTCCCCCATCAGATAGAAAGGATCTGTTATCAGAATTGGAGCTAATGAAAAAAATGAAACCACATCCTCATGTTATCAAGCTCATCGGGTGCGTCACTGAAAGCGGTAAAATTGACAAATGACTTAAGCCTATTCTGGTGTAAATCGAGGCAGGCTTGGGATGGAAAGTAGATTGAAAAAAACAAATAATAAGAGAGTACGAGATAGGCCCAAAGAATAAGCAAAAGTAAACTCAAGAATCTTGAGTCATGTTCATGAAACAGCTGATTTTTTTTGCAACATAGATCAGTTTCCATTCTGCATCGTGTAAAACCTGACTAATTTGGATTGAAATTCCGTTAAAAAAAAGCAAGTAATTCGTACCATTCATATGAAAACCGTTTCTTCCAAGAACCTTGTCTTTCACCGATCCACCGATACTCTTGATCGAGTATGTTCCATGTAGGGACCTTCTGGGATACCTGAGAAAGAGCCGAGGACTCAACGTCACTTACTACAAGAACCCGGATGTACAACCTGAGACCAATCTTACTTCGGAACAGCTGGTGAAATTTGCTTGGCAGATTGCAGATGGGATGTGCTACTTGTCTTCGAAAAAGGTTTGTTAAGCAAGGGAAAATTGCCATCAGTGAGCATCCATAAATGCAAAGTAAATATTTAGAATACTACGAAAAAACGTTTGCAACATCTTCCTTGTTACATTGCTCATGTATGAGAAACACGAATTAAGCTCACCTTGCGACTTGGTTGAGAATCAAAGATATACTGTAGGTACTTAAAGAAGTTGTTTTAATTAAGAGAGCTGTCATTCTTACTTTAATAAGAAGTTACAAGTCTTTGAATTGCATCTTTAGAGCTACCCTCATAATTCTCTAATCAGAGCAGCATCAAAGAACGTCTGTTATGAAACATTCTCACGTAAGTAAACATGACTTTAACTGAGGAAAAAAATGGCTGGGTATTAATTAAGGTTTAAAAACCGACAGGTTTTCCTTCGGACGCTAAGGGTGCAGAATCCGCTCTTATTACTGACTAGTTTATTTTTCTTCGGAGTCCTTGAAATTGAACAAATTGGTTGCCTCCTGCCCGTTAGGGTTTTTTAATGTCACATGTGATTAAAAATCCGCATTGCAGGTAAACTGCTCGCAGTCCCTTCTGAGTCAGTCGAACCGCCCGCTTTAGTCAGTCGCAATTCTCCCCTCGGCTCGCTTACGTGACTGACTGTAGCGGTTGGTTCTACTGTCTCAGAAGGGACTGCGAGAAGTCTACATTGCATGCCTCAAATTATTGCCAATGAAATTGAACATTGATACGGATGTGTTCACTCGATAATCAGG
>NC_090895.1:8453615-8456115 GCF_036669925.1 Montipora capricornis | reverse complement strand
TTATGACAATTGGTACGTTTCACTTTAAAGATATTTGACTTAATTACAAAAATGTGCACACTTATAACCGGTAACCTTTCTGCAATCAATATCGATAACTGGGCATTTTCTTTATACCCATAGGTGGATCGCCATACACGGACACAAACGCCAGGCTTATTGCTGATAAAATTCAACAAGGATACAGGATGCAAAAGCCAAGACATGTGGACAGCAAATGGTAAATTACTTACCTCTCATATGTGATATTGAGTAATATTAAGTAAATGAGTGACTGCCTTACAATAAATAATCTCCCAAAAGTCAAGTAAGAACTCTTTAAATTTAGGTATAAAATCATGATGAAGTGTTGGGAAGAAGACCCAAGTGATCGACCTACATTTGAAAAGCTGAGGAGAACAATGAAGGATATGGAGAGGAATCACAAGGTAAAGAAATCAAGGGAGAACTTTGAGAAAGAGAAAGAAAAGGGACTTGTGAATGTATTCTTCTAGTGCTGGAGCACTAGGCCATTTCCGATTGGCTGTTTTGCCTCTGGTTCAAAACGAGTCTTGGTGCTCAACCAAGACTCGTTTTGATTTGCCTGAAAATATACCACTCATTCCCATCTGAATGGTTGTGCAGCTACCCTGGCCCCAGAGGTTTCTCTGGATCCGCGAGAGAGCCTCAAAGCGGTGAAGACGAGTCACGAGGCGGAGAGAAGAGAAAAACCTCTGGTTACCTTGGACTTGAATCTCACTTCCATGCAGACGCCAGGGTCAGGGTCTGAATCTTGGTCTCGGATTGGTTGATATTTACACAAACACGCAAATCAATATGATGGGGTCGTTTTTGGCTGGTAATACCAAGGGGACGCGTGATTGCTAAGTTTCCATTGGTCCCTTTTGTAATTATCAGTTTGGCGCGTTTTACAGCTGGCTTCTGAATGAAAGTGAGGATTAAGTCCAAGGTGACCAAGGCTTCGCGATTCGTCTTTAGCTGCTTCGCGGCTCAAGAGAAAACCTCTGGGACCAGGGTATTGTGCACCAGATGAATGAAGGGGGTAGTTTCTAAAGAAACTGTGGTGCTTCGTCGGTGGGGAAGTAGTACACAAAAAATTAACGCTAACGCTCGAAGGGCTAACACTCGAAACGTCAGCTTTTACAATATCTGTACGGTAGCCAATTTACATTATCAACTCCGTTGATAAAACCCAATTTTTATTGTGCACTAGGACACGCTTTAAATCTGAGGCAAACGGCAACTCGGAAACGGGCTATTGGGACACTGTAAGCTTAAGACAACAAATTAACGCAATTCAAACTAAATGTTGGTTTTCGAGGAGAAGGTAAAACCGGCCTACCAGGAGAAAAACTTTCCGAGCAGTGCAGAGAACGAATGAACTCAACCCACATATGACGCCCAGCATTGGAATTGTTCCCGGGCCACACTGGTGGGAAGCGAGTGGTCTCACCACTACGCCAGTGGTAGGGTTAATGAAGTGGTTTTGTTCTGACGTACCACAACGCTTACCAATTGTCAACAAAAACTGGAAATTCCGGTTAGAAATTCAAATGATACAGTTCATTCACTGGGAAATTTCCGAAAAAGATGGGAATCCCAGGACGTATTCCTCTTTTCCCGTTCTAACCCAAATGACCAGAAAATTCCTGTACCATTTGTAAACTCCCACTCGGCCCAGTTCACCTCAGCCCCTTTCACGCCTTTCAACAGTGTAGATGCAGCCGCCGTTCGGATTTGTTATTTTTTTCTTCCAGCCGCGAGGGACTTGAGCGTGGCGAAACTCCATACCGGGAAAATCCAGTACCATTACGAGCATTATATTCCACCAGATTTCCCGTGCAAATGGTAAACGCCCCACGCGAACTTGATGAATTAAAACTATTCTGCGCCAAAAGCCTAGTCTTCCACTTGCATCTATGTTCCTTTTTTAAATCATATTATTCCTACAGCCACTTGTGAATTACCATATTTCCTCGTTCTCGGCCTTCTTCAGTGTTCGAAATAGTTTGAATCAACTACGGTATGAACTTGTTGGCTTAAATAATAAAGTAAAACTAAGCTTAATGACGTTTTCCTTTGCAGACTTATGTAAACCTCAGTCAGTACGACACAAAAATGTACGCCAATGTCACTGATCTGACAGCCAAGTAGATGAAGTAGAAGAGCTTAGTATGGCTGGAACATTAAAAAATTAGGATCATACAGTCAATCGCACCTTTTCAGTTGATTAATTAAGGACTGTTTAAATGATATACGCCTGACAATGTTTAGTCGGTTGGATCAAGAATTGATTTGTAGGTTAGTCACTGTCTAACCAGATGATAGACCCTGCTCGCAGGTAAAGTTGAATGCTTTCACTCCTAGTATAAGAGAACCTAGCGACGTTTTCAGGTTCAGGAATGTACTTAATTAATGTCCTCGTGGCTTATGCATTAGTAAATTGAAACCCCGACCCCCCGACCCCCGGGTCATAGCGTGGAATTTATCATTTACGAAG
>NC_090895.1:8438615-8448615 GCF_036669925.1 Montipora capricornis | reverse complement strand
TTGATTTGGGTATCACGGTGGTCTGAGTGCTTCAAAACACGCGTGGCTCAACATTGGGGAGGGAGAAGGCACATTTCAGGTGGGAAAACAGTGTGAAGTAGAAATCTCAGGATTTTTCTAGAAAATTCAAGAGAAACGGTGTCTGTTTCAACGATTTGTGACGAGTATTGTATTTAGTCTGAAGAGAGGAAAGAATAAGTGTTCAAGACGAATTTTTCGATCATCGATGGAATATACCTGCTTGGTTCGCGCACAGATGAGAAAGAGAAATTTAGGATGTCGGATTATTGTTCAGTTGTATTTGAAAGTAAAAGGAAAAGATAAAAATCAGGGAATTTAAAGCAATGTGTTACACATACAGACAGTAATTAAGACATGCGGGAAAATGTGAGGTCGCTGATGAAACTTCACTTTCTGAAGACATATATTCCAACTTTTAAAAAGGGGAAATAATATTTACCGAAGCTAATTAGATTTTCTCAGCGCAATAAATAAGGGCATGTCTGTTGGTAAATGTCTTTCCTGTTCAAGAAAAGCGGACTGTATATTATCGTGTAGTGAAATGGCAAATTGTGACGCGACAAGTATTCAAGTGTTAGACTTAAGCACCCTGACGGAAAATGTAGCAGGTGATGATGCTACTGAGCAATCGGAGTCGCTGGGGTCACGTCAAGTTCGGAGTATTTATCTAATCACATACAGCCGAGCGAACGAAGTGATAGTTCCTAATCGAGAAAGTTTTGTTCAGCTGGTGTTGGATAGCTTCGACAATGCAGACCCATTAACGCGTTGTGAGATAGTACAGTGGGGTGTGTAGCCAAGAACGGCATAGGGATGGGGGGATTCATTACCACATGGCAGTGAAATTAAACGCAAGGCGACGCTGGCTGAAAATACGCAATTATCTTGATGAGCGACACGGAGTGAAAGTGAATTTCAGCGCCCACCTTAGCAATTATTATTCAGCGTGGCAGTACACGACCAAGGAAGACGAGAGTTACTTACAGTCTGATAATCATCCCGATTTGACTAACACCCCTGCACCCAATAGTTCAAGGGCTACCGAAACGCACACTCGACTTGCCAATGGACGAAGGAAGCGTAAAAAGTCCTCCCAAAGTTTATCGGTTTATGATGTATCGCAGATAGCCGTAAAAAATGGCATAAAAACTCGGCTAGAGCTGCTGGTGTTAGCACAAAAGCAGAAAAGTGAGGGGAAACTTGACTTGGCGCAGTTCATCGCGAATCGTGGAAGTCGGGTAGTGGATGAAGCGATTGCTGTAGACTGGGAATTAGAAAACGCGGAGAGCACACTGAAAAGGAGTAAAATGACTAGAATTGAGATTTTGTACAGTAAATTGGAAGGAGAGTGTGGGCCAGGGTGTGACGGCCAGTGGTTGCAAATGGCAAAAGAAGTGTTAGAGCGGAACTCTATTGTGAGGGATGACTTTGCAGAAGCTGTTCGCATACTTCTCGACAAAGGGCGCGGAAAGTATCGCAATTTGTACTTGAAAGGTCCCTGTAACTGTGCAAAAACATTTTTGCTAAACCCTTTGAACATAATCTACAAAACATTCAGTAATCCAGCCTCTACAACGTTTGCTTGGGTTGGCGCAGAACAGTCAGAAGTAGTTTTTCTCAACGATTTTAGGTGGTCGGCCCAAATTATTCCCTGGCATGACTTCTTAATGCTTCTTGAAGGGCAAAGTGTTCATCTACCCGCCCCCAAAACACACTACCGACAAGATATTCTGTTCCAGGGAGATACACCCATATTTTGTACCAGTAAGGATGAACTTAGTTATGTACGAGGCGGCGTTGTTGATGACAGGGAGACTCAGATGATGAAGGTAAGGTGGCGGGTCTTCAATCTCTTCCATCAAATACCCGAGGAACAGCAGAGGTCCGTCCCCCCGTGTGGAAAATGTTTTAGTCGACTTGTTTTCCCACAAGGCGACTAATTCAATTACGCATGATCGTATGTAAATATCGCCGAGTTTGTTGACATATGGATTAAGTGTTACACGATTCACCATGGTGTTTGGAAAATTCTTTGCCTTTTTTAGGAACCAAAAACAAAAGCTACTGCATTTACAAGTGTTTTAAGTGATAGAACAGATCACGGAACATACACCTCAGGGATAATTTTCTTGATGAAGCTATTCAATAAGGCTATTTGTAGCGGTTCACCATGGTGAACCGATAGTTCTTAAAGTCAATGGTAGTATAATTACTTTACTTTAGAACACAGTGGTGAATCGTTGAGTTTCAGCGCTAAGAAGCCCGACAGGTCGTTACAACAAATGATCTCTTTTAATAATGTCATTTTCTACAAAGTTAGCTTATTTTTGTACATAAAACTGTTCAGATTATAGTAAAAGAAGGAAAAGGTTCCGTGTTCCTTTGACACCTTTGTGTAGTTATTTGAGATAAGGACTAAGAGGCAATGTACTTCACTACTCTTTCTCAGGAGCTCCAAGAGAAATCATGTCACTATGAATAGCGAATCAATTTCATACAATGACCGCAAAAAATCATTCTGCTATGTAAAAATCGCTAAACGTCGTCTTGATGGCCATCGGAGCAATTTTCACCGCCTTCTGTTTTGAAATATGCAACACCACCCTTCCCCCCTTATCTTTGGCGAATAGTGCGATAGTTATTTTTGTCTCTGAAAGTTTACATTTTGCGAGAAGAAATCTCACGCAGTTATCCACAGAATGCAAATAATGGTATTTCTTTAATATTTTATACGCTTCCCCTTATTTCTAATAACCATATCAATTCGTTTCGGCATAGAGCGTATTAAATTGTTCACAGTCTCAACAGATATAGAATAAAATGTATTGATAACACGATTCTTAAACTGTTCAAATGTTTCTTGGCGTAGTTGTTGCTTCACTGCTTGTCTTTTTAACATCTCACTCACCATGGGAAACACATTTTCAATGACCGCCATATCCGGAGATCTTGGACACAGTTTGATTAAGGTACTGTTTGTGCGTTGCATCGCTGCCCGTGCTAATGCCGAATTTTGAGAGGGATCCCCATCTTGTAAGAAAGTTCGGCTACATCCTTTGTCAGCAGCTGCGAATAGGCGATCAAAATGGTTATCTATAAACGCAGCGAAATAACGACCATTCATTTTCTCGTATGGTTCACAGCAGATAACTCCTTTATTGTAAGAAATTGCCACCTTCAGTCGTAGTACTTTGCCCCCAGTTCCCTCTTTGCGGCCCTTTGCTATGCATCCCGGAGCCAAACCCTCTGATTTCTTTCTCCAGACACGAGCTTTTGGTGCACGAGCCTGATCTAGTGGATTTCTTTTGTACGTAAATCCTGTTCCATCCAGATAAAAGGAAATTCCTTCTGTCCAAATCTCCTGGCCGTAGTTGGCTTTCATGTACTTTGCAAACTTAACTCTTTTGCTGTGGTCTTCCGCTGTCATGAGCCCCTTTCTGCGAGTCTGCAAATAGTAGTAATTTTGTGAATTGAGAAAACGAGAAACTGTTCTTACAGATACGTCCTTTTGTTGAATTCCGGCTTCCTCCATCAGTGCTTTACAGGTAAAGTTTCCCTCTCTTTTCCTCAAAACTGTAATGCATCGTATCAGTCGTCTTTTGTCGCGGTCACTTAACCTGTTCTTCCGACCTCTTTTACACGTCTCCTCAGAAGTGTGCCTCTTATACGTTTTCTCATGTGCAATTCTATAAACACTCGCCGCAGAAATTTTGCACATGCTGGCAACTGTTCGCAGAGATAGGCCTTTAACCCGACATAGATAATACGCACGTGCACGAGTCACGCTATCGATTATACCTTTAAACACCATCGCAATGTGCTAACAGGCAGAGCCGTTCCACTAAACTGTTTTACCCCAAAAGTACCTTAAAATCGCTATACTAAAAAGTCTACATAGCTTCTTTATATAACTCCTACTTCACATCTAGAACAGTCAGAACAAAAACACTCCTCACGTAAACACTGCAGGCAACAATGATTACTCTGCCTACGTTAACGTTACCTGTCCACGCCCTTCAAACGCAAAGACAATACTCGTCAAAAATCTTGAAACACTTGTGTCTGTTTCCCCTTCCCCAATGTTGATTTGGGTATCACGGTGGTCTGAGTGCTTCAAAACACGCGTGGCTCAACATTGGGGAGGGAGAAGGCACATTTCAGGTGGGAAAACAGTGTGAAGTAGAAATCTCAGGATTTTTCTAGAAAATTCAAGAGAAACGGTGTCTGTTTCAACGATTTGTGACGAGTATTGTATTTAGTCTGAAGAGAGGAAAGAATAAGTGTTCAAGACGAATTTTTCGATCATCGATGGAATATACCTGCTTGGTTCGCGCACAGATGAGAAAGAGAAATTTAGGATGTCGGATTATTGTTCAGTTGTATTTGAAAGTAAAAGGAAAAGATAAAAATCAGGGAATTTAAAGCAATGTGTTACACATACAGACAGTAATTAAGACATGCGGGAAAATGTGAGGTCGCTGATGAAACTTCACTTTCTGAAGACATATATTCCAACTTTTAAAAAGGGGAAATAATATTTACCGAAGCTAATTAGATTTTCTCAGCGCGATAAATAAGGGCATGTCTGTTGGTAAATGTCTTTCCTGTTCAAGAAAAGCGGACTGTATATTATCGTGTAGTGAAATGGCAAATTGTGACGCGACAAGTATTCAAGTGTTAGACTTAAGCACCCTGACGGAAAATGTAGCAGGTGATGATGCTACTGAGCAATCGGAGTCGCTGGGGTCACGTCAAGTTCGGAGTATTTATCTAATCACATACAGCCGAGCGAACGAAGTGATAGTTCCTAATCGAGAAAGTTTTGTTCAGCTGGTGTTGGATAGCTTCGACAATGCAGACCCATTAACGCGTTGTGAGATAGTACAGTGGGGTGTGTAGCCAAGAACGGCATAGGGATGGGGGGATTCATTACCACATGGCAGTGAAATTAAACGCAAGGCGACGCTGGCTGAAAATACGCAATTATCTTGATGAGCGACACGGAGTGAAAGTGAATTTCAGCGCCCACCTTAGCAATTATTATTCAGCGTGGCAGTACACGACCAAGGAAGACGAGAGTTACTTACAGTCTGATAATCATCCCGATTTGACTAACACCCCTGCACCCAATAGTTCAAGGGCTACCGAAACGCACACTCGACTTGCCAATGGACGAAGGAAGCGTAAAAAGTCCTCCCAAAGTTTATCGGTTTATGATGTATCGCAGATAGCCGTAAAAAATGGCATAAAAACTCGGCTAGAGCTGCTGGTGTTAGCACAAAAGCAGAAAAGTGAGGGGAAACTTGACTTGGCGCAGTTCATCGCGAATCGTGGAAGTCGGGTAGTGGATGAAGCGATTGCTGTAGACTGGGAATTAGAAAACGCGGAGAGCACACTGCAAAGGAGTAAAATGACTAGAATTGAGATTTTGTACAGTAAATTGGAAGGAGAGTGTGGGCCAGGGTGTGACGGCCAGTGGTTGCAAATGGCAAAAGAAGTGTTAGAGCGGAACTCTATTGTGAGGGATGACTTTGCAGAAGCTGTTCGCATACTTCTCGACAAAGGGCGCGGAAAGTATCGCAATTTGTACTTGAAAGGTCCCTGTAACTGTGCAAAAACATTTTTGCTAAACCCTTTGAACATAATCTACAAAACATTCAGTAATCCAGCCTCTACAACGTTTGCTTGGGTTGGCGCAGAACAGTCAGAAGTAGTTTTTCTCAACGATTTTAGGTGGTCGGCCCAAATTATTCCCTGGCATGACTTCTTAATGCTTCTTGAAGGGCAAAGTGTTCATCTACCCGCCCCCAAAACACACTACCGACAAGATATTCTGTTCCAGGGAGATACACCCATATTTTGTACCAGTAAGGATGAACTTAGTTATGTACGAGGCGGCGTTGTTGATGACAGGGAGACTCAGATGATGAAGGTAAGGTGGCGGGTCTTCAATCTCTTCCATCAAATACCCGAGGAACAGCAGAGGTCAGTCCCGGCTGTGGAAAATGTTTTAGTCGACTTGTTTTCCCACAAGGCGACTAATTCAATTACGCATGATCGTATGTAAATATCGCCGAGTTTGTTGACATATGGATTAAGTGTTACACGATTCACCATGGTGTTTGGAAAATTCTTTGCCTTTTTTAGGAACCAAAAACAAAAGCTACTGCATTTACAAGTGTTTTAAGTGATAGAACAGATCACGGAACATACACCTCAGGGATAATTTTCTTGATGAAGCTATTCAATAAGGCTATTTGTAGCGGTTCACCATGGTGAACCGATAGTTCTTAAAGTCAATGGTAGTATAATTACTTTACTTTAGAACACAGTGGTGAATCGTTGAGTTTCAGCGCTAAGAAGCCCGACAGGTCGTTACAACAAATGATCTCTTTTAATAATGTCATTTTCTACAAAGTTAGCTTATTTTTGTACATAAAACTGTTCAGATTATAGTAAAAGAAGGAAAAGGTTCCGTGTTCCTTTGACACCTTTGTGTAGTTATTTGAGATAAGGACTAAGAGGCAATGTACTTCACTACTCTTTCTCAGGAGCTCCAAGAGAAATCATGTCACTATGAATAGCGAATCAATTTCATACAATGACCGCAAAAAATCATTCTGCTATGTAAAAATCGCTAAACGTCGTCTTGATGGCCATCGGAGCAATTTTCACCGCCTTCTGTTTTGAAATATGCAACACCACCCTTCCCCCCTTATCTTTGGCGAATAGTGCGATAGTTATTTTTGTCTCTGAAAGTTTACATTTTGCGAGAAGAAATCTCACGCAGTTATCCACAGAATGCAAATAATGGTATTTCTTTAATATTTTATACGCTTCCCCTTATTTCTAATAACCATATCAATTCGTTTCGGCATAGAGCGTATTAAATTGTTCACAGTCTCAACAGATATAGAATAAAATGTATTGATAACACGATTCTTAAACTGTTCAAATGTTTCTTGGCGTAGTTGTTGCTTCACTGCTTGTCTTTTTAACATCTCACTCACCATGGGAAACACATTTTCAATGACCGCCATATCCGGAGATCTTGGACACAGTTTGATTAAGGTACTGTTTGTGCGTTGCATCGCTGCCCGTGCTAATGCCGAATTTTGAGAGGGATCCCCATCTTGTAAGAAAGTTCGGCTACATCCTTTGTCAGCAGCTGCGAATAGGCGATCAAAATGGTTATCTATAAACGCAGCGAAATAACGACCATTCATTTTCTCGTATGGTTCACAGCAGATAACTCCTTTATTGTAAGAAATTGCCACCATCAGTCGTAGTACTTTGCCCCCAGTTCCCTCTTTGCGGCCCTTTGCTATGCATCCCGGAGCCAAACCCTCTGATTTCTTTCTCCAGACACGAGCTTTTGGTGCACGAGCCTGATCTAGTGGATTTCTTTTGTACGTAAATCCTGTTCCATCCAGATAAAAGGAAATTCCTTCTGTCCAAATCTCCTGGCCGTAGTTGGCTTTCATGTACTTTGCAAACTTAACTCTTTTGCTGTGGTCTTCCGCTGTCATGAGCCCCTTTCTGCGAGTCTGCAAATAGTAGTAATTTTGTGAATTGAGAAAACGAGAAACTGTTCTTACAGATACGTCCTTTTGTTGAATTCCGGCTTCCTCCATCAGTGCTTTACAGGTAAAGTTTCCCTCTCTTTCCTCAAAACTGTAATGCATCGTATCAGTCGTCTTTTGTCGCGGTCACTTAACCTGTTCTTCCGACCTCTTTTACACGTCTCCTCAGAAGTGTGCCTCTTATACGTTTTCTCATGTGCAATTCTATAAACACTCGCCGCAGAAATTTTGCACATGCTGGCAACTGTTCGCAGAGATAGGCCTTTAACCCGACATAGATAATACGCACGTGCACGAGTCACGCTATCGATTATACCTTTAAACACCATCGCAATGTGCTAACAGGCAGAGCCGTTCCACTAAACTGTTTTACCCCAAAAGTACCTTAAAATCGCTATACTCAAAAGTCTACATAGCTTCTTTATATAACTCCTACTTCACATCTAGAACAGTCAGAACAAAAACACTCCTCACGTAAACACTGCAGGCAACAATGATTACTCTGCCTACGTTAACGTTACCTGTCCACGCCCTTCAAACGCAAAGACAATACTCGTCAAAAATCTTGAAACACTTGTGTCTGTTTCCCCTTCCCCAATGTTGATTTGGGTATCACGGTGGTCTGAGTGCTTCAAAACACGCGTGGCTCAACATTGGGGAGGGAGAAGGCACATTTCAGGTGGGAAAACAGTGTGAAGTAGAAATCTCAGGATTTTTCTAGAAAATTCAAGAGAAACGGTGTCTGTTTCAACGATTTGTGACGAGTATTGTATTTAGTCTGAAGAGAGGAAAGAATAAGTGTTCAAGACGAATTTTTCGATCATCGATGGAATATACCTGCTTGGTTCGCGCACAGATGAGAAAGAGAAATTTAGGATGTCGGATTATTGTTCAGTTGTATTGAAAGTAAAAGGAAAAGATAAAAATCAGGGAATTTAAAGCAATGTGTTACACATACAGACAGTAATTAAGACATGCGGGAAAATGTGAGGTCGCTGATGAAACTTCACTTTCTGAAGACATATATTCCAACTTTTAAAAAGGGGAAATAATATTTACCGAAGCTAATTAGATTTTCTCAGCGCGATAAATAAGGGCATGTCTGTTGGTAAATGTCTTTCCTGTTCAAGAAAAGCGGACTGTATATTATCGTGTAGTGAAATGGCAAATTGTGACGCGACAAGTATTCAAGTGTTAGACTTAAGCACCCTGACGGAAAATGTAGCAGGTGATGATGCTACTGAGCAATCGGAGTCGCTGGGGTCACGTCAAGTTCGGAGTATTTATCTAATCACATACAGCCGAGCGAACGAAGTGATAGTTCCTAATCGAGAAAGTTTTGTTCAGCTGGTGTTGGATAGCTTCGACAATGCAGACCCATTAACGCGTTGTGAGATAGTACAGTGGGGTGTGTAGCCAAGAACGGCATAGGGATGGGGGGATTCATTACCACATGGCAGTGAAATTAAACGCAAGGCGACGCTGGCTGAAAATACGCAATTATCTTGATGAGCGACACGGAGTGAAAGTGAATTTCAGCGCCCACCTTAGCAATTATTATTCAGCGTGGCAGTACACGACCAAGGAAGACGAGAGTTACTTACAGTCTGATAATCATCCCGATTTGACTAACACCCCTGCACCCAATAGGTTCAAGGGCTACCGAAACGCACACTCGACTTGCCAATGGACGAAGGAAGCGTAAAAAGTCCTCCCAAAGTTTATCGGTTTATGATGTATCGCAGATAGCCGTAAAAAATGGCATAAAAACTCGGCTAGAGCTGCTGGTGTTAGCACAAAAGCAGAAAAGTGAGGGGAAACTTGACTTGGCGCAGTCATCGCGAATCGTGGAAGTCGGGTAGTGGATGAAGCGATTGCTGTAGACTGGGAATTAGAAAACGCGGAGAGCACACTGCAAAGGAGTAAAATGACTAGAATGAGATTTTGTACAGTAAATTGGAAGAGAGTGTGGGCCAGGGTGTGACGGCCAGTGGTTGCAAATGGCAAAAGAAGTGTTAGAGCGGAACTCTATTGTGAGGGATGACTTTGCAGAAGCTGTTCGTATACTTCTCGACAAAGGGCGCGGAAAGTATCGCAATTTGTACTTGAAAGGTCCCTGTAACTGTGCACAAACATTTTTGCTAAACCCTTTGAACATAATCTACAAAACATTCAGTAATCCAGCCTCTACAACGTTTGCTTGGGTTGGCGCAGAACAGTCAGAAGTAGTTTTTCTCAACGATTTTAGGTGGTCGGCCCAAATTATTCCCTGGCATGACTTCTTAATGCTTCTTGAAGGGCAAAGTGTTCATCTACCCGCCCCCAAAACACACTACGACAAGATATTCTGTTCCAGGGAGATACACCATATATTGTACCAGTAAGGATGAACTTAG
>NC_090895.1:8430577-8438515 GCF_036669925.1 Montipora capricornis | reverse complement strand
ATATTCATAAAAATAAGCGAACACAGTGATTTTACCTCACCTATGTCCAAATCGAAGGTCCATGGTATGATTTTCTAGTTGTCCCATTTTTTTTTTAAGAGTTTATATGGATTTGGGGGACGCAGCCTCAAAATTAGAGGACGTTTGTGTGGATTTATAAGTATGTTTTAACTTGGCCTCTGTTTGACCTAAAAGCATCAAACTCGGACAGATGGTCAATGTTTATCTTTTATGTGATGGTGTCCGATTTATCGATTGGTTCAAATTTGAAACTCGCCCCAGTTCACTGTGCAATTCCGGAATGGCCTATAGTGCGGTTTTTACCTACCTCCCGACACAACAAGTTTTCTGATATTCTTTCCCCCTCGCAAACTATCTCCATGCTTGTTTGTGGCAGTCACCGAAAACTCATACACCTTGTTCTTGACCAATTGCACTATGACTTCACGCCGTGATTCTTCCTTGATTACTCTTATTTTATTCCACTCTCCTAGTGTGTAATTGTCACTTACAACGCGTTGATAGACTGTATACTGTGTGATGGGTGCTCCATTATTTTGCGGTTTATTCCACTTTATTGTCACGCTAACATTTTTTGTTTCAGAAGGCAGATCTATAATTTCTACGGAACCTGGAGCTCCTTAAAAACAACAAGAATTAAAAAGGCACTAGTCTTACACAATGACAAATCTGATCATGACTGACTGACGTCTTACCGCAACAACAAAACCAAAAGCGATGGCAATGATTATATATATGATAGAATAATTGCTTGTAAATAGAATTTTTAAAGCAGGTATTTTGACCGTCAATATTTGCAGCCTTTAATTAACAAATATAGTGGCAAGACTCCTCCATTGAAAATTACTCAACGCTTTAGGCCCATCAGACTTATCAACTGACCACGATTGATTTGCTCAACAGTGATAAAATACAGTAAAATATGAGATGGGCAATAAAGTGACCTCGTGCTGTCTTAGCCTTCTTCATCTCGTACAGGTTACAGTATAATACCTGTGTCAGCGATAACAAATCGGTAACTAAACGTGGGGGTTGTTTTGTTTACGCAATGCACAGACATAGTACGACTCTATAGGGCTCCTTACCTTCATACTTAGTCCTTACAACTTTTTCACTTGCAGCCCCTTGAAACACCTTATTCATGGCCAAGACCCTCAAAGTATAGTTTGTATCTCTTGTCAAACTCTCAACAAGGTAATCGTTAGCCGCAGCACTTGTAGTCTTGTTCAGAATGAAATTGCCACCATGCAGTATGATCAAGATGTACCCTGTAACAGGACTCCCCCATCATTAGCTGGTGCGATCCATCTCATTACCAATGAAGAGGCACGAATATCATTGTCATTTGTTGTGAGACTTGCAACCCCCGGTGGCTCTTAGAAAAAAAAAAACGACTAATATCACTACAATGAACAAAAAGGTACCTGTCATTGGTGTTTTTATGAAAGCCAAGCTTAGGGTTTCAACTAGTTTTTAATTCATGACGGAAAATGATGGGAAAATGCTCCAGTAATTGTGGCGGTTTATGTCATAAACGGCATTTTCCTGATTTAAATAAATTCTTTTTTTCTTTCAGAAACCCACACTGCCAAATTCCAATTCGAGCCGGAATGCAAGGACACATGTTGAACGAGCTCCTGAGCTCTCTTGAGGTGTTCCGTGGGTAAACAAATTCCATTTTCATTAACTCTTTTTTTTCGGTTGATTATTTTCTTGTTATGCAAAACAATACTGGAATAGTGAACATTCTCCAAATTTGATCTTACAATCCCATCTACAAACTATTGGTTAAGCCTAGAGTTTGTAAACGTGCTACAACTTACACTGACTGCCGCTCATACTGTGAATATTTCATGCAACACAAATATACTTCAACCTTTCAAAACAAAAAAAAAAAAAAAAGGATGCTTCTTCGTCGGTTAAACAATTTAATAGGCATTTCGCCCTTTGGCCTTCTTGACTAAGAAGTGTCGCATGTACAGGGTTAAAATACTTGGAATAAAAGTTATCTGTATGGCCAAGTCTTTTAAGACAGCCATACTATTTAAAAAATAGTTAGAAATTTTACAATGCAATCAAAGTAACACTGAAATAAAGACAATACTGTTAACAGTGAAAAAGAAAAGAAAGGCAGGCCCTATCCCCCTAGGATATTATGTAATGTGAAGAAGAAGAAGGAAAGTCATACGAAAATCCCAAATGAGAGTCCTTAAACAAAGGCGTTTCCTGGCACACAAAAACGTCTTTCATGACAGGGTCATCACGTACTATCATAAGGAGATAGGTCCTTTATTTTTAACACGGTAAAGTTTATTGTTTTTATTTGTTATTTTGATTGCATTGTGAATTTTTTTAACTATTTAAGACTTAGCCATACAGAAAATTTTATTCCAAGTACTTTTAACCTTGTACGTTAAAAAAAAAAGATTATTTGGGCTGTACAGGGTCAGGGTTTCTCTCATATACTCTTCATACACAAATAATTATAAAATTAGACTGTGTCCCTTGTAATCCTTTCTTGTCATCCGCTAAGGTGACTACGGTCGTGTACTACCATTAACTTAATCCTAAGTTGGGTTTCAAGCGGAGTTACAGGATCCCCTACCTTGTCACCTTGAAAGAAACTTTCCCGGGAGGCCCACGCCCTAACGACGTAAATTACCTTTTTAATTGCTGCGTTTCCAGCATGGTTGTCCTGGTGGTCCGGAGGTTATCACACCCGACTAGTAACGGAGGACGCGGATTCAAATTCAAACCTTAATTCAGTTATATATGTCTGACTTGATTTACGAAAAGGTTTCTCATATTGCTGGGACAACTTAGCACTTTTCTCAGCTATGGTTCCAGCTAGGAACAAACTTAAACCCCTTCAACCCCCTGTCTGTCGAATGTCTGTCTCTCTGTCTGTCTATATATATGTATATAATATATTTATTTATTTACAGACTTTGCCAGTCAAGCTGGCAGAGCGCCACAACAGCTTGCGCCAATTACTGTGGCCGCTTTTGTTACCCTCCCAACCATGATACTCAACAAAAGACAGACCACAACACCGGGAACTACGTGCCCTACTCTTAGCGACAAGTGTGTGGGTTCTTTTACGTCCCACAGGATTATAGACATTGAAGGGTTGTCAGACGGGACCTCCGGCCTATCGTCCTTATCCGAGAAGACTTGAAAGTCTAACCATTTGCAGATGTAGTTGACCCTGAGTGTTGGTCCAGCCGGAGTTGAACTCACGACCTTCCACGTGACAGTCTGGTACTCAACCAACTGAGCCACCGGTGCACGGTATTTATTTATTTATTTATTTAGATGAAATGCTTACTTATTTGGTTCAATTGCGCCCAGCGTGTAGCGGCAGCGCCAACCACGTTACTGGCTTCACAAGTATAAGTTCCGAAATCTTGATCAACCTTCATCTGTGCATTCACTGTGTTCTCTGTAGATGTTACTTTTCTTAGTTTAGTTCCATCTGGTTTTTTCCAGGTGATGGATGGGGTAGGAGAACCATCAGCTTCACACGTTAATTGAACGTTTTGTCCAATCCAAGATTGCCTTGTTAAGGGAGTCACGGAGGTTATGCTGGGTTGATCTGTTGAAATAAAAATTGGCTCATTCAGCCATTTAAACCCAGGGTCCATGCGGCAAGGTTTTGTTCTAGAAAATGGCCCACAAGCTGCATTAGTGAGTGACCAAAATTGTCTCAGTAATACTGCGATGGCTCTTCTAACCCAATCTCAGTTACTGAAAAAATGGGTGGTGGTATTTATTCTCTGTATTTGTTCCCTTAGATTCATCTAATATTTCGTTATATTGCGTGGTCTTACAAGTCAGCGCTACGGCACTAAAATAAATGGGAAAATCATGTCTCAGTCCCATGACATTTGGAATTAGTTACAGCGCAACGATTGATTGAGAGATCTAAATAATAATAATAATATAATAATAATAATAATAATAATAATATGGAGACGGCGGAGAAAGTTAGGAAGTTTTTAGGTTTGGATAGAGGGAACCAGGTTTTGTTTAATATGCAGAAGGCAGTTTTATCGTACACCCTAAACATAGCAAGGTCATTCAAGGTTTCGACGAGTTATTAAGGAATATAAACTCTTGTTCCTTTCTCAAATGTTGGTTCGTCAGTTATTACCAATTGGTTTGTAAATAGGTTTAACAGTAGGGATTGTTACACAATAGTGCCTTTTACTACTTACATTTGTTAGAATACTTACGTACTACTTACTGCATAATAATAATAATAATAATAATAATAATAATAATAATAATAATAAAAATAATGAAGCAACGGGAAAAAGTGCAGAAATATGCCCCCTTGAGAAGTGAAACAGCAATACAAGAACTACAGAGAGGAGCAGTATAACATCATCATTGACGTGCTTGGAGGCTATTCAAAGAGCTTAGTACCTACGTTGAAGAAGTTATTGGGTCCTAACTAACGACGTACTAAACAGGTTGCAGAAAGAAAAATACCTCAAGTACTCTAAACATCGCAGCAACATTTGAAGTAGTATCACAATAAAGTCTCGAGCAATTAGATTTAAAGATTCGAATTAATATGAGAATACTGGATAATTTATCAATTTACGTTTTTTATTGATTTCATTTTAGCGGAGCTCCGCGCGTGCCAAAGGCGCGCATTTTTGAGAAAATATGGCAACCCATCCATGCGAGAAATCTTGGTTTATAACCATGACGTCATCAACCGCCCGTAAATACGTACGTACGTCGTACGTCCGTCCATACGTCCCCCCCTCCATGTGTGCCAATTTGACTAGTATCATGCTGGTGTACAGCATACATCTTTGATCTTGGACATCCATGATTAATTGACACCTGTCAAAACAAGGTATCCGCTAACCAGTATCACGTGACCATATCGCGGGCTCAAGCTTAAGCTCACCGAGGTCAGCTTTTTTTTTTTTTTTTTTTTTTTTTGAAGTTGACCCCTGACCTGGTTTTCGATTGGATTGCAGGCTCAGCCTAGATTAATTCACCTGAGCATAAGCTAGGCTTCCTTTTTCATGCGCTTTCTGTGGCTCCACGCCACTACACGGACATACTATATATCAACGAAAGTTCTTACAGAGTCAACGCTTTTCGTATTCATGTGAAAAAGGGTTTGGAAGATGCTTTATTTCTGCATTTTTCGCTGGATTCAATCCAGTTGGAAATATCATGATATTTGTGGTTCACACTGGTGACTACGCAGTTATTCAAGTCAAGCATCGGATGTATGTAAACTTAAAGCTGAGTGTTCATTTTAATTTGCTTAGAGCCGCTTTTTTTTCTACATGGAAATTTTTGGTATATCTTTAGAAGCCTCTGATAAGGTTACATGATGCCTGGAGGACCTATGTCTAGAATAGAAACGAAAGGACTGAGCGAAAGAGAGCGACAACGGCAAAACAGAATACCAGTAATAGCTCATACTTAGCACACAAATTCTTTCCTTGGGCACTAAGCCGTTTGTTATTTTTACGAATACGTTATTTAAAGTGTATGCGTATTTTTAAAAGGTGGTTTAAACGGTCCCTTCTTGGTTCAGGAATGAAAATGGAATTTTTATTGTCAACTGGAATTAAATGGCAATTATCTGCACTCTTTTGGACATGAAGAAAAAGTTGATTTGTTTGTTTGTTTCGCTCTAAAATGCGAGCGAACAAGTGCCTTTTTAATCCGTTTGCCCAACTGGTTTTCGTTGTGCCTCGACAGTGACAAGAAACTTTTGCCCTTATGTTATAAACACGTATTCGCAACGAGTTCTCGTAAAATTAGGGGGAAATCTCACTAGCTTGTGTTTTCAAAAGTTTGTTTAGGGCACTAAAATGTTATTTAAGTGTTGGAGCGGATCAAGTTTGAAGTTCGTCCTTTCTTGGTTGCATTGCCATAGTTTTCCGATTCTTGAACCAAGCCAACCTGGCGTGTTCCAATGAAATATAGACATCAAAATGTGAATGATCTTGTTTTCAGAGATAAAGTGGAATAAAGTACATCAGTAAAACTCTTCTTTGACCTTGAAATAACAAAGTTGTTTTTATGGCCTCTAATTTTGGCATGATTCCTATGGCTGGCTATTGACAGTTGACACTGAAAATTTTCCTTTTCTATTTGCTCACTGAGGGTGTGCTTGTTTTTTTTTTAAAACTCATTCGGTTGAAGAAAAAATCATTGTTAAACTGGTAATTGCAAAGTAAATTTCACTGGAAAAACCGATGTCGCACTCATCGCTTCGTGATTCATGCGATATCGGTTTTTAGCGTAAAATTAACGTGGACTTCACTAGTTAGGCAATCAATTTTTCCTTAGAAGAAAGCAAAGAAAATGATTTAATTATTATAGCAGCAACCGGAAACATCAAAACGCGGACAATTCGAAACTTTTTTTTTCACAAACGGTTCAGTCAGGAAGAATAACTAACCATGGGGCTCCGCTTTTAGGCTTGGCTAAATCTGTATATTATTATGGTATATGGTTTATGTTGTAAAGTTCTATGGGTTTAATTCCGATCATATTTTAAGTTTAATGTATATATGAGAATCTAGTATATTTTCCGTTTATAGCACATAGGTTACGCATCTGCGCCCTATGTAGCTACTTGGTAGCTGTGCATACAGAAGTGTTTACTGCATTTGTAATAATAATAACAATAATAATAATAATAATAATAATAATAATTTAAAATTATTATTAACAACAATTTTACTTTATATGTCGTTGCTAAAAAAGAATTATGTTTACAATTTTTAAGAATTTAAAAATCTAAACAGAGAGTTGCACTTATATTTTTGTTTTACTAAGGCTGGGGGACTATTCTTCTTCTTCTTCTTCTTGTTCTTCTTGTTCTTCTTCTTCTTATTATTATTATTTTTATATTTGTAAATGTAACAAAATACATAATATTAAAAATTCAATAATTAAAAAAATTACTAAGAATTGAGTGATTGAAAAATAGAAGAAAAAAAAATCAAAATCCAGTGTCCTGAAAGTTTTCTTTCGATGTCAAAGTTGTAGGTTGAGATTTACTCTCCTCATTGAGCGTGATCCCCTTAAGCATAGGAGGGATGTTCTCAGGATGGCAAATGAGATTTTAGTTCTTATCCAAGACTTTGTCGTCGAGTTGTCCTCGCCTTTCTTGCCTGACGTGAGTTCCGCTAGTCGCTTGTGATAAACAGGTAACATGAATCCTGTAGTCTGTGAACACCAGCGGTGCGAACGCGGTTTGTTCCACCTCCATAACTGTGCTTGCGTACAAACGTTTCTTCTCGTTTTCATGCTGGCGATATATTTGCTGAGGGGTTATGTCTTTCCAAGATTCCGCATTTGGGTGACACACCCGTACGTCAAGGAACGCGGAACTTTGTCTAAACCAAAAACCCCGTGCATGAATATCAAGCCGAGCGCCAGGGGCTGTATGAGCCTCCCTGGCTAACGAATCGCCGGTGATCTCTTGCAGAACAGGTTCAACTTTAACATCATGACAGTTTTGTTGATATATCTTATAAAGAAGGGGAGAATGTTATAAAGAAAAATCGTTGGTATGCCAGTACACGTGCACATGCGCAGTCGCCTTTTTATCTAGACCACGAAGTCCTGTCGTTTGTACTTTGTTTGTTTTTTATTGTGATCAAATAAAATCGTTCAAGTTTCATCGACTTTACCGTGGACTCATCGTTCTGAACCAATAATCCTGGAGCTCAAGGATATTTTCGAACAACTGGTAAACACAAAAAAACATCTCGTTGGAAACTCAAGATAGTTCAAGCTCTTAAAATGCCATTTCATTCCATTTTTTTTTTCACTGAAAATTTTATAGGTTTTCATCAGACTAGTTTTGGTAACCGACACACGGAAGAAATACTCATGGAGTTCAAGCAGTTAAAAATTGCAACCCTT
>NC_090895.1:8398077-8425577 GCF_036669925.1 Montipora capricornis | reverse complement strand
TAAAACCAAGAAAGGACATTTAATATTGAACTCCATTGGGAGCTGTTGTTGTGTTAATTCATTGAATGCACCCTGGTAAGCGGACTGTGTATTTACCCAGATGCCTTTAGTTGTTGTATGCGCTCATCTAGACCGGATTTGACAGGTTCGAATGTCATTGAAGTGTGAAGAAGCGATCGTGTCAGAGTTTGTTGTTTCCAAAACCAGCTGTTTTGTTCCAGCCAGTAATATTGAATAATAATTATTCAATACATTATCGAAACCTGGTGACACAATACATTAATAATGAAAAAGTGTTGTAAATGGATCGGAAAATGCAATAAACAGTACCAGCATAAAATATTAGAAAAAATATTAGAGAGACTAAAAAAATACATAACTATTAATAACTGCATATACACAAACACTAACAAGAGTACACCGTCTCATGTTTACTGGACGAACGAAGAGTACGGACAGGTACTTATGGTTCTAACAACGAACGAATATACCACGAGGCTAAGTTGTCTAAAGCCTTGTAAGTAATAAGCACAACTTTGAGGGCAATTCGTTGTTCCACAGTTGTTAGCTAGAAGACCGATCCGCGCCGCAAACATGCGTCGAAAATCAAAAAAATACTAGCCACATTCAAGCTGGAGGAACGCAAGACCTTGACAGATATGTTGTGAATTGTTATTGCCAGCTTTTATCCCAAGCTGGGATCAGAAAAACAACATAGCATCCTCTTATTGGCCAGTTATGGGGAAATATGTTGTAGGGCGGAGTTTGTTTTCGGTTAAGAAGAATTTCCCTTAGGCACTGTTTTCCTAGACATTAATTTTGCCTTGAGGATAACAGTGTAAAACATTGCAACTCAAATACGTTTAGCTTGATGGAAATCAGAATTTGAGAGTAGCTAGATCATGACAAGCTAATTTGCTAGAAAAGTGCTGCGGAATTTTAAAATGCTATATGAATAAATAAAGTTTATTCAGTTATTTTGTAGTTATCACACTAAATTATCGAATCAACTTATTATAGAATTAATAAAATTAAATATCTAAACATAATGATACAAGACTACTTAAATTCTTTGATATATAAAATAGTAGTAGTAATTACTCAAAATACTAAAACATAAAATAAGTCTAACCTTGCACAGTTCTTAAATATATATAAGTTATCTTGTTTATTTCATAACCCATAAAGGCAGTCAGCATTGACACGTTTTGGGAAGTGATTATGTAGTAAATGTCCCTTAACTTTGATTTTGTCTATTTATTGAAAACAGAGGAAGTGGCTTCTTGTTGCTAATGAATCTAGTTGAGCCCGCTGGAAAGCATCATTATAGCTTTCAATTGCAATAAATGGAAATATGATTCTCACGGCTCGCTTTTTTTGTACTGTCTCAAGTTTAGTTGTTGTTGTTGTTGTGATTATTGTTTTCCCTGCGAGTGCCTTTTCCGCGAGGTCACTCAAGATTTTTAGTTTCGCTTTCGTCAGTGATCTGTAGCTTTTGAATGCGGTCGAATCAAGGAAAACCCCCCCCCCCCCCCCAATGTTTTTCGTCTCTGGGTGACATACCTGCTGGAAGAGAAATATAATTTCTGAAATATAAAATACCCATTGAATTGGAACTCGGGAAATGCAATTTGTACCTTCACGTTTTAACCTCAAGAACCACTTTCTTGAAACATGAATGAATTAGTCCAGTAGCCGTTTCTTTTAGGCTTAAGTTGATGTAGAGGTTGGGATAGCTGCGCCTTAATCGGCGAGCACTACATTCGTTTCACTGAAAACACCCCCGAAGGTACACAGTAACCTTAAATCTATTAATAGCCGCTTCTAAGATGGATCTTCGGTATTTGGCCTTTTTTTTTTCTACCAATTTGATGCATTAAGGTTTGGATTATTAAGACACTACCTATAACGATTTTTGACATCTTTCGTTATTTATTGTCGTCAAGTCTCAAGGAGAATTCAAGACCGAAAGTGGACGTAAGCTTTAACTTAAATACCTTTTTTCAAGCCTATCCTTGGCGCCTTAATAACTTAACTTCGATGAAAAGGAATAGAAATAAGGCAATAAACCAGCAAAGTCTATTAACAAGGGCAAAGCATACGCGTGAATATTCTGAAGCCCATTACACTTCCGTGGCTTATCATGATTACAAAACGCATATTCATTTGTAAAATTTACTTCAATTGCCTACCTGATACTTGAATGACAAAAAGGAGCACATGGAAAATACACCATCCGGTCATCTTACTTGCAAACTTCAGTCTTTTATCAAAACGAAATGATGGAGACTGTCGAGATCTGATTATACTGAAAGCGAAAATTAACACGTTATATCCCTCAATCACTTAAAAGACTGTGTCAATTTGACCTTCTACATGCGTGCTGGCGTCACGCAACGTAATGAGTCGACCTGTACATTATCCGGAATGAGACTATTCGGAACTATGCGCGTTATATGTGGACAATTACAGCGATTAAAGTGATCATTTGGGGTTACTTCTGATTGATTCGCTTATCGATAATACCATACAGCAGATGAAAATTAAGAGGATAAATGTTAAAATTCTCAATGGGTTGAATTTCCAGAAACGTGAAACAACTGTCGTTGAAAGAAGTTGAAACTATCTATAAGATTTTTATTCCGCACAATAGATCTTGATTTGATGACAAAACACAGGAACGCCAAGCTCACGGAGAATCGTTGTTGCATAACAGAAATTTATGGGGGTTTATATGGGGAATTTAGCGATCACTATTTAGGGCATTAAAATAGAAATAAAAATGCATCATGATTTCTTACCTCCCGCTTCCCGTACCTTTATAGCGGAGCTTAGGTGCGCGAAAAGCGCCAGCGGACCACCATGGGTAAGATTTATTGGGACATCTATCCATGCAAGAAATTTGGTTATGACGTCACGTACGTCCGTTCGCCGTCCGCCCCTCCACCTGTACATACTGTCGAGGTGGAGGTGGGGAGGAAGGAGAGCCTCTGGAGACGGGAATGTTTGGGCAATTTTCCTTGATGTAAAATTGCTTGGAACCGTTGCATTTGGCAACCAGCGTTTTTTTATTTCTGGCGAGAAACCATGTTAGTGACGAGCAACGGGATAAAGAGCCGGAACGTCGAAGAAAAGCGAAAGAACATGAAAGAAGAGGCAACGAAATATGAAAAAAATAAGCGAAGAAAGCCTCGAGAAAGCCAAGGAAGGAGAAAAGAAAATTCCAATGAAGTGCACCGTAAAGCTGAGAGAAATGAAGCGAGCGACAAAACACATTACAACGGTTAGGTTTCAGGTAATGTTTGCCTTGCCTCGCTCATTTCCATATTTTGTAAAACTCGCTAGCTAAAAACGAAAAAGACTGAAAACGTTTTTAATTCCGTGTTGACAGAGATTCTGGCATATTTCAAAAATCTCATCAGTCAAACGTGTTGTTGATTAAAATTGTTGGTTATTCTTTACAAGGCTTGTTCGTTTACTGCTACCAGCTCAGAGGTGTCTGATCACTGTAAACTGTATACAGTAATGACGAGTAATTTTGTACTTTATGCAGAAGCATAATTATTTCTATACACACTATATTTCTTTCTGGGGTTAACAACAGGAGCTCCGCATTTAGGCTTGGCTAAAGCTTTATATTATCCGTTCCCGTCGCGTCTACGTCAGAAGAAGAAGAAGAAGAAGAACGGAATCTATATGGAAGTTTCGTCGCACCCTCTCGACAAAATAGATTTAAATCTTGATTTAGGTAAGAAGTGGCTTTGACTTTGTGTGCAGACCGTTGACTTACTAGGTCTGCAAGTTTGGGAATTAACCCACTCGCTCATGGCGCCTCAGGGATCACAGAAACATCACAATACTTCATCAAGCATTCCCTGCAGAGGTGAGATAATTGATTGGTCTGAGACATGCATGGGGTTTGGGGGAAGCTACAACAGGTTGCAAAATAAGTGAGAAACTACCGCGAAAAAAAATAAATAAATAAATAAATAAAAAGAAGAAAAAAAACAGCTTTCTAGCTACCAATATCCGTCGTATCTAAAATTCCAACCTTTCCCACTTCCCCCTCCCTCTCCCCCTTTCAGTATTGATTGTTAAAGTTTTCATTAATTTTTTGTAGTGCTACAACAATAAGGAGGGGAAGAGGGAGTTGCTGTAGTGTGAGAGATAATAGGTAAATTAATAACGCCTCAAGAAGGTGAAGTGTGTCCACCATTCTTGAAACTTGTTGTCTGACTGATTCCAATAATTTTGACAGTCCGGAATTTAATCCTATAGGGAAGATTTTCAACGCAGAAAAGCAGGAACTAAAGAAACAATCGTCAGATATCGTATGAGCTTTGAAACACTTCAGACGTTTGCACGCGACGTGCAAAGCACATTGTACCAAGCACGATAGGATATAAATTAATGACATATGGTGGCATCGATTTTCAAGCTAGTGTTTGAAGTTATCATCGCTTACAAAATATTCCGTACCAAATTCTAAAGCAAGCAAAGTATCTTCCTCTGCAGATCTGATGCTCCGAAATTTAAACATGGCTGGCATTATGTAGCACAATACCATTTATTGTGTTCCTAAGTGACGTCAACGGGGCGTCATATCTTCCAGGAAACAAAACAATTCAACAAGTACTTTCTTTTCTACTCAATCCAATACATTACCAGGTGATTCATAATAAAGTTCACACTGTTAGAAATCCTGTACGTATCGTCTGTTCCATTTATCAACGTTCTACCATCCAAGCACGCTCTACCATCGCAACAGCAAGAAATATGATATCATATTATTTTGTCAGTGAAAAGCTGTCTGAGACAGTGTCAACCCTTTTCATATAAATGTCATAATGTGTAGCCGGTACAAATTTGTTCACTTTTGAATCTCATTGTAAAACAAATCTCGCAAAGGATATAACACAATCGGGTGGTTTCTTTTTAGCATTCTTAAGAGTCACATCCTTTGAAAAAGAGAGGCAAACAACAATTGCTGCATCACGGGAATCATAGTCCTTGTGCTTCTTTAGACACTTTGCCTCACAAACTCAAGGGTTCTTGATATAAGAAAAATCTGTCTCCCTGCATTCCAACAAAGGATAGTTGTAAACAAGCTTAAGCTCAATGGAGATAAGACGGACCTCCTTGTCCTGACTGCTCGCCGTCGTCCTCCACCTCCACTTGATTCAATCCTGATCGGAACTGATATTATTAAAGCTATCAAATCTGCCAAGAACATCGGTGTTTAGCTTGATAGTGTGCTTTCTATGGATGTACAGATTAATAATATCTGTAAAACTTCCTTTTTTCACCTTCGTAAAATTAGAAAATTCCTTTCGCACCGTCTGTGCAAAGAACTTATTCATGCTTTTATTTCGTCGTAGTTGGATCATTGTAACGTACTTTACTGGAAGACTGCAACATGTAAAAAATTCAGCTGCCCCCCAGCTAACAGCCACTAGCAGATATGAACACGTTACACCGGTACTTAAAAGCCCACATTGCCTGGCTGTGTCCGCCTGTATTGACTTTAAGATACTTTTTAAAATACTAGATGGTCTAGGTCCTCTGTATCTATGTGAACTGTTAAAACCGTACTTTCCTAATAGAAAAGTAAGATCTTAAAAAAAAAAAACTTCAGTTTGTCCCTAGATGCAATCTTAAAACATTCGGATATAGAGCGTTCTCTCACAGGGTTCCTACGCTATGGAACGCCCTGCCGGACGGTATTAGGCAGGTGGAACACCTACAAGCGTTCAAGTCTAAACTTAAAACCCATCTATTTAGGCAGTTGTAGTTTTTGTTCTCTTTGATTTTTACTTTTTTTTTTTAATTCCATTATCTAATTGATTTTATACTTACATTACCATTATTGTAAAGCGCCGCTGGATCTTTGAGAAGCGCTACGCTATATAAGTAATGTATCATTATCATTATTATATTATTTCGAACTAATAGCAGACAAGAAATAGCTTTCAAATAGAAATACACAATTTTAAATTTACAAAACATGTTTCGGATGATCGACATCCACGTCAGTTGTGAATACAAGTGAACCGCTAGTCGCTGTTATATACAGATGGCTAATAAAATGCATGAGTACTGATTAAATAACAACATGAATGTGAGGTAATAGAAAATACAATGATGAGAAGACAATGGGTATTGGAAGAGGAAAATTACAATGAAAGTGTTAAGTTGACATGATTAACTTGCTTGTTTAATGAGGGTTTTTCCCAACCTATGTGTAAGGCCTCCTTGATTTTTAGTTGAAAAGGCGTGGAGGCGGTGTCAAGGATTGAAAAGCACTCCTCTGAGCATAAAGATCTGCATGTTTCTGACCCATTAATGTGCTGAAAGATATGCGAGTTCTTATCAGATGTTAAATGTTCACGAACACGTGTAGCAAGATGTCGGTTTGTTTCGCCTACATAACAGGCACTACAGCCTGCGCAAGAAAATTTGTAAACAGCACGGGATCGTGATAATTTGGGAATAGCATCTTTGGCACTGAATAAGTTCTTAATCTTGTATGGGGCAAACACTAGCTTGATGTCCAAGTTTTTACAATAGCGTTGTGTTAAATTCTTGATTCTGCGTTGAACGTGAGTCGAGAAAGGGCCAACAAAAGGTAATTTGTAATAGTGCGTGCGAATTTCATTAGGGTTGGTTATTGCGGAAGCGTGCAGGAGGGAGGCAAAGAATTTGTTAAGGTATTGTTTAACAGTTCCGTTCACTAGACTGGATGGAAATTGTTCTTTGCGAGAATGTTGGCAAGCTCCTTAATGTTGTTGTGGAAACCGGTCCAGGTGTTATTAATTTTAAATGTCCTGTCCACCAGCCTTCGTATTAACCCTAATTTGTAGAGAAAAGGTGAGAAACTGAGAAAATTGGTGAGAAGGCCTGTGTAAGTGCTTTTGCGAAAAACAGATGCGACTAAAGACGGAGGATTGCTGTTGTCCAAGAGGACATCTAAGAACGGTAGTTTGTGGTTGACCTCCGTCTCCATGGTGAATGTAATGTTAGGGTGCTTATCATTGATATAATGAAAAAATTCTAAAGCATTCGCTTCGTTGTTGAATAGGCAAAATGTGTCATCCACATACGGTATCTACGGTAGAAATAAATTGCAGGACCATCGTATTGTTGTAGCCAGATTCTTTCATGATGGCCCATGAAAAGATTCGCAAGTACCGGTGCCAAAGGGGAGCCCATGGCGACGCCATCTATCTGATCGTAATATTTCGCTTGGAATAGAAAGTGTGTATGGGCAGTAGCAACAAGGAACAACTCTTTGAGGCTGTCCTTGCTTAACTTGATGTTCGGGTTCCCTGACAAAATATAATCCACTGCTAGCTCACTAGATTCTAGAAGAGGAATGTTATTAAATAAACTTTCCGCATCGAATGAAACCATGAACTTGTTTGAAGTTTGTTTGCTGATGACACTAATATTTTCTATTCGCACACTGATGCTTCGTATCTTATGGAATTTGTAAATTTAGAACTGAAAAAGATAACTTGTAGGTTTAATACAAATAAGCAATCAATCAATGTTAAGAAATCTAATTTTATCATATTCAGACCGAGACAAAACAGGCAAACACTTGATCTAGCTTTTAACATAAGTAATTATTCGATTGATCGGGTTAAGGAAACTACCTTTCTTGGTGTAATTTTGGATGAACATTTAACATGGAAATCACATATACATAATGTTGCACGGAAAGTGTCTAAAGCCGTAGGTATAATTTATAAATCAAGTTTTTGCCTTGATAACTCTTCCTTACTTTATTTCAGCCTTATCTACCCATACTTATTTTATTGCGTGAGCGTCTGGGCATCAACTTACCCATCAAACCTCAGAAGATTAATCACACTTCAAAAGCGGGTCATAAGAATAATGTCGAGGAGTGCTTTCGATGCTCACACTGACCCTCTATTTAAAAATTTAAAAATTCTAAATTTTGAGAGTATCTACAAATTTCAAGTAGGTAAATTTATGTATCAATACAGATCTGGCTTACTTCCTGATAGCTTCAATAACATGTTCTTGGTGACACACCAGGTGCATTCTTATGGCACTAGAAGTTCAAAGTTTTTTCATTTACCACAGTGCAGAACCAATGTAAGAATGTTCTCAATTAGTTTCCAAGGTCCTAAATTTTTTAATTCTCTGAGTTCTGAAATTCGTAATGCAACAAGTACCGCTTCGTTTTGCCGTAAGCTGAAAGCATTCCTCTTATCTTAAATATTTATTAAAATATATTTATATATATATATATATTTTTTTTTCCTCTCTTTCTCTGTTTTTTAACCTAATTATGATCAATATGACTATCTAATTTATCATAAGATTTTTACAGTAGCTCTGCCATTTTTCCTCATAAAATTAAAATTCTGTTCTATTTATTTATCTGAGGGAGCCCATTCTCTATAAGCCTGCTGGCTTCTTTTGGGCTTCCTCGCCATGAGATTGTAAACAGTAAGACTCTTTTTTTTTCTTCTCTCTCTTGTACCCCTTATGGCGAATGAATGAAATGAAATGAAATGAAATGAAAAAATGAAAATGCGCAGGTTAGTAATTTCGTTGACAAACGAGAAAGTATCACGGGTACAAAAATCACTAGGTATGTGGGAGTCTAGGAGTGCGCAGAGGAATTTAGCCAAGTTGTAGTTGTAGGTTCCAATTGACGAGACGATCGGGCGAAAAGGAGGAGCAGATGATGGCTCACGTACTTTGTGCACATTCGGTAATCCATAAATTCAAGCAGGTTGAGAACCAGTTGGGTATATGTATTTGTACGTTGTGTCGTCGATCTCACCATTCTTCTTAAGCTTACGCAGAAGTCGTTGTAGTTTTCCTTCCATCGACAGCGTTGGGTCACACTTAAGGTTGTTGAATTTTGAACTGTCCATAATGAGGTTCAAAATGCTTTCGTCGTATGTTGCCCTGTCTAGAACAACAACGCCATTTCCCTTATCAGGCTTAAGGATGACAAGGTTTTGGTTCCTACGTAAGCTTTTCAAGATTTTCCATTCCTTCCGGTCGTTTTGGGACGGTCGATGCGACGCAATGTAACTGTGTGCAAGTCGTGACAAAGTGGCTTTGATTATGCCCGTCCGTCCTTTATCGATGATGTTTCTTAGGACTGATTGATGGATTAGTTCAAAGCACGTGTATATATCAGACTTATTGATGTAAGGCGGGCAGATCGAGTGTGTGAGGCCGTTCTTTAATACACCCAGTTGTTCAGAAGTGAGTTTAACCGAAGAAATGTTAGTGACTGTTTCTTCCGCCTTGAAAGGAAGTGTTATAAATCGCGTGAGGCCCTTAAGTTTCTTTGCATGTGTCTCGATTACTTTTGAAGTTGGAATGTAGAGAATTTTGTAGGATGTAATAGTCCACGCTATTTAGTATGTTACGTAACTTTTTTGAAATCCTTTCCCTTTCCGATTCAAGCTTCTTTAGCTCTTTCAATCTTCTTTAAATAGCACTACGGAGGAGACTTTTTCTAATTGCAGTGACATCCTGTTAAACATCCTGTTAAACAATACCTTACAATACCTGTTAAACAATACCTTAACAAATTCTTTGCCTCCCCCCTGCACGCTTCCGTAATAACCATCTGTAGTGAACTTCGCACGCACTATTACAAATTACCTTTTGTTGGCCCTTTCTCGACTCACGTTCAACGCAGAATCAAGAATTTAACACAACGCTATTGTAAAAACTTGGACATCAAGCTAGTGTTTGCCCCATACAAGATTAAGAACTTATTCAGTGCCAAAGATGCTATTCCCAAATTATCACGATCCCGTGTTGTTTACAAATTTTCTTGCGCAGGCTGTAGTGCCTGTTATGTTGGCGAAACAAACCGACATCTTGCTACATGTGTTCGTGAACATTTAACATCTGATAAGAACTCGCATATCTTTCAGCACATTAATGGGTCAGAAACATGCAGATCTTTATGCTCAGAGGAGTGCTTTTCAATCCTTGACACCGCCTCCACGCCTTTTCAACTAAAAATCAAGGAGGCCTTACACATAGGTTGGGAAAAACCCTCATTAAACAAGCAAGTTAATAATGTCAACTTAACACTTTCATTGTAATTTTCCTCTTCCAATACCCATTGTCTTCTCATCATTGTATTTTCTATTACCTCACATTCACGTTGTTATTTAATCAGTACTCATGCATTTTATTAGCCATCTGTATATAACACCGACTAGCGGTTCACTTGTATTCACAACTGACGATGGATGTCGATCATCCGAAACATGTTTTGTAAATTTAAAAATGTGTGTTTCTATTTGAAAGCTATTATATTATTATTATAGTGCGAGAAAATCCACAGTATGCCTCTGCCATGAAAATAGTAGAAACTGGGACGTTACCACCTTCTTGAATACAGCATTTTTTAATGTTTTTAACACTTGCTGGCTCAAACGATCTTTTTTTCGCTTGGCTCTTGCTTTATACAGGGTGCTTTCGATTCCATTGGTCTTCTTCCCTTTTTCAGTTTGGCCTTTAGCCGAAATGAAGGAAAGATCCATAATTCGCTTCTTTTCTATTCTTGCACGGCCTTTAGGCACAGACCATACACACATCCGGCCCTTGATGATTATGGCTTATCCATAGGCAATTCTTTGGCTTCTAAAAAACACCACTGAGCTGTAAGTCGCATCAACGCATATAATTGCGAGCACAAACTTCCTACTCTCCCCTTGCACTGGCAGTATGATTGCTCAATTTTTCCAATCCTCCTGTTTAGCGCTAAACTCATCCACCCGTTTCTGGACCTGAAACTAGCAGCACATAGGCCTCTCTTATAGAAGTACGTGTCAAACGTTGTACCGATTTGGTCTATAAAACTGATTTCCTCTTCAGAAGTTTTTGCTGGTAGTCTTAGATGATTTGAAATCAGACTTGCTTGATTCCTAGTGATCTAGTCCAACCAGAACTACTGTCTTTGGCGTAATTGCCTTTCAAGAAACTAGCTTTAAGAACTGTTTTTTTCGTTGTTCCGTTCTTTAGATTGTTCGGTGACATTAACGTAGATCTTATCAGCCTTCGCACGCAACCACTTCTTTGTCGGTGCTGGTTCACTTACCATCCCACCTTGATCGTTCTTAAAGTACTCAAGGACGCTATGATTGACAGTTATTTAAGGTGGTGCAAAATATCGACAACTGGAAGAAATCAAGAAGAAAGTGACAGAATGTTACTTGAACCGACATTCTTTTGCAGTGCTGGCGTTCTTCAATGAATCTCTTCGATATCTCAGCCAAATAATCATAGTCTCTAGGTCGTATTGATAGAGCTTGTTTCTATTTTATGTGAATAAATGGCTCCCTGATGTCGTCTACTGTCAGTGTGACATCGCATAGGTCTGTACCTTGCACTGTTTTAAGAGATGAATATGTAAGCTTCCCGAAAGCCCTGCATTAAGTTACGTAGAGTGCATAAAAACGTTCGTGGAGCGGTGCGAGCAAAGCCTAGTCATAAAGGTGAAAATGTGAACGTAATCACAAGCTGATTTTCCTTCTCTCCACCTGCGGGATCAATAGTATCTTAACTTATATTTTTTGGCTTCATCTTCGTTCAATATTTGATTTTTCGATGCTTTGTAGCGAGTTTTATCGAACGCTTTTTGCGATGTTTTTGTCTTCAACATTTTCCCGCGAGATGCAGGTCTAGCCTAGCTTTCACATAATCTGTAACCAGTCGCTCCCGATTTTCGAAAAGGCTTATGGACTCTTGAGAGTGACACTTAATAGATTTTACTCTGTCTAAGGCCAGACCATTTTACTCCTCATATGGGGGCGTTGTAGTTCGTTTGACGTATGAATGGGTTTAAGTTAAAATCAAAAAAGAAGAGGACATGATTGCATGGTTTGATTAAACCTAAAGACAATAATATTTGTGTTTATTTATTTGATTCACATGCACACAGTAATTATTGTTTTGGGTATGCCTGATTTAAATGGCACTGCTGTTGTAATGAAGTGTGTGGATCTTTGAATTACAGCAATATTTGTTCTGTCTTGCACTTGACCTAAATGCTCAATTAGTTGTATTATATGATGTGGTTCAATAATCATTTCTTTTGTTTGTTGCTGTTTCTTTTGATTTGTTTGCCTCAGCGGGCGATTGACTTGCATTTTTTTGTTGCTTGTATTGTATTGCATTTTGTATTGTATTGTATTGTATTGTATTGTATTGTATTGTATTGTATTGTATGTATGGTGGTTAGCGAGCTCGATCTTGTAGATAAGTTAGCATCTGGTATACATGCAGATGTAGTTTGTTGTTCAAAAGTCCTCAAATACATAGCGTCTCCATTAATCAGTATCTCATACACTGTAATTGCTGGACACAGTCACACGGGGCAAAAAGACATTTTACACAGAAAAGCTCAACGGCTCAAAACACCACATTGACCTCCCCACGAAACATCGCAAACCTTAGCTTGATGAGTACTTCCACCACTGAATAAATTCGATCCACGTTGATCGGTCAACAAAACGCAATATTAACAAAGGATTTCGAGAAAGCACCTCAACATCGGAAATTATTCTGAGGCGAGAGCTTACATTGGAATATGAAAAAAAAGGTTATATTTCACCACAAACCGTAATAAAAGCCGCCTGCCTTACTGAACCACAAAGAAAAGCAACGTTCGAGGCGTATCTGCAAAATAATCAGTGATGGCAATTTCAAGTTACAATTTGGCAAATGAAGTGGCTGGTTTTTCACCTTATATACGATCATCGGCCGAATCATCCTTGGTTCGAGCGAATCGCGAAAGGGCGAGCAGGCTTTCGAGTGACTCGACCGTAAATTGTCCAAGGGGAGAGGAGCAGTGAGTTTATATATTTCCGCACAGGATCCATAGAGCCTTTATCGTTTTCATGTCTGAGTAAACCTACATGCCACCTGAATGGCAGAAAGAACTACAAGGAAAGCGCAGTGCCTGTTCATGTTACACCGAATCCCGATTTCGTCAAAGATTTGGGAAGGTTTGTTAAGCATTGAGGAAGTTAAATTTCATGCCAATCGCCTTGATGCCAGACCCTCAAAACTAAACTAAAATATAAACCTCTAGAATTTAGTCTCTCTTTTTGAGGGGAAGTTCAGCGAAATAGGCAAAGTCTTTGCGCTCCTTTTACCCCTGTTTTTTTTTTTTGTTGTTGTTGTTTTTGTTTTTTGTTGTTGTTTTTTTCTGGAATCAACTGGAATGCTGGCAACAAAGAAATTAACGTCTGGCCTAAAGGCCTCATATCCAGTCACATTGGGCGGCGTAAGAATGTTTCCTTAATAATTGCAATTATTTATTTCTATTGCTTCTCCACTGGTCGAGAATTCTGTTCCGAATAAATAAGGTCTACGATATCTACAAGTACTTTTGGTAGGGTTTTGTAGCAAACGAACACTCTGATTCTATGATAATTGCAAATCTTCCTTTGGCTCTTGTTTCCTTCTCTACCCGGCACTGCTTTGACTTCCTTTGAATTGATTTACAGCCGATTTTAAGGGGTAGGGCTTTGGTCTTTGGTCTTTGTTTCCCACCCATCCGATGTATTAAGCATTGGATTATTAAGACCATAACTAAAAATAATAATGTTTCACATCTTTCGCTGTGTATTGTCGTCAATTCCCATGGATAATCCAATCCAAGATCCGGAAAGTGAACGTAAGCTCTAACTTTAACACGGTTGTTTACACATCCGGTGATATGTACCCTATTCTAAGCCTGTCATTGGCGCCTAAATAACGTAAATTTGATTAAAAGGATTGAAATAAAGTTTTGACCCTGAAAGTGTCTTACCAAGTGCAAAGCATGCGCTTAAATAATTCGAATCCCATTACACTTCCTTGTTTGATCTGGATTGCAAGACGCATATTCAGTTGTATAATTCGCTTTATTGTCTCATCTTATACTTGAACGACGGCAGAAAGAAGCACATAGAGAACACACTGTCTGGTCATCTTAGTTGCAAACCTCTTTCATCAAACATAAACGATGCAGACTATCGACAGACTGATGCAGATTACCGAGACTTTATGAAAACAAAAGAGAAAAATGACTCACACGCCCTTCCCTCATGTGCTGAAAGACTGTCAATTTGACCTTTCCACTGGCGCCACGTAATTCAACAATTGCTCCTGGATATTATTCCATATAGATATCTCGGAACTATGTGAAAAATTACAAGGATTTAATTAATTAACGCATCGTTTGTAGCTAGTTTTCTTTGATTCACTAATTGGTGGAACGGTACAAACAATAAAATTTATGAGTACAAAAGTTACGTAAACTTCTCGAAGGGGTTGAATTTTCAGAAACGTGATACTAGAGTCAGTGAAGGAAGATGAAACTGACTACGATTATATTTTGCTTCAATAGATCTTTACTTGGCGAAACAATGCCTTCGACGTGTCAGCTGTAAAAACAAAACATAGGATGAACGGGAAAAAAAATCTTCATGGAATTAAGATTCGTTCAATGTTGTCGAAAGAGAAGGTGCGGTTTTGAGTGTTAACTAAGAACTACTAGTTCTGGAGGCTTGGGGATTAAAACATAATAAAAACACATAATTCTCGCTTAAGACGCCTCAGGGATCAAAAGAGCATCACAACATCGGGTTGTTGGGAAGCTACAATACTCGTCACAAATCGTTGAAACAGACACCGTTTCTCTCGAAAGAGAGGGAAACTTTACCTGTAAATCACTGATGGAGGAAGCCGGAATTCAACAAAAGGACGTATCTGTAAGAACAGTTTCTCGTTTTCTCAATTCACAAAATTACTACTATTTGCAGACTCGCAGAAAGGGGCTCATGACAGCGGAAGACCACAGCAAAAGAGTTAAGTTTGCAAAGTACATGAAAGCCAACTACGGCCAGGAGATTTGGACAGAAGGAATTTCCTTTTATCTGGATGGAACAGGATTTACGTACAAAAGAAATCCACTAGATCAGGCTCGTGCACCAAAAGCTCGTGTCTGGAGAAAGAAATCAGAGGGTTTGGCTCCGGGATGCATAGCAAAGGGCCGCAAAGAGGGAGCTGGGGGCAAAGTACGACTGATGGTGGCAATTTCTTACAATAAAGGAGTTATCTGCTGTGAACCATACGAGAAAATGAATGGTCGTTATTTCGCTGCGTTTATAGATAACCATTTTGATCGCCTATTCGCAGCTGCTGACAAAGGATGTAGCCGAACTTTCTTACAAGATGGGGATCCCTCTCAAAATTCGGCATTAGCACGGGCAGCGATGCAACGCACAAACAGTACCTTAATCAAACTGTGTCCAAGATCTCCGGATATGGCGGTCATTGAAAATGTGTTTCCCATGGTGAGTAGGATGTTAAAAAGACAAACAGTGAAGCAACAACTTCGCCAAGAAACATTTGAACAGTTTAAGAAGCGTGTTATCAATACATTTTATTCTATATCTGTTGAGACTGTGAACAATTTAATACGCTCTATGCCGAAACGAATTGATATGGTTATTAGAAATAAGGGGAAGCGTATAAAATATTAAGGAAATACCATTATTTGCATTCTGTGGATAACTGCGTGAGATTTCTTCTCGCAAAATGTAAACTTTCAGAGACAAAAATAACTATCGCACTATTCGCCAAAAATAAGGGGGGAAGGGTGGTGTTGCATATTTCAAAACAGAAGGCGGTGAAAATTGCTCCGATGGCCATCAAGACGACGTTTAGCGATTTTTACATAGCAGAATGATTTTTTGCGGTCATTGTATGAAATTGATTCGCTATTCATAGTGACATGATTTCTCTTGGAGCTCCTGAGAAAGAGTAGTGAAGTACATTGCCTCTTAGTCCTTATCTCAAATAACTACACAAAGGTGTCAAAGGAACACGGAACCTTTTCCTTCTTTTACTATAATCTGAACAGTTTTATGTACAAAAATAAGCTAACTTTGTAGAAAATGACATTATTAAAAGAGATCATTTGTTGTAACGACCTGTCGGGCTTCTTAGCGCTGAAACTCAACGATTCACCACTGTGTTCTAAAGTAAAGTAATTATACTACCATTGACTTTAAGAACTATCGGTTCACCATGGTGAGCCGCTACAAATAGCCTTATTGAATTGCTTCATCAAGAAAATTGTCCCTAAGGTGTATGTTCCGTGATCTGTTCTATCACTTAAAACACTTGTAAATGCAGTAGCTTTTGTATTTGGTTCCTAAAAAAGGCAAAGAATTTTCCAAACACCATGGTGAATCGTGTAACACTTAATCCATATGTCAACAGACTCGCCGATATTTACATACGATCATGCGAAATTGAATTAGTCGCCTTGTGGGAAAACAAGTCGACTAAAACATTTTCCACACGGGGGGACTGACCTCTGCTGTTCCTCGGGTATTTGATGGAAGAGATTGAAGACCCGCCACCTTACCTTCATCATCTGAGTCTCCCTGTCATCAACAACGCCGCCTCGTACATAACTAAGTTCATCCTTACTGGTACAAAATATGGGTGTATCTCCCTGGAACAGAATATCTTGTCGGTAGTGTGTTTTGGGGGCGGGTAGATGAACACTTTGCCCTTCAAGAAGCATTAAGAAGTCATGCCAGGGAATAATTTGGGCCGACCACCTAAAATCGTTGACAAAAACTACTTCTGCCTGTATGTGTAACACATTGCTTTAAATTCCCTGATTTTTATCTTTTCCTTTTATTTTCAAATATAACTGAACAATAATCCGACATCCTAAATTTCTCTTTCTCATCTGTGCGCGAACCAAGCAGGTATATTCCATCGATGATCGAAAAATTCGTCTTGAACACTTATTCTTTCCTCTCTTCAGACTAAATACAATACTCGTCACAAATCGTTGAAACAGACACCGTTTCTCTCGAATTTTCTAGAAAAATCCTGAGATTTCTACTTCACACTGTTTTCCCACCTGAAATGTGCCTTCTCCCTCCCCAATGTTGAGCCACGCGTGTTTTGAAGCACTCAGACCACCGTGATACCCAAATCAACATTGGGGAAGGGGAAACAGACACAAGTGTTTGATGATTTTTGACGAGTATTGTAGCCTCCATTGACCTCCAGCTTGTCCTTGTAAACACATACAGATCACAAAGTCAATCAATCGTTCAGAAGAATTTATTTCAACTTGTAAACATCAAAAAGATTGGAAGATTTGTTGAAGCATACGTGGGTGATAGAAACTTAGCTTCTTAAGAACTATGTTACTAAAAAATAGCAGAAATAAAACGTGTTCAAATGTACTTAAGTCATAAGAGAAAATAGAGACTTTACAACACGAAACATGTCACTTAACTTGATGCATCAGTCAATTGAAACCCCGGCCTCCCCGACTCTCCTGATCCCCGGGACTTACCGGGGATTTAACGCGGCTAAAGCCGGGACTTAAGGCACTTTTAACAAGGCGTTGGCCCAGGGAGGTGGTGGATTAAACAAAATGTTTGTAAACCAGTCCAAGTTGTCCTGATAGTGTAGTGGTCATCACACCCGACTAGTGATCAGGGGGATGTGGGTTCAAATATCGCTCAGGGCAATTACAGTTTTCCCCAGAAGTTGTCCGGTGTTGAGTTTCCTGTAACTTTCTGTCAATTTCTCCTCAGCTTGGACTGTGAAGCCATTTGCAATCCTCCTGGGGGTGATGCAATGTTGGCTCAAGGGATCTACTTAACCACAGTTAATAGATGTAGGTTGGTTATGAAACTCGACAAGTTTCTTTGTTGCATGTTTTTGTTTGCCTTTTTTGGCCTTGACCCTGCACAAAACCCGACAAAAACTTCCTTTTTTCGGCAGGATAACCAATCAAAAGCTTCGACTAATTTATTCGAAATTAACTTGCGAACCAAAAACAAAAGATTGTGCAGGGTTACGGTCGGTTCAACATCTAATTGCGACTGTATTTTTCCTGCTTTTGAAATTCCCAGGATTTCATAACCAGTCCCTAGATTAACTATGACTTAATTGACTCTTTACATTAATTACCCTTGTCCGCCTGTGAATCACATGTTGATCCAGCGTTATCACATAGAAAAACTGGCCCTTAGGGAGTCCGACGTAAATGCCACACATTAAGTGATCAAGAACCCAGGTTGCCAGCATGGTTGTCCTGATAGTGTAGTAATCATCACACCCAACTAGTGATCAGGGGGACGTGGGTTCAAATCCTGCTCAGGGCAATTACAGCCACAAACTGTAATTTCCTTTTCGCATAATCAGGTAGCTTGAGCAAAAGACTGAACATTGGTTTAATGCGCCAATTCATTTGTGCAATAAACAATGGTAAGCCAGAAGATTATAGTAATTTTTATGTTGTGATTACCAGTTATTCCCACAATTTTTGGATCCAGTCTCTCATTTTTCTTTATGCAAATAATCATGATATGACAGAATGTTAATGCCCATTTCAAAATTAAAAGTGTTTTTGCACTGTACAGTGGATGACATGAGTTTCTTCAAAGCATATATTTTTAAACATTGGTTACTCAGATACAGATTCTACTGCTCCAGAAAGTAAGAAGGCAGGAGAGACTACCTTGCTGGTGAAAGATGGTTCAGTTAGAGTTTTAGCATTTTTGCCAGAATATTCTAACAAAAACTTTTTTGTTTCGTATTTATTTTCTTGAATTCCCTTGTTCTACCCCTCCCTTATATTAGACATTGAGTATACTCTATGAAAAAATTTGCCAAATATAATTCCTTTTTTCGAGTTGAGCAATATAAGGAAAGGAATGTAAGCTCAACACAATAAAAAAACCATAGAAGAACTTGCATTTGTTGATTTAGGCTGAACAAGTTCTTATGTTAATGGTGTTTACTGCGATTTTAGACTACTTAAAACATTTTTTTTGTTGCTTGACAAATATAAATGTAGGTATTGGCAGTCGTTTGCAGAACGACTGCAGTCATGACGTTTGCAGTCACGACGATTGCAGTCATGACGATTGCAGAAGAAAAAAGTGTAGTCGAACCTGGCGTTTTTAGTGATACAAGCGAAAACAGGTAAAGCTTAACCTTTGCATCGAGTCCGAGACGAACGATGTCGATTTAAGTTGTTTCTTCATTTGGTTCCGGTGTTTGAATTCCCTTGCTACGCGGGGCTTTTAACAGGCTTCTTGGCCCTGGGGGCGGGGAAGTAAGCCATTTTTTAACACTTCGTAAATGTTAAATTCCCCGCTATGACCCGGGGGTCGGGGGGTCGGGGTTTCAATTTACTAATGCATAAGCCATGAGGACATTAATTAATTACATTCCTGAACCTGAAAACGTCGCTAGGTTCTCTTATACTAGGAGTGAAAGCATTCAACTTTACCAGTCTGCGAGCAGGGTCTATCATCTGGTTAGACTGTGACTAACCTACAAATCAATTCTTGATCCAACCGACTAAAGATTGTCAGGTATCTATCATTTAAACAGTCCTTAATTAATCAACTGAAAAGGTGCCGATTGACTGTATGATCCTAATTATTTAATGTTCCAGCCATACTAAGCTCTTCTACTTCATCTACTTAGCTTGGCTGTCAGATCAGTGACATTGGCGTACATTCCTGTGTCGTACTGACTGAGGTTTACATAAGTCTGCAAAGGCAAACGTCATTAAGCTTAGTTTTACTTTATTATTTAAGCCAACAAGTTCATACCGTAGTTGATTCAAACTATTTCGAACACTGAAGAAGGCCGAGAACGAGGAAATATGGTAATTCACAAGTGGCTGTAGGAATAATATGATTTAAAAAAGGAACATAGATGCAAGTGGAAGACTAGGCTTTTGGCGCAGAATAGTTTTAATTCATCAAGTTCGCGTGGGGCGTTTACCATTTGCACGGGAAATCTGGTGGAATATAATGCTCGTAGTGGTACTGGATTTTCCCGGTATGGAGTTTCGCCAAGCTCAAGTCCCTCGCGGTTGGAAGAAAAAAATAACAAATCCGAACGGCGGCTGCATCTACACTGTTGAAAGGCGTGAAAGGGGCTGAGGTGAACTGGGTCGAGTGGGAGTTTACAAATGGTACAGGAATTTTCCGGTCATTTGGGTTAGAACGGGAAAAGAGGAATACGTCCTGGGATTCCCATCTTTTTCGGAAATTTCCCGGTGAATGAACTGTATCATTTGAATTTCTAACCGGAATTTCCAGTTTTTGTTGACAATTGGTAAGCGTTGTGGTACGTCAGAACAAAACCACTTTATTAACCCTACCACTGGCGTAGTGGTGAGAGCACCCACTTCCCACCAGTGTGGCCCGGGAACAATTCCAATGCTGGGCGTCATATGTGGGTTGAGTTCATTGGTTCTCTGCACTGCTCGGAAAGGTTTTTCTCCTGGTAGGCCGGTTTTACCTTCTCCTCGAAAACCAACATTTAGTTTGAATTGCGTTAATTTGTTGTCTTAAGCTTACAGTGTCCCAATAGCCCGTTTCCGAGTTGCCGTTTGCCTCAGATTTAAAGCGTGTCCTAGTGCACAATAAAAATTGGGTTTTATCAACGGAGTTGATAATGTAAATTGGCTACCGTACAGATATTGTAAAAGCTGACGTTTCGAGTGTTAGCCCTTCGAGTGTTAGCGTTAATTTTTTGTGTACTACTTCCCCACCGACGAAGCACCACAGTTTCTTTAGAAACTACCCCCTTCATTCATCTCGTGCACAATACCCTGGTCCCAGAGGTTCTCTCTTGAGCCGCGAAGCAGCTAAAGACGAATCGCGAAGCGGCGAGAAGAGATAAACCTCTGGGCACCTTGGACTTAATCCTCACTTTCATTCAGAAGCCAGCTGTAAAACGCGCCAAACTGATAATTACAAAAGGGACCAATGGAAACTTAGCAATCACGCGTCCCCTTGGTATTACCAGCCAAAAACGACCCCATCATATTGATTTGCGTGTTTGTGTAAATATCAACCAATCCGAGACCAAGATTCAGACCCTGACCCTGGCGTCTGCATGGAAGTGAGATTCAAGTCCAAGGTAACCAGAGGTTTTTCTCTTCTCTCCGCCTCGTGACTCGTCTTCACCGCTTTCAGGCTCTCTCGCGGATCCAGAAAAACCTCTGGGGCTAGGGTAGCTGCACAACCATTCAGATGGGAATGAGTGGTATATTTTCAGGCAAATCAAAACGAGTCTTGGTTGAGCACCAAGACTCGTTTTGAACCAGAGGCAAAACAGCCAATCGGAAATGGCCTAGTGCTCCAGCACTAGAAGAATACATTCACAAGTCCCTTTTCTTTCTCTTTCTCAAAGTTCTCCCTTGATTTCTTTACCTTGTGATTCCTCTCCATATCCTTCATTGTTCTCCTCAGCTTTTCAAATGTAGGTCGATCACTTGGGTCTTCTTCCCAACACTTCATCATGATTTTATACCTAAATTTAAAGAGTTCTTACTTGACTTTTGGGAGATTATTTATTGTAAGGCAGTCACTAATTTACTTAATATTACTCAATATCACATATGAGAGATAAGTAAGTTACCGTTTGCTGTCCACGTCTTGGCTTTTGCATCCTGTATCCTTGTTGAATTTTATCAGCAATAAGCCTGGCGTTTGTGTCCGTGTATGGCGATCCACCTATGGGTATAAAGAACCGGCCTCAATAACACTTGGTACGAAAATGTGAAAATGCCCAGTTATCGGTATTGATTGCAGAAAGGTTACCGGTTATAAGTGTGCACATTTTTGTAATTAAGTCAAATAAGTGAAACGTACCAATTGTCATAATTTCATAGAGAAGGATGCCATAGCTCCACCTGCAAAAAGGAGTGAAGCAAATAATAAATAGATTTAGCCATGTCTAAAAGCGGGACCAGCCGGGGTTTTTTATGCTTACTGGCTGTAGAAATTGTCTGTGTTTTGGAGTTTCCGGTTACTGCTTAATTAAATTGTTTTCTTGGCTTTCTTTTCTTGAAAATTCATTACCTAACTAGTGAATTCCACGGTAAACTTCACGTGAAAACCGATATCGCATGAATCATGAAGCGACGAGTGCGATATCAGTTTTTCAAATGAAACTTACTGTGGAATTCACCAGTTGGGCAATAATTTTTTTCTTGAATCGCATGAGTATTAAAAGAATACAGGTACGTCCTCAGCGAGCGAATGGAAAAGGAAAAAAGCCATTTCAGAGTCAACTGTCAATAGCCAGCAAATAGGATTCACGCTAAAATTAGAAACCGTTTTCGGAACTTTTTCAGTCTAAGCTCAAAAAATAGTTTTTTTGATGTACTTTATCTCTCAAAACGAGATCATTCACATTTTGATGTATTGCATTGAAACACGCCAGCTTGGCATGGAACAAGAATCGGCAAAATACGGCAACCAAGAAAGGACAAATTTCAAACAAGATCCGCTCCAACAAATTACCTGTCCCGTGTACGTTCTTTAAACAAACTTCGGAAAACACAAGCTAGTGATATTTCTCCTTAACTGTACGTGTTTATAGCATAAGGGAAATATACGGTTTAGTGTCCGAGAAAGTAATTTGTGGAGTAACTTCTTCCACCAAGTTTCAGCTAACAGACGCACCAATTGGAAAACAACACAAAAAGAAACTCAAAGAAATGGAAGCCACTTCTGTCTCCGCTGAAACGAGTCTGCTAAACCCTTAACGTTGAATTTTTAAACATTGATTCCTTTATTTTAAAACTATAGTTATAAGTGTAACCCCAAAGGTAAAAAAATGTTTTTTTCAAAGTGCTAGAAGTAGTATTTTAGTATAATAATTATTTTTTTATATTATTTTTTTTTGTCATGTTAGAAAACATGTAATTTTAATGCAATTAGTGCTTTGTATTGCTGCACCTCAAGTCACGTTCGCATTGCAATACTTATTGTATTGTTTACTGCAGTTTGCAATGTTCTATGGTGTAACTGTGCGTATTTAAATAATAAAATTATTTACAAAGAAAAAAAAAGTTTGAGCTATTACTGATATATTTATATTGTTTTTTCGTTCTCGTTTCTCGTTCTCGTTCTCTCTTCTTTCGTTTCTGTTGCATCATGCAACCTTCTCAGATTCAAAATTAAAAAATCTTATTAAGACATGCAAACATTTGCAATCCAGAGCAAAAAGCAGCTCTAAGCAAATTAAAAATAAACACTCAGCTTTAAGTTGATATCCCTCCGATGCTTGACTTGAATAACTGCGTAGCCACCAGTGTGGAGCACAGCTATCATAATATGTGAAATTCAATTGAAACCGGCGAAAAGTGCAGACATTTTTTTTCAAAACCGTTTTCCACATGAACACAAAAAGCGTTGACTGTTAAGAGCATTAGTTCAGATAGTATGGCCGTGTAGACGCGTCGAGCCACAGAAAGCGCGCGAAAAATGAACCCGGCTTGGGCCTGCCAACTAATGAAAAACCATAACCGGGTCAGCGGTCAACTTTAAAATGGCAGCTGATATCGACGAGCTCTAAACTTGAACCGCGATATGGTCACGAGATACTGGTCAGCGGATAACTTGTTTTAACAGGTGTTATGCTGTAAACTAGCGTGATACTGGTCACATTGGCATACATGCAGGGGTGGGTTGTACAGAAGTTCGGACGTACGGATGGACTGTCGGATGGTATGTCATAGTTAGTACCAAAATTTCTCGCATCGATGGATTACCATATTTTCTTTCTACGATGTAGAAAATGAAAGAAGAAGTAAGGAAGCAGGAATTTCAAAAATAGAAAAATCGTTACAGCAACGAAATAACAACAACTGTTAATGAGGTCGGCTGTGAAATGAAACGGGAATGGACAAAAATCAATTCCAAATAGGGGAAAAAACCCTTTACTGACATGGATATGTCGTCAGTTATATCCCTTCTCAGATTGATTTCGTTTTTGCCTAGATTTAACTTGGTGATCTTCATTTTACCTAGGAGCCATCAACCCCCAAAAAAGGACAAAAAACGTTTATATTTCCATCAAGCACCGTTTTATGCTACTCAACACATCTTCTTAGCGTTTTATATCATCCTATCGGTTTCTGTATTCATACACTTATCAACATTACAAGATAGTAAGCGATCAAGAAAATGTGCTAAGCACTCACCAGTATCCGAACTCAGACCCTACAGATCTATGGTTGTGTCTTAACCATCACACTACAACGAGAAACATGCTCTACCCAGCACAGTTCTTTTCATTACTTTTGTGTAACAGGTCAATTGATATCCATGCAAAATAACCAAAAAAATCCTAACCTAACCCTAATTCTTCTCTAGGCTTAATTGAGGCTCTAATAGTGTTTCTTCAATTCATCTGAGTGCGCATTCAACCTAGGTAAAACAAGGATCACAAATTTAACCTAGGTCAAAACGGATTCAACCCGAGAACGGATTTTACCAGCAACAGATGTACTTACACATCACTTTATGTCGTGTATACTCCGTAAAGCAAGGACTCATATGCAGTCCACTTAACAGGTAATCGACCCTATGTATGAAGACCATCACATAATTCTGTTAGAGAAAAATTATATATATGATAGTTTTTACTTGCAAACAACGTAAACTGTAATGAAGTTTGATCGTGGCAAATGAAGTATTTTCGCAAAGCAAAGTTCAGTTTTAGCCTTACCCGACTTTTTCTGGTATAAATATCTTCCTGGCCTAAATTCCTCGCCATCCCAAAATCTGTCACCTTGCATCTCTCTCCTTCCCCAACAAGAACATTTCTCGCCGCTAAATCATGATTGATAATCTACCAGAAATTGCGTGTGAATATCTATTACCAAGAGGAGTATCTTTATCGACAAACGTAACTCCATCTTCAAGAAATGACAAAATGCTATGAGTGGCCTGATTATCGAGTGAACACATCCGTATCAATGTTCAATTTCATTGGCAATAATTTGAGACATGCAATGTAGACTTCTCGCAGTCCCTTCTGAGACAGTAGAACCAACCGCTTCAGTCAGTCACGTAAGCGAGCCGAGGGGAGAATTGCGACTGACTAAAGCGGGCGGTTCGACTGACTCAGAAGGGACTGCGAGCAGTTTACCTGCAATGCGGATTTTTAATCACATGTGACATTAAAAAACCCTAACGGGCAGGAGACAACCAATTTGTTCAATTTCAAGGACTCCGAAGAAGAATAAACTAGTCAGTAATAAGAGCGGATTCTGCACCATTAGCGTCCGAAGGAAAACCTGTCGGTTTTTAAACCTTAAAGTCATGTTTACTTACGTGAGAATGTTTCATCATAACAGACGTTCTTTGATGCTGCTCTGATTATAGAATTATGAGGGTAGCTCTAAAGATGCAATTCAAAGACTTGTAACTTCTTATTAAAGTAAGAATGACAGCTCTCTTAATTAAAACAACTTCTTTAAGTACCTACAGTATATCTTTGATTCTCAACCAAGTCGCAAGGTGAGCTTAATTCGTGTTTCTCATACATGAGCAATGTAATAAGGAAGATGTTGCAAACGTTTTTTCATAGTATTCTAAACATTTACTTTGCATTTATGGACGCTCACTGATGGCAATTTTCCCTTGCTTAACAAACCTTTCTCGAAGACAAGTAGCACATCCCATCTGCAATCTGCCAAGCAAATTTCACCAGCTGTTCCGAAGTAATATTGGTCTCAGGTTGTACATCCGGGTTCTTGTAGTAAGTGACGTTGAGTCCTCGGCTCTTTCTCAGGTATCCCAGAAGGTCCCCACATGGAACATACTCGATCAAGAGTATCGGTGGATCGGTTAAAGACAAGGTTCTTGGAAGAAACGGTTTTCATATGAATGGTACGAATTACTTGATTTTTTTTTAACGGAATTTCAATCCAAATTAGTCAGGTTTTACACGATGCAGAATGGAAACTGATCTATGTTGCAAAAAAAAATCAGCTGTTTCATGAACATGACTGAAGATTCTTGAGTTTACTTTTGCTTATTCTTTGGGCCTATCTCGTGGTATCTTATTATTTGTATTTTTGAATCTACTTTCCATCACAAGCCTGCTTCGATTTACACCAGAATAGGCTTAAGTCATTTGTCAATTTTCCCGCTTTCAGTGACGCACCCGATGACCTTGATGACATGAGGATGTGGTTTCATTTTTTTCATTAGCTCCAATTCTGATAACAGATCCTTTCTATCTGATGGGGAGAATTGCCTAGGAATTAAAGAATGGAAACTGCCAATGGCTTCATTCGATACAATAATATAAAGGAGTTGACTCGGGAGGACTAAAGTAGTAGTACAACAGATAACTTTTGAAGTGCAAGTATTATGAGGTATTTAGGTGACAGCAGAACAATCCAAAATCAAACAAAAAAGAGTGGCCAGTAGGAAAAGTCATGTACTTATTCATTTATACACAGTGCTTTTATCTTCTAATCACTGTATCAAGGCGAGCAGACGTTCTAAACCTTATCAAGCCGGTGAACCTCTTCCATTGTGAGCTTTTAAAAGGAGTATCAACAAATGAGTGAACGAATATGACAAAGATAAGCGGAAACCAACCTTTTAGCATTTTTACTGCTACTGTTGTTTCCTCCATATGTTCTCGTACGTTTTTTACTGTTGCCTGGGCAACCTGAGAAAAGGCTCCCTTACGAATGATTTTGATAACATGAACATCTTCGCGACTGACTCCCCAGCTTCTTCCCGATGGATAAAGAGGCATATAGTATTCACGTTCTGCAGCCGCAACCGGAGTCGCGTAGTTGGCCGCCTCGATCGTGTTTGGTACGTTAGGAAGCCCTATGTTGTCTTTCACTTGCAAAGATACTGGATTCTGGTGGGCATTAAACCACAAAAGAATAATAGTAATGCTCAAATTACATCTCTCAGGTCAACTGCAATGCAGCCCTCTCGTCCATCCCTCTCCCCAAGCTTTGTTTTGAACATTATTTAAATAAACGATGATCGTTGTAACGAGTTTTCCGGGGAGGGGCACATTTGGGGGCATGAGGAAGAGTAGTAACCTTGACCCAGTGCATCCCGCAACTGCACACTTGCCTTAAAAGAGATTTGTAGCAAATACACTATATAAAGGAACAACAGGTTATCAGCCATAGGCCTACAGATTGAGAGTTACGACGAGGTTCAATAGACTCAATGCTTTGAAGGACGCATAATCATACATTTCATCCAGGATTCACTATACACACATCTATTCTTCTGCCTAGATATCATTAACAACTTACCATAGGTATAACATCTCCACGTCTTAGACACGGACGACGGCGCATTTTCCACATCACCACAGATAGAACAATAATTACGATGACCAGAAAGATGATGAATAAGGTGTAAAGAATATGCAAAACAGAACAAGAACCTAACGCAAAGAACGCACAAAAGCACTCGTTATGCAGGTCCACAAATTTCCTAAATAGAGCAATCGATATTTAAACAGAACTATTTCTTTCTTTTTTTATTCGGTTATACTTCCAGAGCAGGAAAATAAATTCTTTTCGATATACTTGTAATCGAAATTAGCGAGAAACCCTTTCGCTTGAAATTAAGCAATGTGTTTCCTTTGTT